>NC_069506.1:234296109-234609859 GCF_027579735.1 Bombina bombina
TCTGTGGGTAAGGTAGCGGGTCCTGACGGACTCCCCATAGAACTTTATGGTCTGCTACTGCCGCAGGTGTCGCCCATACTTAATCAAGTGTACAATGGCCTCTTCAAGGAAGACAACCACCCTTCCGATACCTTTTCTTCGGCTCATATCACTCTACTTCCGAAGCCGGGGCGAGATCCGTTGGAGCCGGGATCATATCGTCCGATCTCGCTCTTAAATTCGGACTACAAGATCTTTACGAAGATTCTTGCAAATCGCCTAAAAGTTATCTTGCCTACTCTCCTTGACCCGGATCAAACTGGTTTTGTGTACCAGCGTACCCCGGTAACCAACTTAAGACGTGTGCTACATGTTATCAACTATTATTGGGAACGGGGGCAGAACCGTCCTGGAGGGGACAATTCGGAGGCATTTCTCCTCTCCCTAGATGCAGAGAAGGCCTTCGACCGTGTCGAATGGCCTTATCTATTTGATGTCCTGAATCATTTTAACTTCCGAGGCTCGTATATGGAGGTATTGAGGAAACTCTACTCAACCCCTACAGCTCATATCCTGGTTAATGGCTGTTTCTCCTCGAGCTTCTCTCTGGGGAGGGGCACTAGACAGGGGTGCCCCCTGTCTCCTCTGATCTTTGATCTGGCCCTGGAACCCCTGGCAGTGACCCTGCGGCAAAATTTTCCGGGAATAACTTTGGGGAAGCGAGTACTTCATCTAGCACTGTACGCGGATGACATGTTGTTGTTTGTGGACTCCCCTAAGTCATCTATACCTAAGATCCTTGAGACACTGGAAATATTCAGCCGATTCTCGGGATATAAGGTGAACAACACTAAGTCCGAGATCTTGTGCCTACACAAACATACATCGGACACTACCCGGTACCCCTTTGTTGAGGTAACTGACTCCCTTACATACTTAGGTATTAACCTACATAAGAATCCACATAAAATATATGACCTCAACATTACCCGACAGTGCAACTCGATATGCTCTCGTTTGACAAGCTGGCATAACCTTCCGCTGAGTCTCACTGGACGTGTAAACTTATTTAAAATGTCACTATTACCTAGGCTCCTGTACCCACTGCTTGTTTTACCCTTCTTGATGACTAATGGAGATGTGAGGAGGCTCAATAGAGCTCTGAACTGCTTCATATGGAAGGGGAAAAAACCCAGAATTGCAGCTAATAAACTGCATGCCTCATTTCTTAACGGTGGCTTGGGTCTGCCGCATATCCAATATTATAACTGGGCTGCTTTAATAAGACTAGTACTGGATTGGCAGCTGGACACGGCACACTTCTATGACAAACAGCTGGAGGAGGCGGTAATTGAGCGCTGTGGTCTGGCATACCTCCCATATTGCCAATTAGGGGATATACCCCAACACATAAAGAACAATGTTTTGTATAGAGATCTGCTTGCAGCCTGGTCTAAGGCACACAAGGCATTGGGCCAACTGTGCCCTTCACCTAAGTATATACCTATTAGGGGCAACATTAAATTCCCAGGAGGAGATGAACATGCTCCATTTACCCTATGGGACGAGAGGGGACTGCAGAGGCTCGGGGATGCTTTGGATCCGCTGTCGCACACCGTCAGAACATTTCAGGACCTAAAAGCGTCCTTCAACCTCTCAAATCAACATTTTTATGCCTATCTGCAGCTTAGGCATTATATTAAAGCCTTAATGGACACCAACCCAGGATTCTGGAATCAGGCCCCATTTGCAATTCCCCAAACTGCCTTCAAACTGGGGAACTTTTCTATGTCAGGGATATATCAGGAAATTCTTCGACCATGTAGTGCTAGGGCTCAGGTAGGCTTACTGGAAAAACTGAAATTGGACACTACAGCGGAGATATCCGTTCAGGATGTCAAAGACAGCCTCCTGAAAACCAAATCAGCAACTTTGGCACTGCCTTTGCGGGAGGCACAAATTAGATTGATTAACAGGGACTATATCACCCCTAGTAGAAGGGCGAAATAGAACCCCCACCTCCCAAACCAATGCATAAAATGTCAGTTCCCCAATCCCTCTTTAGTCCACTACTTTTTTGACTGCCCCTTGCTTAAGAGATTCTGGGGATGCCTGCAATACTGGCTTAAGGTAACCATGAGTCTTGACATTTCATTCAATCCCACCAATATATATCTGTTTACATGGACTAATATAGATAGTAAGAAACAGTCTCTACTGACTTTGTGTACACTACTTGCAAGACACTGTATTCTCACCCTATGGTGCTCTCGCTCCGCACCTTCATTGACACAGTTTAAGAGGGTTCTCTTTAGGCACCTGTTTATTGAGAGACAAGATGCTTGCTGGGACACTAAACATAGACTACAACCTTTTCTGAGGAAATGGAGATATCTTATAGAAAAGCTACCACCAGGACAGCAAAAACAAATTCTTAAACCCTTTGCACAACATGAGATAGTGTTGGAGGGCATTCTGCGGGGAGAATGGGCCGCTTTAACTATCGAGGAGTCCCCCCAGAGCAGAACTGATGGGTCTGAGATGATTCTGATTGAATCTCTCTTTTAATTGTACCTAGGAGGTCCCCCTTCTCCTCTCCTCACTACACCCACACCCTCTCCCCCCTCTCTTCTCTTTTCTTACTTCTTTTTTTTTTTTTTTTTTCTCTCTCTCTTCCTTCTCTCCCACTTATACATCCTTACTACTTCATAGGGCTTGACATGTGAGGGTCAACATGATGGTATACTACTTAGGTAGCAAGTCACTTAGTTTTAATTGTTGTTAGATGTATTAGAAATGTTAAGTTGTTTTTCAAGTTTAAAAAAAAAAGAAAAAAGATATTGAGGGATACGTGCAACCATCCATTGGAAACTAATACCTGCTTTTCCTTGTAAACAAAGAACGGTTCTACAGTACAGCTGTGTCATACTCTTCTATGTGGGTTTAACTAGTTGAAAACTTACATACACTGTCTATATATATATCCTGTTAAATTTTCTAGCTAATAAGTATGTAATTCTCTTACATGAATGCTGAAACAATTGTATTTGTGGTACCTGTACTCATTTGTTGTATCCTCAATAATAAAAAACGAATTGAAAAAAAAAAAAAAAGTTAAAATATCTCGTCTAGATTTAGAGTTTGGCGTTAGCCGTCAAAAACAGCGTTAAGGGCTCCTAACGCTGCTTTTTACCGCCTGCTGGTATTTAGAGTCAGCCAGGAAAGGGTCTAACGCTCACTTCCAAGCCGCAACTTTTCCATACCGCAGATCCCCTTACGCCAATTGCGTATCCTATCTTTTCAATGTGATCTTCCTAACGCTGGTATTTAGAGTCTTGGCTGAAGTGAGCGGTAGAGCCTCTACCGACAAGTCTCCATCCACAGAAAAAAGTCAGTAGTTAGGAGCTTTATGGGCTAATGCCGGTTTATAAAGCTCTTAACTACTGTGCTCTAAAGTACACTAACACCCATAAACTACCTATGTACCCGTAAACCAAGGCCCCCCCACATCGCCGCCACTATAATAATTTTTTTAACCCCTAATCTGCCGACCGCTTATTGCCGCCACCTACATTATCCCAATGAACCCCTAATCTGCTGCCCCTAACATTGCAGACACCTACATACTATTTATTAACCCCTAATCTGCCCCCCCAACGTCGCCGCTACCTTACCTACACTTATTAACCCCTAATCTGCAGACCGGACCTCGCTGCTACTATAATAAATGTATTAACCCCTAAAGCTAAGTCTAACCCTAACCCTAACACCCCCCTAAATTAAATATAATTTTAATCTAACTAAATAAATTAATACTTACCTGTAAAATAAACCCTAATATAGCTACAATATAATGAATAATTACATTGTAGCTATTTTAGGATTTATATTTATTTTACAGGCAACTTTGTATTTATTTTCACTAGGTACAATAGCTATTAAATAGTTATTTACTATTTAATAGCTACCTAGCTAAAATAATTACCAAATTACCTGTAAAATAAATCCTAACCTAAGTTACAATTAAACCTAACACTACACTATAATTAAATTAATTAAATAAATTACCTACAATTACCCACAATTAAATAAACTAAACTAAATTACCAAAAAAACCAAACACTAAATTACAAAAAATAAAAAAGATTACAAGAATTTTAAGCTAATTACACCTACTCTAAGCCCCCTAATAAAATAACAAAGCCCCCAAAATAAAAAAATTTCCCTACCCTAATTTAAATTAAAAAAAGTTAACAGCTCTTTTACCTTACCAGCCCTTAAAAGGGCTTTTTGCGGGGCATGCCCCAAAGAAATCAGTTCTTTTGCCTGTAAAAAAAAACACAATACCACCCCCAACATTACAACCCACCACCCACATACCCCTACTCTAACCCAAACCCCCCTTAAATAAACCTAACACTACCCCCCTGAAGATCTCCCTACCTTGAGCCGTGTTCACCCAGCCGGGCACCGATGGACCAAAAGAAGACATCCGGAGCGGCAGAAGTCTTCATCCTATCCGGGCAGAAGAGGACATCCGGACCGGCAGACATCTTCATCCAAGCGGCATCTTCTATCTTCATCCATCCGACGAGGAGCGGCTCCATCTTCAAGACCTCCGGCGTGGAACATCCTTCTTCAACGATGACTAGACGACGAATTAAGGTTCCTTTAAGTGACGTCATCCAAGATGGCGTCCCTCGAATTCCGATTGGCTGATAGGATTCTATCAGCCAATCGGAATTAAGATAGGAAAAATCTGATTGGCTGATTGAATCAGCCAATCAGATTCAAGTTCAATCGGATTGGCTGATCCAATCAGCCAATCAGATTGAGCTTGCATTCTATTGGCTGATCGAAACAGCCAATAGAATGCGAGCTCAATCTGATTGGCTGATTGGACCAGCCAATCTGATTGAACTTGAATCTGATTGGCTGATTCCAATCAGAATTCGAGGGACACCATCTTGGATGACGTCACTTAAAGGAACCTTCATTCGTCATCTAGTCATCGTTGAAGAAGGATGTTCCGCGCCGGAGGTCTTGAAGATGGAGCCGCTCCTCGTCGGATGGATGAAGATAGAAGATGCCGCTTGGATGAAGATGTCTGCCGGTCTGGATGTCCTCTTCTGCCCGGATAGGATGAAGACTTCTGCCACTCCAGATGTCTTCTTTTGGTCCATCGGTGCCCGGCTGGGTGAACACGGCTTAAGGTAGGGAGATCTTCAAGGGGGTAATGTTAGGTTTATTTAAGGAGGGTTTGGGTTAGAGTAGGTGTATGTGGGTGGTGGGTTGTAATGTTGGGGGGTGGTATTTTGTTTTGTTTTTTACAGGCAAAAGAGCTGATTTCTTTGGGGCATGCCCCGCAAAAAGCCCTTTTAAGGGCTGGTAAGGTAATAGAGCTGTTAACTTTTTAAATTTAGATTAGGGTAGGGAATTTTTTATTTATTTTGGGGGGCTTTGTTATTTTATTAGGGGGCTTAGAGTAGGTGTAATTAGCTTAAAATTCTTGTAATCTTTTTTTATTTTTTGTAATTTAGTGGGGTTTTTTTGGTAATTTAGTTTAGTTTATTTAATTGTAGGTAATTGTAGGTAATTTATTTAATGAATTTAATTATAGTGTAGTGTTAGGTTTAATTGTAACTTAGGTTAGGATTTATTTTACAGGTAATTTGGTAATTATTTTAGCTAGGTAGCTATTAAATAGTAAATAACTATTTAATAGCTATTGTACTTAGTTAAAATAAATACAAAGTTCCCTGTAAAATAAATATAAATCCTAAAATAGCTACAATGTAATTATTCGTTATATTGTAGCTATATTAGGGTTTATTTTACTGGTACGTATTTAGTTTTAAATAGGAATATTTTAGTTAATAATATTTAATTTATTTCATTAGATTAAAATTATATTTAATTTAGGGGGGTGTTAGGGTTAGGGTTAGACTTTGCTTTAGGGGTTAATACATTTATTATAGTAGCAGCGAGGTCCGGTCGGCAGATTAGGGGTTAATACTTGAAGTTAGGTGGCGGCGATGTTAGGGAGGGAAGCGATGTTGGGGGCAGCGGATTAGGGGTACATAGGTATAATGTAGGTTGCGGCGGTGTCCGGAGCGGCAGATTAGGGGTTAATAGTGTAATGCAGGTGTCAGCAATAGTGGGGGTGGCAGATTAGGGGTTAATAAGTGTAAGGTTAGGGGTGTTTAGACTCGGGGTACATGTTAGGGTGTTAGGTGCAGACTTAGAAACTGTTTCCCCATAGGAAACAATGGGGCTGCGTTAGGAGCTTAACACTGCTTTTTTGCAGGTGTTAGGTTTTTTTTCTGCCCAAACTGCCCCATTGTTTCCTATGGGGGAATCGTGCATGAGCACATTTTTCCAGCTAGCCGCTACCGTAAGCAACGCTGGTATTGAGGGTTGAAGTGGCGGTAAATATGCCTTTACGCTCCCTTTTTGGAGCAAAACGCAACCCTTCAGAGAACTCTAAATACCAGCGTTGTCTTAAGGGTGCGCTGGAAAAAAAAGCAGCGTTAGCGTCTTTACCGACAAAACTCTAAATCTAGGCGTCTGTAAATAAATAGAAACTTAACTGTGAAATAAAAAAAAACTAACATTAAACTATAAATTAACCTAACATTACTTTTCTAATAAAATTAAACAAAACTACCAATTAAAAAATCTAAATTACAAATGAAAAAAAACCTAAATTAAAAATTTAAAAAACCTAATACTACGAAAAAATTACAAAAATCTAACATTACAAAAAATAATAAACACTAAAATTACGAATAATAAAAAAACACTAAGATTACAAAAAATAATAAATTAAATAATACAAAATAATAACAATTACACCTAATCTAATAGCCCTATAAAAAATAAAAAACACCCCCTAACCTATAATAAACTACCAATAGCCCTTAAAATGGCCTTTTGTAGGGCATTGCCCTAAGTTAAACAGCTTTTTTATTTTTATAGGGAAGTTATTTTTATTTTTGATAATTTCGTTTATTATGTTTTTGTAATGTTAGATTTTTTTTTAATTTTTTCGTAGCATTAGGTTTTTTTAAAATTGTAATTTAGGTTTTTAATTTTTTGTAGTATTAGGTTTTTTAAAATTTGTAATTTAGGTTTTTTAATTGGTAGTTTTTTCATTTTATTAGAATTGTAATGTTAGGATGATTTATAGTTTAATGTTATTTTTTTATTTCACAAGTAAGTTTTTATTTATTTAAAGATAGTTATATTGTAACTTTTAATTTAAAGTTAGGGGTATTAATTTTGAGGGTTATTAGTTTAATTTAGTGTTTTGCAATGTTGGGGGCCGGCAGTTTAAAGGTCAATAGGTTTAGTTTATTAGTTGCGATGTAGTGGGCTGGCGGTTTAGGGGTTAATAGCTTTATTTAGTGTTGGCGATGTGGGGGACCGGCGATTTAGGGGTTAATAGGTTTATTTTAGTGTTGGCGATGTGGGTGGGCGGCAGATTAGGGGTTAATAGGTTTAATATAGTGTTTGTGATGCGTGAGGGTGGCGATTTAGGGCTTAATATGTAGTTTATGGGTGTTAGTTTACTTTGTAACATTTTAGTTATGAGATTTGTGAAACATTTTTGTTTCGCAAAATCCATAATTACTGGTCTCAGATCGCGGAATGGCTCATGTCGTTATAGGCTGTAACGCAAACATTTTTGCCAGACCGCACAACCTGTAATACGGCGCAATGGAAAATCCCACATTCAAACGTCATTTTTGAGTTGCGTTAAGGCTAAAATGCTTGCCCCGTTACAGCCTATACCGCCGCAACTCGTAATATGCGTTACCTGTCATTCCATGCACAATGGCCAATTTTCCAGCGGTATAGCCGTACCGCAAAACTCGTAATCTAGGCCTATGTTAATGTATGTCATCCTGTTCCTGCAACTTTTTACAAATCATTTCTCCAGTTTTAATAGCTTAAAGGAACATGAAACCCAACATTTTTCTTTTTCTTATTTTTCATGATTGAAATAGAGCATGTGATTTTAATCAACTTTACAATTTATTTTTTTCATCCAATATGCTTCATTCTCATGGTTTCCTTTTTGGAAGGGGCAGCTATGCACTACTGGGAGCTATCTAAAGACATCTGGTGAACCAATGAAAAGAAGCATTTTTGTGCAGCCATAAATCAGCAGCTACCTCCCAGTAATGCATTGCTGCTCATCTTCCTATCTAGATATGCTTTTAATCTAAGGATACCAAGAGAATGAAGCAATTTAGATAATAGAAGCAAACTGGAAAGTTGTTTTAAATCACATGCTCTGTCTCAATCATGGAAGAAAAAATGTTGGGTTTCATGTCCCTTTAAAGGTGCCGGATACTAAGGGGTATATTTAACAAATGTCGCTGTAGCGGATCATGTCTGCCTGACATTGCTAAATGTCAAAAGCATACGCATTTGTGTGCAATGCTTGTGCAATGCCGCCCCCTGCATATTCACGGCCAATCAGCTGCTAGCAGGGGGTGTCAATCATCCCGATCATATCCGATCGCAATGATTGCAGTCTGCTTCTTCTTACGACCTCTGCTTCTTAACTTACGTTTCAGGCGGACCTGAAACTTCAGAGGTAGGTTGCAGCATCCGCTGCTTGTTAAATCTACCCCTAAAGCTCCACCTCATTGTACAGGGGCTGCCATCTTGGAGCTCAGGTATTCTCACAGCCTGGGATAGAAGCTGTGCACACTAACAGAACAGTAATACTGTCCACTTTTTTACAGCAGTATAATGTGCTTCAGGTTAGTGTGCCTGATACATCAAAACAACAGGGTAGGTATAAAATACAACGCTCAAATCTCAAAAGGTAAGTGCACCTCCTAACATCAAACCAAAATATACAAAGAACAAGGGGATATGGGAACGCGCTGTAAAAAACAGCATATGAGAGGTAAAGAACTTTATAAGGAATGTAGATTACACAAGCTTATAATAAAAGTTTATAAATGTATTAACAAATATTTGTATTACAATAAGCGATGCCGGCATCTGATACAGAGTAAAATAGTACAATAAAAATAGGATAAGAATCAACATATAATGTAAAACATCAGTGTGTAATGATGTAAGTAGCTGAAAAAAATATATGTTGCAAAATAACACAATGTTAAAATTGAAACAGAGTCAATGTTACCGTCCTTAACACAATCAGGCCAGTGATTAGAGTGTTTGGTCCAGCTGTTTATATGAATGCAGAAGGAATCACCCAAGTTATACCTGCATTCATATAAACAGCTGGACCAAACACTCTAATCACTGGCCTGATTGTGTTAAGGACGGTAACATTGACTCTGTTTCAATTTTAACATTGTGTTATTTTGCAACATATATTTTTTCAGCTACTTACATCATTAAAGAGTAGAACACAGAGGGGCCAACATGGCCTAATATCACCAGTAAAATTGAAAACAGCAACACAGATGAGTAAGATAAATTGCATTACGCACTTAAACACTATATAGTATAATTTTTCACTATTTAGAAAATAACATGTATGGTCATATCAATGTCCTTTAATTTTTAACATATTTTCACTGATACCCTTTTTCCATTCTCTTTTTCACGGGTTTTCAATTAATTAATTATATATATATATATATATATATATATATATATATATATATATATATATATATATATATATATATATATATATTAGTAAATCACTCTACCATAAACTGACACTATGGGCCCACTACTCCAGGTTTAAAGATTCTGTCATATTGTATTATTTTTTATCAAGCCTGCATATCTGACCTTACCCCTAGCAATTCAGCTTGACAGTCTATCACTGCAATAAGCGGTGGCGCGGTTTATCTGCGCATTGTTAGACACGCAGGTAAAACATTTACTGCCGATACAATACAGTCTATCTTCTCTGAATGGGAGAGGCGTGTCAATTGACTGTGGATGTTCTTACACATGATCCTATTGGACCCTTTTTTCATGCCCTATAACACAAGCATCGTGATTGACTAATCAAATTACATCACAGATTGGCTGTTTCCCTGACACTCCCTGGTTACTTAGACGTATCAACTATAGTCTTAAGTTCCTGACACGAGTCTGTAATTTCATACACACACAGCCGATGCAGTTGTCCTGCTGCTCAACAAAACAAGGCCAAGTGTGATATTTTAATGAACATTAAGTCATTTTGTATCTCCCTAAATCAGTATCGATTAGTTTATAATTTTGGAGCAAGTAAACAATGCCAACACAAGATCGCACACAATCACGCACAAAAACTACAAGTAAATACCAATGAAACTCTTTTTCCAAAATTGATAGGAATAGGGTTAGCATACAAGTTGATCTTATCAGGTTTATATACCTATCATACACATAGATATATAGGATGTTTATATTATTAGCGATTACTGATGGTACAATAGATGCTTTTTAATCTGCAACAAATATGCAATTTTAATTTCTAAAATTTCTTTCATTATTGTTTTTCAGCTGTTTTTTAGCCATTAACTATTTTGAAAAATGTTTTTAATGAAGTTGGATTTATGTCCAATATGGGGATTATTAGAATGTTATGAGCTAACTATAGTTCACATATGTTGCCATTTTTTATTGTCTTATATGAATGAGTTAATATATGCCTGATATCACATGACCCTTATGTGTATACAACTGTTACTAAGCAACCACACTAATGAGATGTGCTATGGGTGTGGTGTGTTAATTGTTAATTGTTCAACCAATTACAATAGTTTCCTCTGTTAGAGATTATCTGTTAAATAGCAAGTGTATCATAATGTTTGTTCATAGCCTGATGAAACAGCCCTGAGTAGGCTGAGAAACGCGTCGCTGTATTGATAATTTTTTTTTAAATATTTTATACACTTGCTATTGTGTGGTTCATCACTTTATGTGAAAACTACATATCCGTTCCTGGGATTTGCTGAGGATTGCCTTTGCAGTAGTCTACTGGGCGACATTATGGTTCCAGTTTGCTGAATTTGCACCTTGAGGTGCAGATTATCTTGTAAGTTTAAACACTTTTGGTCCAATTATCCTTGCTCAGATGATATTTGGCCATGTTGGTTTGTTTTCTCTTGCTCATCTAGGTATCTGATATCTGGGCTTAATGAGGATATCTAATTGCCTTGGTGTTAAGGACACAGTGTGCTGGACCACTGCAAAGTTTCAGCCTGCTACACATGCACCAGCTGGGTGCTCTCTGTTTGTGAGTATCTTACTCATCTGTGTTGCTGTTTTCAATTTTACTGGCGATATTAGGCCATGTTGGCGCCTCTGTGTTCTACTCTTTTTCAGATCTTCTATACCAGGATTGCCATCCTTTGACAGAGTGCTGCCTCCACGTTTGGATCACCAAGGATTTATAGACTTTTATATTTTATAGGTTTTTTGGGGATTGTGTTTTATTTGAATTTCTTTTTATTCATACATCCTTGTATTATATTTTTTTGCATTTGTTATTGCCATCTGATTATTGCAGTAATCATATTTTAGTAAATTTTTGTATGATCACGTTTCAAGAAATATCCACTAGGATTTCTCATCTCTGTTGTGTTCACGTATAACAAGGAAGCGCCCCCTAAGGGCGTGATGTGATACTAGTTCACATCACTCTCTCTTTATATTGTACTTACATCATTACACACTGATGTTTTACATTATATGTTGATTCTTATCCTATTTTTATTGTACTATTTTACTCTGTATCAGATGCCGGCATCGCTTATTGTAATACAAATATTTATTAATACATTTATAAACTTTTATTATAAGCTTGTGTAATCTATATTCCTTATAAAGTTCTTTACCTCTCATATGCTGTTTTTTACAGCGCGTTCCCATATCCCCTTGTTCTTTGCATGATACATCAAGTAAGCTTTACAGTTTGGCATTTTTTTTACAGATTTACACACAATGGAGCACAAACGTATGCTCGCAAGTAAGGGGTTTATAACAGGTGTTTTTGTGTTTGTCAGGCTTACTGCTGGTATTACAAGTTGAAAGCAAATTAGATCACTTGAGTGCAAATGCCATTTACGCCAGAATGATTACCGCAACTTCCGAGCTCTGGTTAACTGTTTTGCAAAACAAAAATGTTGCTCAAAATACATTAAAAATACATCACAAAGTATAGTTACAAAATACATTAAAAATACATTACAAGGTATAGTTATGTCTGTATGTGTATGTATACATATATATTTATGTATTTATATGTGTGTATATGTATTTACAGACATAAATACACATAAATATATACATACAGTATGTACACATATGTAGATATTTATATATATAAGTGCATTCGAGCCCTTTGCAGATAAGTAGATGAAAAACATGTAAAAGCATATTTATGCAATATTAACCCCTTAGTGACCGAGGACGTGCAGGGTACGTCTGAAAAAAAAAGGCAGTTAACGCCTGACGACGTACCCTGCACGTCCTCGGCTAAAGTGAGTGCTGGAAGCGATCAAGATCGCTTCCAGGCACTATTACAGTACTGCAGGGATGCCTCGATGTCTGGGCATCCCTGCAGTGCTGTTACGGAGTGCCGGGACCGGAGCGATCACTCCCCCTTGAGTGATCACTTCCGGTTTTGCTCCACGTGGAGCCCGGCAGTGCAGCAGAGCATCGGAAGCGATCGGACACGCTTCCGATGCTCTGCTAGTGTGCTAAGTGCCTCGGTGGGTCGAGGCACTTAGTTAGTATATAAATAAAATTAAAAATTAAAAAAAAAAAATATTATATAATATTAAAAAGCCCCACATATAGCGCCCCCCCCCCTCCCCCATGAGGCTTCCAAAATGGCGATGCCCGGTGCATCATGGGGCATCTGGGGGTGTCCCTAGCCTGTCTCACCATAGGGGCAAGCTAGGGTCACCCAATCTGAGCCTTCTTAGAAACAAAAAAAAATAATAATAAAATACCCCATTTGTCTGATCATGTCAATATTTGTAAATATTGACTCTGATCAGTGTGGATCTCCCTCCCTCTCCTCACTTGCCATTTTGTTGGAGAAAGAGAGAGACCTGTATTTTAGCAGAGAGAGATTTATTTCTTTTATTTGTTAAAAAATTTAAAATCCAAAGGCTCTTTTCAGAGCCATTAACCCCTAGCTTGCCAGTGATCACTATAAATCACTGGCAGTAGCACAGCTGCACTTTTTTTTGCTGTCTGTGCATTTTTTTAGGGGTTAATTTTTGTTGTTGTATTTTTTTTTAAAAACTCAAAGGCTCCTTTCAGAGCCATTTAGCTAATTTAATTTAATTTAAAGACTATTTAACCCCTAGCTTGCCAGTGATCGCTATACATCACTGGCATTAGCATAGCTGTAATTTTTTGCTGTCTGTGCATTTTTTAGGGGTTAATTTTTGTTGTTGTAATTTTTTAAAAACCTAAATGCTCCTTTCAGAGCCATTTAGCTAATTTAATTTAATTTAAATAGTATTTAACCCCTAGCTTGCCAGTGATCGCTATACATCACTGGCATTAGCATAGCTGTACTTTTTTGCTGTCTGTGAATTTTTTTAGGGGTTAATTTGTGTTGTTGTAATTTTTTAAAAAACCAAAGGCTCCTTTCAGAGCCATTTAGCTAATTTAATTTAATTTAAAGAGTATTTAACCCCTAGCTTGCCAGTGATCGCTATAAATCACTGGCATTAGCATAGCTCTACATTTTTGCTGTCTGTGCATTTTTTTAGGGGTTAATTTTGTTGTTGTAATTTTTTAAAAACCTAAACGCTCCTTTCAGAGCCATTTAGCTAATTTAATTTGATTTAAAGAGTATTTAACCCCTAGCTTGCCAGTGATCGCTATAAATCACTGGCATTAGCATAGCTGTACTTTTTTTAAAAAAAACCCAAAGGCCATTTAGTTAATTTAATTTAAAGAGTATTTAACCCCTAGCTTGCCAGTGATCGCTATAAATCACTGGCATTAGCATAGCTGTACTTTTTTTAAAAAAAACCCAAAGGCCATTTAGTTAATTAATTAATTTTGGTTTTCTGTGACAGATACAAAAATGTCACAGAAAAGATATAGTGTTGAGGAGGCGTATGCCATCCTTGCGTCAGAGTCAGATGCCTCTATGTCTGACTCAGACCCCAATTTTGACCCTGCCATATGCTCAGATACATCATTAGATGCAGTCTCAACTGATAGTGATGTATCTGTGGCTGCTAGCCCCCCTGCCAGCCCCCCTGCTAGCCCCCCTGCCAGCCCCCCTGCTAGAAGGAGGCATGTTGCTGCCATTGCCGCTGAAGAGTGGGTAACGCCTCATCTCCAGAGGCCAGATATCCCACCCTTCACAGCAAATGCTGGCATAAATATAGATGTGGCAGGTTTTAGCCCCCAACAGTTTCTGGAGGTGTTTCTGGGTGATGATGTATTGGGGAACATTGTCGCCCAAACTAATTTATATGCCCATCAGTACCGTGCTGCAAAGCCTGAAACATATTTGGCAAAGCAGCAATGGGCCCCCATCAATGTGCCAGAATTTAAAAAATTCTGGGCATTGACTATGCTGATGGGCATCATAAAGAAACCCTCCGTTCGCTCCTACTGGAGCAGTAGCCCCATCTGCTCTACCCCCATTTTCTCCCAGAGTATGTCGAGGCAGAGATATGAAATGATTCTTCATTTCATGCACTTCAGCGACAACAGCCTGTGCCCCCCTAGGGAGCATCCCCAATTTGACAGGCTGTATAAAATCCGCCCCCTAATTACCCACTTTTCTGCCAGGTTTGCAGAGGCTTATACACCTGGAAGGAATATATGCGTTGATGAATCCCTGATGAAGTATAAGGGAAGGCTGGGATTCAAGCAGTATATTCCTTCCAAGCGCTCCAGGTATGGGGTAAAGGTGTATAAGCTCTGTGAGAGCGAGACTGGGTATACTCAGGCCTTCCGGGTGTATGAGGGAAAGGATAGCCACCTTGACCCTCCAGGTTGCCCAGAACATATGGGAACCACTGGCAAGATTGTCTGGGACCTGATATTACCCCTAATGAACAAAGGGTATCACTTGTACTTAGACAATTTTTATACAAGTGTCCTTTTGTTCAAGCTACTGTATTGCTTTGATACAGTAGCTTGCGGTACTATTAAAAAGAACCGCAAAGGTTTCCCAGGACAACTTGTACGCACCCGGCTACGAAGGGGGGGAGACCTCTGCTCTGCGCCAAGAGGAGCTGTTGGCACTGAAGTACAGAGACAAGAAGGATGTATACCTTCTTACCACCATCCACACAGAGAGGACGGTGGCGGTCTCTGTACGTGGCAGAGCTGAGATCATAAGGAAGCCAGTGTGCATCAAATCTTATAACCGGCATATGGGTGGGGTTGATCTGGCAGATCAGCTGCTGCAGCCCTACCTAATTATGCGGAAGACAAGGGCCTGGTACAAAAAGGTTGCAATTTACCTAATGCAGATTGCAACCCACAACGCTTTTTTGTTGTTCAAAAAAGCAAACCCCGGAATGAAACTGACTTTTTTACAATTTCAGCTCCAGATCATTTCGGGGATTTTGTACCATGATGCACCTGCTCCCCGGGCGGTGATGGAGAGAGCAGAGTTGGGGCTACTCATTTTATTTTTAAAATCCCCCCTACTGCCGCAAAGCAGAGACCACAAAAAAAATGCAGAGTCTGTACCAAGAGGGGGCAGAGAAGGGACACTGTATATCACTGTCCTGATTGCCCTGGACAGCCTGGACTCTGCATTGGGGACTGCTTCAAGCGGTACCATACAATGGTCAATTTTTAAAAAATAAATAAATTTGCTGTTATTTTTTTTTTGTTATGTTTACTGTTAAATTTTTTGTTATTTTTTTACTTTTAATGTGCCAGATTTTTACATTTCACTAATATATTTTTTTTTCTAAAATGGGGCTGTTCTTTTTTTTTTTTTTACAAAAACCCCTGTCAAACCTATGCATGGGGACATAGGTGTACTCAGGGTGCCTAGCAGAAAACAACCTGTAGTATTTTTTTGCACTAACTTACAACAGTCTCTCCTAAATCATAGTCAAAAAGCAATGTGTGTGTAAAAATGAAAATTGAAAAAATGCCACCATACACTTTCTCCAATTTTTTTAGCTAAAACAGTTACTTCAAATGCATCAAAGCACACCATATACAATACCTTGGGGTGTCAACATTTCAAAAATATGCACATTCATGGCAATAAATAAAAGTGGGGTTTTACAATAGGCCCCAAACTAAAGATAGGCCTATCAGAAGAAATACTCTCACTTAATAACTAAAATCACAAGTCATAAAATTGTAACATAACCTTCCCAAAATCCTGGCAAACCTATGCATGGGGGGCATAGGTGTACTCAGGGTGCCTAGCAGAAAACAACCTGAAGTATTTTTTTTGCACTAACTTACAACAGTCTCTCCTAAATCATAGTCAAAAAGCAATGTGTGTGTAAAAATGAAAATTGAAAAAAATGCCACCATACACTTTCTCCAATTTTTTTAGCTAAAACAGTTACTTCAAATGCATCAAAGCACACCATATACAATACCTTGGGGTGTCAACATTTCAAAAATATGCACATTCATGGAAACAAATAAATTGGGGTATGTTAAAATACCCCCAAAAAGACAATAGGCAAAGAAAATATGTTAAATGTGAAAAAAAAATCACAAACGCATGTTGGACATTTGGCATTACACCCCCCGAACAAGCCAAGAAACTTATGCATAGGTGATATCACTGTACTCAGGAGATGTTGGTGAACACATATTGGGGTCTTCTTTGGCAGTAACACATAACAGGAGCTGAGAATTCATGTCTAAAGTACAATGTGTGTGAAAAATAACACACAAAAAATGACTGCCTAATAGTTTGACAAAGAATTAGTGCATGGAAAGTGTTAAAATACCAGCATTTTGAAATACCCTAGGGTGTCTACTTTTCAAAAATATATGGTTTGATGGGGGTAAATTACATTGGCCGGCTTCAGAAATGTCCTACATAGGACATGGGTGCATGGGATGTGAAAATTCCAAGTTGAAAAACTGGAATGCGCCCCCTAAAAATAAGGCCTTTTAGCCCCCAGAGAACCCAACACACCTATACATGGGTGGTATCACTGTACTCAGGAGATGTTTTTGAATACATATTGAGGTTTTTTTTGGCTGTAACACATAACAGGGACTGAGAATATATGCCTAAAGTACAATGTGTGTGAAAAAATAATGCAAAAAAATGACTACCTAAAAGTTTGACAAAGACTAGTGGTTGAATTAGTGCATGGAAAGTGTTAAAATACCAGCATTTGAAATACCCTAGGGTGTCTACTTTTCAAAAATATATGGTTTGATGGGGGTAATTTACATTGGCCGGCTTCAGAAATGTCCCAAATAGGACATGGGTGCATGATGACAGATGTGAAAATTCCAAGTTGAAAAACTGGAATGCGCCCCCTAAAATTAAGGCCTTTTAGCCCCCAGAGAACCCGACACACCTATACATGGGGGGTATCACTGGTACTCAGGAGATGTTGTTGAATACATATTGAGGTTTTTTTTGGCAGTAACACATAACAGGGACTGAGAATATATGCCTAAAGTACAATGTGTGTGAAAAATAATGCAAAAAAATGACTACCTAAAAGTTTGACAAAGACTAGTGGTTGAATTAGTGCATGGAAAGTGTTAAAATACCAGCATTTGAAATACCCTAGGGTGTCTACTTTTCAAAAATATATGGTTTGATGGGGGTAATTTACATTGGCCGGCTTCAGAAATGTCCCAAATAGGACATGGGTGCATGATGACAGATGTGAAAATTCCAAGTTGAAAAACTGGAATGCGCCCCCTAAAATTAAGGCCTTTTAGCCCCCAGAGACCCGACACACCTATACATGGGGGGTATCACTGTACTCAGGAGATGTTGTTGAATACATATTGAGGTTTTTTTTGGCAGTAACACATAACAGGGACTGAGAATATATGCCTAAAGTACAATGTGTGTGAAAAATAATGCAAAAAAAATGACTACCTAAAAGTTTGACAAAGACTAGTGGTTGAATTAGTGCATGGAAAGTGTTAAAAATACCAGCATTTGAAATACCCTAGGGTGTCTACTTTTCAAAAATATATGGTTTGATGGGGGTAATTTACATTGGCCGGCTTCAGAAATGTCCCAAATAGGACATGGGTGCATGATGACAGATGTGAAAATTCCAAGTTGAAAAACTGGAATGCGCCCCCTAAAATTAAGGCCTTTTAGCCCCCAGAGAACCCGACACACCTATACATGGGGGGTATCACTGTACTCAGGAGATGTTGTTGAATACATATTGAGGTTTTTTTTGGCAGTAACACATAACAGGGACTGAGAATATATGCCTAAAGTACAATGTGTGTGAAAAATAATGCAAAAAAATGACTACCTAAAAGTTTGACAAAGACTAGTGGTTGAATTAGTGCATGGAAAGTGTTAAAATACCAGCATTTGGCAATACCCTAGGGTGTCTACTTTTCAAAAATATATGGTTTGATGGGGGTAAATTTACATTGGCTGGCTTCAGAAATGTCCCAAATAGGACATGGGTGCATGATGACAGATGTGAAAATTCCAAGTTGAAAAACTGGAATGCGCCCCCTAAAATTAAGGCCTTTTAGCCCCCAGAGAACCCGACACACCTATACATGGGGGGTATCACTGTACTCAGGAGATGTTGTTGAATACATATTGAGGTTTTTTTTGGCAGTAACACATAACAGGGACTGAGAATATATGCCTAAAGTACAATGTGTGTGAAAAATAATGCAAAAAAATGACTACCTAAAAGTTTGACAAAGACTAGTGGTTGAATTAGTGCATGGAAAGTGTTAAAATACCAGCATTTGAAATACCCTAGGGTGTCTACTTTTCAAAAATATATGGTTTGATGGGGGTAAATTACATTGGCCGGCTTCAGAAATGTCCCAAATAGGACATGGGTGCATGATGACAGATGTGAAAATTCCAAGTTGAAAAACTGGAATGCGCCCCCTAAAATTAAGGCCTTTTAGCCCCCAGAGAACCCGACACACCTATACATGGGGGGTATCACTGTACTCAGGAGATGTTGTTGAATACATATTGAGGTTTTTTTTGGCAGTAACACATAACAGGGACTGAGAATATATGCTAAAGTACAATGTGTGTGAAAAAATAATGCAAAAAAATGACTACCTAAAAGTTGACAAAGACTAGTGGTTGAATTAGTGCATGGAAAGTGTTAAAATACCAGCATTTGAAATACCCTAGGATGTCTACTTTTCAAAAATATATGGTTTGATGGGGGTAATTTGCATTGGCCGGCTTCAGAAATGTCCCAAATAGGACATGGGTGCATGATGACAGATATGAAAATTCCAAGTTGAAAAACTGGAATGCGCCCCCTAAAATTAAGGCCTTTTAGCCCCCAGAGAACCCGACACACCTATACATGGGGGGTATCACTGTACTCAGAAGTTGTTGTTGAACACATATTGAGGTGTTTTTTGCTCAGTAACATATAACAGGAACTGAGAATCCATGCCTAAAGTACAATGCGTGTGAAAAATAACACACCAAAATGACTACCCAAAAGTTTGACAAAGACTGGTGGTTGAATTAGTGCATGCAAAGTGTTAAAATACCAGCATTTGAAATACCCTAGGGTGTCTACTTTTTAAAAATATATGGTTTGATGGGGGTAATTTGCATTGTCCGGCTTCAGAAATGTCCCAAATAGGACATGGGTGCATGACGACAGATGTGAAAATTCCAAATTAAAAAACTGGAATGCGCCCCCTAAAAATAAGGCCTTTTAGCCCCCAGAGAACCCAACAGACCTATACATGGGTGGTATCACTGTACTCAGGAGATGCTGCTGAAGACATATTGGGGTGTTATTTGGCAGTAACCCTTAACGTTCTCAGTAAATGTATTCTTGAATTGCTATTTTGTCAAAAAATCACCATTTTTTTTTTTTTTTTTCAAACTTTGGCATAGATTGGTGGTAAAATAGTTGCATGGAAAGAGTCAAAATACTCCATGTTTAATACCTTAGGTTGTGTTCTTTTAAAAATATATATATGTGAAGGGTTAATCAGGGATTCCTGACAGATATCAGTGTTCCAATGTAACTATCGCTAATTTTTTTAAAATTTTTTTGGAAATAGCAAAGTGCTACTTGTACTTATTGCCCTATAACTTGCAAAAAAAGCAAAGAACATGTAAACATTGAGTATTTCTAAACTCAGGACAAAATTTAGAAACTATTTAGCATGGGAGTTTTTTGGTAGTTGTTGAAGTGTAGGAGATTTTGAGGGTCAAAGTTAAAAAAGTGTGTTTTTTTCAATTTTTTCCTCATATTTTATAATTTTTTTTATAGTAAATTATAAGATATGATGAAAATAATGGTATCTTTAGAAAGTCCATTTAATGGCGAGAAAAACGGTATATAATATGTGTGGGTACAGTAAATGAGTAAGAGGAAAATTACAGCTAAACACAAACACCGCAGAAATGTAAAAATAGCCTTGGTCCCAAACGGACAGAAAATGGAAAAGTGCTGCGGTCATTAAGGGGTTAATATTTAATAAAGGTTTTAACTGTATAAATTGTAAATACATCACATTCCAATGTTCTACACATAGCAGAATACAGTATGTTCTAAGTATTTCTCAATAGATATTCCTATATTTATCTGTATATATATATATATATATATATATATCTATATATAATCATTTATAGATATAGGTATAGATATATATTGTACCAAAAAACATCAGATATATGTGAAAATATGTATTTATGAATAAATAGAACATATTATTTTATGTGAAGAACATTGGAATGTGAAATATTCTTATTTGCATGTCTGGTTAGTACTAGATTTGTGCATGATCGAAACATTTGTTTCGGTTCGGATCGATTCTGATTTTTTCGAATTTCGGTTCGGATCGATTCAAAGTCGTAAAAATTCAAATGAATTTGTTTCGGATTCGTTTAGGATTCATTCGAATTCGAATAAATTCGGCTGAATTCGGTTCAATTTGGTTCGGTTCGGAAATTCGGAATTTCGGTATGTGTTAGGTGGGATATGCTGTGTATTAGACTAGTATTATCTACTGTATATTAGGTGTAACTCATAGCAGAGTGATATAACCTAATATACTGTACAATACTAGTGTAATCCATGGCCATCCGAATTTACCAAATAAATCCGAACTAATTCGGATTCATTCGGTAGATTCGGCGCTATTTTAATTTGGAAATTCGAATCGATCCAAATCTCAGAATTTTCCGAATTTCCTTATCGATCTGAAACGAATTGCACATGTCTAGTTAGTACACAAAAGAAAATATGATCAGGTTTTGTCGATAGTGAAGTTTTTTTTTTTACTTTTTTTCTCCATTTACTTCTATGGGTGAATATGTGAACACACACTCAATATTCTAACTTTGGCTTTTTGCGCCCGTCAGGTTAGCATGAGACCAAAAACAGTTTACTTTCATATCATAATACAAGGATGATACAGAGTTTTCTCTTAATTCTGGGTACCCCAGTGCCCCCCCCCCCGTCCACTATTCCTGGTATCCCCAAGTGTGGGATGGTTTCACAAGCAATTAGGAAGTACACTGGGGTCAGGGTGCTTCCTGTTTGCTAGTAATTCAAGGGGATATTTTATGGAGCACACCATCTACAGAAACATCAGGGGCACCATCACATATGTTGCATAATTTTCAGTGCAACTACTGAAACCCACGTCGCTCGTAAGTTCACCTCGCACATCAGATATATGATATACTGGCTTAAATAGGTCAAACTGGCAAGGTTAAAAAATATGCAAAACTAGTAATTTACACCAGTATATTGCATGTGTACATTAAAAATAAAGAGGGGTTTTTTACGTTGAATTCACACGTAAGAATCAAAACTGAAAGAAATTAATAAACCAACATGTAAACCAACTGCAAAGGTAACATGGTGGGTAATCAGGGTGTACATTGTCTGTCAGGTGTTTTAAGGCTGCAGGTGAGAGGTTGTGATTGGTGTGACATACTTGCAGAGGGCGGATCCTGGTTTAATTAATTAAGTGGCCAAGAATGGTTTAACTGTTTGATATGTACAGCTGAAATGTATTGAGTGTGCATGCGTTAGGTGCTTGTTAAGCCTTCCAGGGAATTATGCTGCTTTTTTACTGTGTGCACGGGTTGCTGCACCTGCCTATATGTGGCGAGCTGAAAAATATATACATTCTGTGCGCGTAAGTCCATGTGCTGCCTTTGTGATATCGACTGCAGATGTCAGTTCTATCTTAGTCTATGGAGTAAAAAAATGTGCACGTTGTGAAATCTCTACCTGCGTAACTTGTCTGCTGCCGTGGGTTTGTGATCGTGCAATTTGAGAAAAAAATGGTGACGGGGGTTGAGATTTTTTGTTTAAAAATGATGATCACTTGCATCTGCAAATTGCAGTTTTTGTTAGAAGGGGAGAGGGGTTCTTGTCTCAAAATATAAATCTAAAGAACAAATTAGGGGATAATTATTGTCTTACGATGCAAGTAATTATGGGAGAAAAGGTGAAGGTTGGGACCTGTCCTACTGATCATCAGTTTGTTTGTTTTTCTAAATAAGGGTAGGAAACTATAATAGAAAACAGGTAAAATAGTGGATTTCTGCTTTTGTCCTTTTCACCCAAGTGGTTAAACTGAAAAATGTTTCTATTGTGCATGGAAAAGAGTAGCAGCATTTTTTTAGATGTATTTATTTATTTATTTTAATTAAAAGAAAAAAAGGATTACATTTATTATAAGACCAATCAAAAGGCATGTTTGTTACTATTCATTGATAAGAATAGATAATTCACTGGCTAGTTATCACAAACCCAATTAGTGACGCTAGTTATCACAATTATATTAGTGATGCTAGTTATCACAACTCTATTAGTGATGCTAGTTATCACAACTCTATTAGTGATGCTAGTTATCACAACTCTATTAGTGACGCTAGTTATCACAACTCTATTAGTGACCCTAGTTATCACAATTCTATTAGTGATGCTAGTTATCACAACTCAATTAGTGACGCTAGTTATCACAACTCTATTAGTGACCCTAGTTATCACAATTCTATTAGTGATGCTAGTTATCACAACTCTATTAGGGACACTAGTTATCACAACTCTATTAGGGACACTAGTTATCACAACTCTATTACAGCTAGATTTAGAGTTGGGCGGTAGCCGTGAAAACCAGCGTTAGAGGCTCCTAACGCTGGTTTTAGGCTACCTCCGGTATTTGGAGTCACTCAAAAAAGGGTCTAACGCTCACTTTTCAGCCGCGACTTTTCCATACCGCAGATCCCCTTACGTCAATTGCGTATCCTATCTTTTTAATGGGATTTTTCTAACTCCGGTATTTAGAGTCGTGTCTGAAGTGAGCGTTACAAATCTAACAACAAAACTCCAGCCGCAGAAAAAAAGTCAGTAGTTAAGAGCTTTCTGGGCTAACGCCGGTTCATAAAGCTCTTAACTACTGTACTCTAAAGTACACTAACACCCATAAACTACCTATGTACCCCTAAACCGAGGCCCCCACACATTGCCGCCACTCTATTTAATTTTTTTAACCCCTAATCTGCCGACCGCCACCTACGTTATACTTATGTACCCCTAATCTGCTGCCCCTAACACCGCCGACCCCTATATTATATTTATTAACCCCTAACCTGCCCCCCACAACGTCGCAGCCAGCTACCTACACTTATTAACCCCTAATCTGCTGACCGCAAAGAGCCGCCACCTACATTATAGCTATGTACCCCTAATCTGCTGCCCCTAACACCGCCGACCCCCTATATTATATTTATTAACCCCTAACCTGCCCCCCACAACGTCGCCGCCAGCTACCTACAATAATTAACCCCTAATCTGCCGACCGCAAAGCGCCGCCACCTACGTTATACTTATGTACCCCTAATCTGCTGCCCCTAACACCACCGACCCCTATATTATATTTATTATCCCCTAATCTGCCCCCCTCAACGTCGCCTCCACCTGCCTACACTTATTAACCCCTAATCTGCCCGAGTGGACCGCACCGCTATTATTATAAAGTTATTAACCCCTAATCTGCCTCACTAACCCTATAATAAATAGTATTAACCCCTAATCTGCCCTCCCTAACATCGCCGACACCTAACTTCAAACATTAACCCCTAATCTGCCGACTGGAGCTCACCGCTATTCTAATAAATGTATTAACCCTTAAAGCTAAGTCTAACCCTAACACTAACACCCCCCTAAATTAAATATAATTTTAATCTAACGAAATTAATTAACTTTTATTAAATAAATTATTCCTATTTAAAGATAAATACTTACCTGTAAAATAAATCCTAATATAGCTACAATATAAATTATAATTATATTATAGCTATTTTAGGATTAATATTTATTTTACAGGTAACTTTGTATTTATTTTAACCAGGTACAATAGCTATTAAATAGTTAAGAACTATTTAATAGCTAAAATAGTTAAAATAATTACAAAATTACCTGTAAAATAAATCCTAACCTAAGTTACAATTAAACTTACCACTACACGATCAATAAATTAATTAAATAAAATACCTATAACTATCTACAATTAAACCTAACACTACACTATCAATAAATAAATTAAATACAATATCTACAAATGAATACAATTAAATAAACTAACTAAAGTACAAAAAATAAAAAAGAACTAAGTTACAAAAAATAAAAAAATATTTACAAACATAAGAAAAATATTACAACAATTTTAAACTAATTACACCTACTCTAAGCCCCCTAATAAAATAACAAAGCCCCCCAAAATAAAAAATGCCCTACCCTATTCTAAATTACTAAAGTTCAAAGCTCTTTTACCTTACCAGCCCTGAAACAGGGCCATTTGCGGGGCATGCCCCAAGAAGTTCAGCTCTTTTGCCTGTAAAAAAAAAAACATACAATACCCCCCCAAACATTACAACCCCACCACCCACATACCCCTAATCTAACCCAAATCCCCCTTAAATAAACCTAACACTAAGCCCCTGAAGATCTTCTACCTTATCTTCACCATACCAGGTTCACCGATCGATTCCAGAAGAGCTCCTCCAATGTCCTGATCCAAGCCCAAGCGGGGGGCTGAAGAGGTCCATGATCCAGCTGAAGTCATCATCCAAGCGGGAGCTGAAGAGGTCCATGATCCAGCTGAAGTCTTCATCCAAGCGGAGCAGAAGAGGTCTTCCATCCGATTGAAGTCTTCATCCAAGCGGGATCTTCTATCGTCATCCATCCGGATCGGAGCGGCAGGATCCTGAAGACCTCCGACGCGGAACATCCATCCTGGCCGACGACCTGAACGACGAATGACGGTTCCTTTAAATGACGTCATCCAAGATGGCGTCCCTCGAATTCCGATTGGCTGATAGGATTCTATCAGCCAATCGGAATTAAGATAGGAATATTCTGATTGGCTGATGGAATCAGCCAATCAGAATCAAGTTCAATCCGATTGGCTGATCCAATCAGCCAATCGGATTGAACTTGATTCTGATTGGCTGATTCCATCGGCCAATCAGAATATTCCTACCCTTAATTCCAATTGGCCTGATAGAATCCTATCAGCCAATCGGAATTCGAGGGACGCCATCTTGGATGACGTCATTTAAAGGAACCGTCATTCGTCGTTCAGTCGTCGGCCAGGATGGATGTTCCGCATCGGAGGTCTTCAGGATCCTGCCGCTCCGATCCGGATGGATGACGATAGAAGATCCCGCTTGGATGAAGGACTTCAATCGGATGGAGGACCTCTTCTGCCCCGCTTGGATGAACACTTCAGCCGGATCATGGACCTCTTCAGCTCCCGCTTGGATGATGACTTCAGCCGGATCATGGACCTCTTCAGCCCCCCGCTTGGGCTTGGATCAGGACATCGGAGGAGCTCTTCTGGATCGATCGGTGAACCTGGTATGGTGAAGATAAGGTAGGAAGATCTTCAGGGGCTTAGTGTTAGGTTTATTTAAGGGGGGTTGGGTTAGATTTGGGGTATGTGGGTGGTGGGTTGTAATGTTGGGGGGGTATTGTATGTTTTTTTTACAGGCAAAAGAGCTGAACTTCTTGGGCATGCCCCGCAAAGAGCCCTGTTCAGGGCTGGTAAGGTAAAAGGACTTTGAACTTTAGTAATTTAGAATAGGGTAGGGCATTTTTTTATTTTGGGGGGCTTTGTTATTTATTAGGGGGCTTAGAGTAGGTGTAATTAGTTTAAAATTGTTGTAATATTTTTCTTATGTTTGTAAATATTTTTTTATTTTTTGTAACTTAGTTCTTTTTTATTTTTGTACTTTAGATAGTTTATTTCATTGTAGTTATTTGTAGGTATTGTATTTAATTTATTTATTGATAGTGTAGTGTTAGGTTTAATTGTAGATAATTATAGGTATTTATTTAATTAATTTATTGATCGTGTAGTGGTAGGTTTAATTGTAACTTAGATTAGGATTTATTTTACAGGCAATTTTGTAATTATTTTAACTATTTTAGCTATTAAATAGTTCTTAACTATTTAATAGCTATTGTACCTGGTTAAAATAAATACAAAGTTACCTGTAAAATAAATATTAATCCTAAAATAGCTATAATATAATTATAATTTATATTGTAGCTATATTAGGATTTATTTTACAGGTAAGTATTTATCTTTAAATAGGAATAATTTATTTAATAAGAGTTAATTAATTTCGTTAGATTAAAATTATATTTAATTTAGGGGGTTTGTTAGTGTTAGGGTTAGACATAGCTTTAGGGGTTAATCCATTTATTAGAATAGCGGTGAGCTCCAGTCGGCAGATTAGGGGTTAATACTTGAAGTTAGGTGTCGGTGATGTTAGGGAGGGCAGATTAGGGGTTAATACTATTTATTATAGGGTTAGTGAGGCGGATTAGGGGTTAATAACTTTATTATGATAGCGGTGCGGTCCGGTCGGCAGATTAGGGTTTAATAAGTGTAGGCAGGTGGAGGCGACGTTGTGGGGGGCAGATTAGGGATTAATAAATATAATATAGGGGTCGGCGGTGTTAGGGGCAGAGATTAGGGGTACATAGGGATAATGTAAGTAGCGGCGGTTTACTGAGCGGCAGATTAGGGGTTAAAAATAATATACAGGGGTCAGCGATAGCGTGGGGCGGGGCAGATTAGGGGTTAATAAGTGTAAGGTTAGGGGTGTTTAGACTCGGGGTACATTTTAGAGTGTTAGGTTGGCAGATGTAGGAAGTGGTTTCCGCAAAGCAAACAATGGGGCTGCGTTTGGAGCTGAACGCGGCTTTTTTGCAGGTGTTAGGTTTTTTTCAGCTCAAACAGCCCCATTGTTTCCTATGGGGGAATCGTGCACGAGCACGTTTTTGAGGCTGGCCGCTTGCGTAAGCAACTCTGGTATCGAGAGTTGAAGCTGCGTTAAATATGCTCTACGCTCCTTTTTTGGAGCCTAACGCAGCCTTTATGTGGACTCTCAATACCAGAGTTATTTTTTATGGTGCGGCCAGAAAAAAAGCCAGCGTTAGCTTTTTGGGTCGTTACCGACAAAACTCCAATCTAGCCGTAAGTGACCCTAGTTATCACAACTCTATTAGTGACTCTAGTTATCACAATTCTATTAGTGACGCTAGTTATCACAACTCTATTAGTGACCCTAGTTTATCACAATTCTATTAGTGATGCTAGTTATCACAACTCTATTAGTGACGCTAGTTATCACAACTCTATTAGTGACGCTAGGTTATCACAACTTTATTAGTTGACGCTAGTTATCACAACTCTATTAGTGACGGCTAGTTATCACAACTCTATTAGTGACGCTAGTTAGCACAAATTCTATTAGTGATGCCTAGTTTATCACAACTCTATAAGTGACACTAGTTATCACAACTCTATTAGTGACGCTAGTTATCACAACTCTATTAGTGATGCTAGTTATCACAACTCTATTAAGTGATGCTTAGTTATCACAACTCTATTAGTGGACGCTAGTTTATCACAACTCTATTAGTGACGCTAGTTATCACAACTCTATTAGTGATGCTAGTTATCACAACTGTATTAGTGATGCTATTTATCACAACTCTATTAGTGACCCTAGTTATCACAACTCTATTAGTGACGCTAGTTATCACAACTCTATTAGTGACGCTAGTTATCACAACTCTATTAGTGACACTAGTTTATCACAACTCTATTAGTGACGCTAGTTATCACAACTCTATTAGTGATGCTAGTTATCACAACTCTATTAGTGACGCTAGTTATCACAACTCTATTAGTGGACCCTAGTTATCACAACTCTATTAGTGACGCTAGTTATCACAACTCTATTAATTATGCTAGTTTATCACAACTCTATTAGTGACCATAGTTATCACAACCTCTATTAGTGACCATAGTTATCACAACTCTATTAGTGACCCTAGTTATCACAACTCTATTAGTGATGCTTAGTTATCACAACGCTATTAAGTGACGCTAGTTATCACAACTCTATTAGTGACCCTAGTTATCACAACTCTATTAGTGATGCTAGTTATCACAACTCTATTAGTGACGCTAGTTATCACAACTCTATTAGTGACCCTAGTTATCACAACTCTATTAGTGACCCCTAGTTTATCACAACTCTATTAGTGATGCTAGTTATCACAACTCTATTAGTGACATTAATACAGCTTCACTTGCATTCAAACTAAAAGTTTTACTAAAAAAATAAATCTCAACACATTTTAAAGAACAAAAAAAAAAAAAAACTTTAATATCTATTTAAATGTTGGGGTTTATCTGACTCTAGCATTATATTCCCTCTGCTTTAACAATACTTTAGTATTATCCCTATTATTTTGGGTGATTTATCTGGGTGATCTTCTAAAGATCTTCTAAAGCCAGAATAAAAGCAATTGCAAACAATAGCAAAAAATCATCTTTAACTCTTGACACTAACCCTTTAGTTCCAAGACCAGCACTTGAATAAAGCATAATTAACTAAAATCCTCTCCAGCCATACACTTAGATCCATAAATATTTGATAAACTTACCTTTAAAGAGAACTAAAGATAGAGTTACAAAGTAGAACACACACGCCATGGAAGTAATGGTTAGTGCAGGGCCTTAGAAGCTCGCTCTTCAAAGAATGCATGATCATTTTTAGTTGTGTATATTATACCTTTCCTTATATGGGAGGGACATTGTAAAAGAAGAGGAAAAGAAAGAATTCTGGTTTTTAAGGTGTGTAATTAAGTGACGTTTCTGTGACATTTCTGAAACGGTAAAAAAAACAAAATAAAGAATTTAAACAGTTACTCCCTAATCCTATCATTGTTACAGAGCTAATAAAACATAGAATATAGTAGCAGATTATTTTGTATTACTGTTAAAATATTAAATAAAACGATATCTATCTAAATGAAATGTTTCATAGCAATAGAATATGTTCATGTACTCTATGCATTAAATTTTATACAAACATTTAAAGGGACATGATAATCAAAAGATTTATTTGGCTACAAGAAATAAAAAAGATGCACAGTAAATGTAATATAGTGCATGCTTTAAATAGGAAAGTAAGAAGCAGACAATTTATAACAACAGCAAAATAAGTTTTTATTTCTAAATATATGAATCTTGTATTGTCTGGACGTTTCCCTCTAATGTAACTGTCATGCCACAGTTTCACCGCATTTGGAAGTGGCCGTCGTATGTTGAGAGTGCCATGTTGCTTAGCAATGTGACACTAGCTACCTCTCTACTCGGCCACTTCTGATGACGTTGGGCGTTTCCTTTTCTCATAGCCCATTTGATTCATTCTGGCTTCTCTATTTACCCTTTCTGGGACTCTTCTACCTCTCTGACCATTCTTCTGGATTCTCCTTGTGTGGACATTTTGCCTGTAAGTTGCCAACTTTGTCTGCCAGACCATACTCCTAAATAACTAAAGTTGCTGACCACTGCTTGTCTGACTACCCTACTGGATTATCCTTTGTACCTGGGCATTGCTTATTGTTGCCAACCTTTGCTTGCCTGACTACTCTCTTGATATCTGCTTAGTTGCTGACCAGGATATTCTGGCCTTGCATGTCTGTTCATTCACTACTGTTGGATGCAGCAAGTATAACTACCTTTGAAGATCTGATGTATACATATTCCACTGACGTCTTCCTACTACTCACAGGAGTTATTTTTTATTACCAATCTTTGCCTAAACAGATTACTGTTTCCTGAACTACTTTAATAATCAGTGTGATAGAGTGCTATATTTACCTCACCCTAACCTCTGGGGCTAATTCATGACTGCTATATCTCTGTGCTGACAATAACAAAGGTGTACTGTATATCAATGATGAACAACTGTTTCATGGGCCACATGCAGCCCTCTGCATTAGTTTTGTAGCCCCTGGGGTGCTTTAGAGATTTATGAAAAAATAAGGTGGACGCCACTCAGGAAAACTATTTGGAGGGGTAAACAGCATACAGAATGCATCATAAAAACCTTACCTAACTCTGAATCTGTGCCTCTGGACATTTTTCTAGGAAATATATTATTTGTTACTTTAATACTCATACATTTGCATGTGACCCTTAAGACTTTCAAAATATTGACCTGTGGCCCCCATGTGTTAGGATTGCTGGCCATCACTGGTGTATATCATAGACTAAGACACATGGTGTTTCCAACAGATTATTTTAAAACAAAAACTTATTTGCTTCCTTGCAAAAGTAACACTTATACATTTTCGATGTAGCCACTGTCTTTACTGAAGATAATGTCTGACATAACTTATGTTCTACTGGCACATGACAACCCTCCCAGCAAAAGTCTAGTATGCATGGACAACTGACTGCAGCCAGAGCAGTTGTCTCCTATCAGCCACATCAATGGAAAAGCTACCCCTTTGCCTTCCCTTGTGTGGCTGTGAGAGGAACCAATAGACCATGCACAAATGAAGTTAAAAAATAATAAAAGATAAAGTGGGATATTTATCAAGCCGTCAACCGCAAATACGCTGGAATTCTGCAGCGCAATTGTGTTGAGCTTGAATCCGACCTAGTTATCAAAGCCTACAGACCGGTAAAAGTTGAAATCTGTGACGTAACATACAATCCCGCGGTCTCAATCCAACACAGATACGCTGCCACTAAATAAACTTATTAACCCCTAAACCTCTGGCCTCCCACAATCACTACCACTAACTAAACCTAATAACCCTAAACCCGCCAGCCCTCCACATCGCCATAAACTAAATTAAAGGGGACAGTCTAGTCAAAATTTAAATTTCATAATTCAGATATTGCATGCAATTTTAAACAACTTTCCAATTGACTTTTATCATTAAATTTGCTGTGGTAATTTTGGAAAAGCTAATCCTAGGTAGGATCAACTGATTTCTAAACCGTTGAAAAACCGCCTCTTAGCTCAAAGCATTTTTAATGTTTTTCACTGTTAGTACTCGTTCATGTGTGTCATATCGATAACATTGTGCTCACTTCCGTGGAGTTATTTAGAAGTCTGCACTGAATGGCTAAACTGCATGTCTGTCAAAAGCACTGAGATAAGGGGCAGTCGGACAGAGGGCATAAATACAAGGTAATCACAGAGGGTAAAAAGTGCATTAATAAAACTGTGTTGGTTATGCAAAACTGGGGAATAGGTAATAAAGGAATTATCTATCTTTTTAAACAATAAAAATTCTGGTGTAGACTTGTCCCTTTAAGCTAAACCTAACAAGCCGCTAACTTTAATTAAAATGACCACATCCCTATCTTAAAATAAATTTAAACCTACCTGTAGAATTAAAAGAAACTATTTTTAAACTATTAATTAACCTACCCTAAACTATTATACTACACTTAAATTAAAGTACCAATTCAATTAACTAATAACATATGAAAAAACCTAACCCTACTCAAAATTATTTAAATCTACTATTTAACCTTATTACAAATGATTAAATTACAAAAAAAATAAACTCTAAGTTACAAAAAATAAAAACATTAAATTATGAAAAAAACAACACATTATTAAAAATAAAAAAAGAATTACACCGCAAGAAGTCTTCATCCGGGCGGCAAGAATTCTTCATCCCGGGCGGCCTCTTTCATCTTCATGCAGCCCGGCGAAGTTTTCATCCAGACGGCATCTTCTATTTTCATCCATCCGGTGCGGAGCGGGTCCATCCTGAAGACATCCGGGGCAGAGCTCCCCTTCAATGTGGTCGCCGCCGTAAAGTGGAACTTGAATGCAAGTGACGTCATCCAAGATGGCGTCCCTCATCCTATTGGCTAATTGAATTGGTAGTTTAATTTAAGTGTAGTATAATAGTTAGGGTAGGTTAATTAATAGTTTAAAAATAGTTTCTTTAATTCTACAGGTAAGTGTTACATTTTTTTAAGATGGGGATGTAGTAATTTTATTTTTATGTTAGCATCTTGTTAGGTTTAGGTGTTAATAGCTTAATTTTAGTTTATGGCGATGTGGGGGCTGGCGGTTTAGGGGTTAATAGGTTTAGTTTATTGGTAGTGGTAAAAAGCCTAATAGACGCAAGATCGATGACTGTTAGTTAACAACAGTCTGATGCTCATCGCCCCATACTTGGTGTGCGCAGCTTTTTGGCCGACTTTTATATAAATATGGAGTTCGTATTCAGGGTCCACCGCTGTGATGTTAGGTGATGTTAAGCGAGCGTATTGGTGCTGGCAAATGCAGCATAGTTGAGGCTTTGATAAATATCCCTCATTATCCTTTTAAAATGAAGAATAATATGGGGCATATGTATCAAGCTCCGAATGGAGCTTGATTGCCCCGTGTTTCTGGCGAGCCTGCAGGCTCGCCCAGAAACAGCAGTTATGAAGCAGCGGTCACAAAGACTGCTGCTCAGTGACGTGCGGTGATGTTAGAGGCTGGTGAGGCACTGACTATTATAGCCCAAGTAGCACATATATGGAACCCAATAGAGATATTTTAAATTTACAACTAAATTTGTAGGTTGCACAATGACTATTTGAATTCTTTACAACACATACATGCAGGTAATAAAACAAATCAATTCTCGTTATATAGGCCTATCTATCTTTTTTAAACAATATAAAAATTTGGAGTAGACTGTCCCTTTAAACATATGCAATTACTATTCTCAAGTAAAAAAATACCACGTTTCTCTGTATTATTATGTTTTTTATAAATTAGAGAAAATATTTATTGTACTACCAATATTTATTATTATGTGAATGATGAGTAGGTTATGTCATGAGCTTTATGATTTATGATATCGATTATCTCATTCATAAAGTCCATTAGTGTGTACCACTGATGATGTCACCACAACAATCTTCCAAGGAAGAGAGGGTAGAATTTTCAATTTTTTTAAATGCTTGAATGAAAATTTAAATTCTGTGAAAAAAGTTAAATTTCAAGGGTTAAAACAGAATATATACATATAATATATATGTTCTATGTACACTTGTTTTCAGTATGTACTGTGTCATAATTTGGGGTACATACATATAATTAATTATATTGTTCAGCATTGCCCTTTAATTATTTCACAGCCCAGCTGCATTTATACAAGCATATAATGTACTACCTTATATACTTCAGCATAAGGTATATTATGATAATACCACAATAACAATTACTTTTCTAATGCCCATTATTGCCTGAAAAAGATATAAATAATAATAATGCCCATCACAAAATATAAAATGCACCAGAGTTGACCTTTTTTATTAAAAAAATTAATAAAATAAATTGGAACAAATTTTTTTATTATTATTAAAAAAGGCTGTAATACACCACTTGGCCAGGGGAGGCGCTGCCTCACCTGCCTCCTATGCTTGCACATCACTACACTGACTAGTACTGAATTTGGTGGAGGGGTCACCTTTTTTATTAAAGAAAATAAAATAAATTGGAAAAAAAATTTTTTTTCTTTTATTATTATTAAAAAGGCTGTAATACACAACTTGGCCAGGGGGGAGGGGCGCTGCCTCACTTGCCTCCTATGAGTGCACGTCACTGCTGCTGCTCCATAACCTGTCCGCCTGCTCTGAGCAGGCAGACAGACATCGCCACAATACAACCTGATCGAGTACGATCGGGTTGATTGACACCCCCCTGTGGCGGCCAAGTTTTGCAGGGGGCAGCCGAGTTTTGCAGGGGGGCATGCGTTGCCACCAGCAGCTCTTGTGAGCTGCTGGTGAAATGCTGAATACGGCAAGCGTATTGCTCGCCGTATTCAGCGAGGTAGGGCGGACCTGATCCGCACTGTTGGATCAGGGTCCGCCAGACCTTGATACATATGCCCCTATATATTCCAGTGATTTTTATTAAGTATAACCTACTGATTTGTGCTTTTGCATTTTGACAAAAAAACTATTGTTTATATTTTTCTAATAATCACGTTATACCACTGTTTCTTTTTTTGGTTTTTTTTCAGGAGTAAAAACATGAATACCACTTATCTTGAAATGTCTCAGTGTATAAATGGTATTTTTCTTCAAATTCCTTGATTTATAGGAATTTATATTTTTGAAGATAAAAAGAAAGATACAAGTATCAATAATAAATACAAAACTATGAATCCAGGTTTGGTTTACAGAAAACACCATTTACAATCTTTCACTTCATCCCCAAGCTCTTGTCAGGTTTAATAAATCTTGTAAAGGGGACACTCATCATGATTTATGACAGACAGACCAATGAACATATGACCAAGAAGCTAGATAGCTTCTGAAGGTGTGTGACACTTAAATACTGTGTTATGTTTAAAAATGGTCACAGAAACATTTACAAGTAGCTTTTGTGACTCTTCAAATGTGCATTACATAATTCTTCTGTTTAGAGTGTATGATTATATAATGTGACTCATAGTGGATTGGAATTATTGACACATTTATAACAAAGGTAATTCTAATAAGTCCAATGAAACACTTAAAATGAAAGTAAATCCTAGCTCTTTACAAACTTTAGGATTGACTTTTGAAACAAATAAAGGGGACTATCATTCATGAAGTATAAGATACTTCATGTAGAAAGCTCCTTAATTGTTTTAAAACGAGTCGCCGTTCTAAGCTGCTAGAGCAGCACAGGGCTAAAAAAATTTTTTGCTAAGAGGTGACGTTTTCACCGCTTAGCCAATACCGTGTGTAAATCCGGCTCCCATGGGCGCCAAGCCAGATTTACCGCACGGCTATTGGCTATATAGGTGAAAACATCACCTCGCCGTGGGCAGCTGAAGCAGCTAAAAATGGGCGATCAGCTAAAACAATAAAGGAGCTTTCTACATTGAAGTATCTTATACTTCATGAATGTAAATTCCCCTTTATTTGTTTCAATAGTCAATCCTAGCGTTTGTAAAACGCTAGGATTTACTTTCACTTTAAGAGTATATACACAATTACTATTATTATTTTATTAATTTATATTTTCAAAAATTTTTACAATACAGGGTAATTGCATGTAATGGGGTTTGTGTTGGAGTTAGGATTAACTACTACTTTATGCCAGTTGTATGTTCCCAAATGGGACTTCCGATCATACACTTTTATGAAAGCTAATGAGAGACCAAAGATCAGATACACAGTTTCAGTAGAGTTTTTTTCTGCTAGCCACATACCCTTATAATGCCTAAGAGCAGATGGATGGACAGTTCAAGTTTTACAAAAACAAAATCAAATTAATTGCATAAATAAAAAAAATACCATAAGCAGCACATAGGCCCTATGTTCTTGAGGGACCTAACATTTCTAAAATATCCAGCTCCTTCAAGGAGGCAGAGATATTGTATAGACAGATATATAGGGCCTCTATTTATGAAGCTGTCTACTTTCTAGCATTCTCTGGCCCCAAATAGTCTCGCCTAAGCTCGCCTAACATCACGCCGGCAGAACTGAATACGTTCGCCAAATTTATCAAGAAAGCTATCAAAAAGCCATGCACCAAGTACAGTGCGATGACAGTGGTCTGTTGTTAACTAACAGTCATCGATCTCGCTGCTCATCGGCTTATTCGCAGCTTTCTTGCTAGCCTGTTCACTAAGCACCCCACACTATACTATACTGTTATACTCCCTAAATTGCAACTCCCGGAGCCCTCCGCAACTAAAGTAAACTTATTAACCCCTAATCCACCGCTCCCTAATAAATATATTAACCCCTAAAACGCTGCTCCGGGGACTACTTTATACCTATTAACCCTTAGATCTGCCCGCCTCCTATAACCGCCTCCACCTACATAAAGTTATTAACCCCTATCCTGCCGATCCCGGACCCCGCCGCAAATAAATAAAATGTTTTAACCCCTAAAACCTCGCTCCCGGAGCCCGCCGCCACCTACATTACATTTATTAACCCCTAATCTGCCCCCCCTACACCGCCGCCACCTACATATATCTATTAACCCCTAAACCTAAGCCTAACCCTAACACCCCCCTAACTAAATATTATTTATATTAATCTAAATAAATATTTCTATAATTAATATAAATTATTCTATTTAAAACTAAATACTTACCTATAACACAAACCCTAATAGTTACATTGTAGCTATCTTAGGGTTTATTTTTATTTACAGGCAACTTTGTATTTATTTTAACTATGTACATAGCTATTTAAATAGTTATTAACTATTCAATAGCTACCTAGTTAAAAATAAATACAAAAGTACCCTGTAAAATAAATCCTAACCTAAGTTACAATTACACCTAACACTATACTACAATTAAATAAATTTAATTAATGAATTACAACTCAAAAAATATATAGTAATGCTCACTTCAAATAAATAAACTTATAGTGCAACCTAGAAGAGGAGTATAGATATAAATTCAAAAAAGGAAGTAGACCAATACGTGTGGTCTAAAAGTCTAGGTAATCAGCACATATAAGAAATAAATCCATTAAATAAAAGACAAATGCATATAGAAAGTGCAAGAAATACTTTATAATAATTGATAATATATACAGATAGAGCAGCATAAAAATCATTCACTACAAACACTCACACATCACAAGGGGGTTCCCCTATAGCGAACAGAGCAAGATCTATTCTCAAGTGTGCACCACAAAAAATATCCAATAGCGGCAGATATGAAAAGGACAGTTAGATGAAGCCAAGCGATGATGATGTTAATGCATGGATATTGCACAAATAAGCAGGTTAAAGCCAAGCAAAATTTCTAAGGCAATGCAGTGAAAAGCTGTTATGCAGTAAGCAGGACAGTGTCAGTTTCAAATCAATGCACATTTGCTCCGTAAGCATAGAAAATCTCACAATTCACATTAACATTTCTGATTTTCCATAAACCACCCTTAGTAAGGTGATCACCAAATGAAACAAAATGTAGCTGTATGTATCAATGTTCCATTAAAGCGTGCCACAGTGCTGCAGATCTTTACATACCAATCGCAGCCCAGCGGTATACACAATGGTATCAAACTGGAATGGTACTTATCGGATATCGGGCAGCAGCGAACATGACTAGCTCTCGCTGCTGTCAGACTCCCATTGATTCCTATGGGAATCTGCCGGGTTGAAAACCAGGTACATCGGAGTGACGTAATCATCGATCAGTGTTGGACTTAGTCCGGCGGATCGTTAGTTACGTCACTAGATTCTACTTTTGCCGGTCTGTAGGGCTTGATAACTATGGGCGAATCAGCCTCGCCACATATACGCTGCAGAATTCCAGCGTACTTGCGGTTGAACGGCTTGATAAATAGAGGCCATAGAGTCTTTATTTATTGTCTGCACTAGTGGCAGCTATATTTTATTTATTCACGAGGCAGGAATATATTTTTTAATATTATATAAATGTATATTGTAATGTGTTTGGAAAAGATTTTTATACCTTTTCATATGTTTTTGGCCATGGGTGTGTGTTTTATATATATATTATATATATATATATATATATAATTAAATATAGATAAATATTATATAGTATATATATGTGTGGTGTTGCAAATTGTCTATCAATATTTGTATTTCTCATATAAGAAATGTCATCCCTGTGTTCTTGTATCAGATCCTTGAAGGTACACTTCAAGGAATAAAGGCCTCCTACAAAAAAGAAACCAGGTTGGATCTTTAATATAAAAACAAGGGAGGAGATTACATATGTGGTGTATTTTTAAGTGCAATTGCTGAAACCCACATCGCCCGTAACTTCACCTCACACATCGGGTGAATCACATAAACCGCCCTTAGTAAGTGATCACCAAATGAAACAAAATGTTGCTGTATGTATCAATGTTCCATTAAAGGCGTGCCACAGGTGCTGCAGATCTTTACATACCAACCGCATCCAGCGGTATATCACATGTATCAAACTGGAATGGTACTTATCAGCACAAGCGGTCCACCAGCAGGCACTGTTCCATAGATCACCAAGGGTCACTGAGGTAAACAGGGCTGCTCCCAGAGAATGTGTGGTAGCGACAGACCACGCGTTCCTGTGCGCATTTCGCTCTGCTCTCGTGTTCGTTTCGGAGCTTCAGTGCCTGCTGGTGACCGCTTTTGCCGATAAGTACCATTCCAGTTTGATACATTGTGTATACCTGCTGGATGCGGTTGGTATGTAAAGATCTGCAGCACCTATGGCATGCTTTAATGGAACATTGATACATACAGCTACATTTGTTGCATTATGGTGATCACTTACTAAGGGCGGTTTATGGAAAATCAATGAAATGTTACTGTGAATTGTGAGATTTTCTACTGCTTACGAGTAAATGTGCATGATTTTGAAACTGACACTTGTCCTGCTTACTGCATAACAGCTTTTCTCTGCATTGCCTTTGAAATTTTGCTGGGCTTTAACTGTTTTTTTGTGCAATATCCATGCATTACACATCATCATCGCTTTGGCTTCATCTGTCTTTTCATATCTGCCGCTATTGGACTATTTTTTGTGGGTGCACCACGTGAGAATAGATCTTGCTCTGTTCACTATAGGGGGACCCCCTTGTGATGTGTGAGTGTTTTGTGTGATTGATTTTTATGTGCTCTTTTGTATATATTATCAATTATTATAAATAATTTTTGCAATTTCTATATGCATTTGGTCTTTTATTTAATGGATTGCTTTCTTTATATGTGCTGATTACCTAGGACTTTTAGACCACACAAATTAATTACAATTACCTACAATTAAATTAAAAATAACTAAAATTAACTAAAGTACAAACAAAACAAACTCTTAATTACAGAAAATAAAAATTATTACAAGAAGTTTAAACTAATTTACACCTAATCTAATGCCCCTAATAAAATAAAAAATCCCCCTAAAATAAAAAAAATCTTACCCTTAACTAAAATTACAAATAGCCCTTAAAAGGGCTTTTTGCGGGGCATTGCCCCAAAGTAATCAGCTCTTTTACCTGTAAAAAAAGAAATACATCCATCGTATCCCGACGACTAAACGACGAATGACGGTTTCCTTTAAAATGACGTCATCCAAAATGGCATCCCTTTAATTCCGATTGGCTGATCGAATTCAATCAGCCAATCGGAATTAAGGTAGGATAAATCCAATTGGCTGATCCAATCAGCCAAGTAGGATTGAAGTTCAATCTGATTGGCTGATCCAATCAGCCAATAGGAATTGACCTTGCATTCTATTGGGCTGATCGGAACAGCCATAGAATGAGAGGTCAATCCTATTGACTGATTGGATCAGCCAATTGGATTTTTCCTACCTTAATTCCAATTGGCTGATAGAATTCTATCAGCCTATCAGAATTCAAGGGGACGCCATCTTGATGACGTCATTTAAAGGAACCGTCATTTGTCGTTTAGTCGTCAGGATTCGATGGATGCTCCACGTCGGATGTCTTCAAGATAGTGCTGCACCTCATCGATGGAAGAAGATAGAAGATGCCGCTTGGATGAAGACTTCTGCCCATCTGGACGGACCTCTTTGCAGAATTGGATGAAGACTTCTGCCCATCTGGAGGACCACTTCGCCGGATTCGTTGAGGACTTAGGCCCAGCTTGGTGAATGACGGCTCAAGGTCGGGTGATTCTTCAGGGGGTTAGTGTTAGTTTTTTTTTAAGGGGGATTGGGTGGGTTTAGGAGTAGGGGTGTGTAGGTGTGTGGGTTTTAATGGTGGGGTTGGGGTGTATTTCTATTTTACAGGTAAAAGAGCTGATTACTTTGGGCAATGCCACGCAAGAAGCCCTTTCAAGGGCTATTTGTAATTTAGTATAGGGTAGGGCATTTTATTATATTGGGGGGATTTTTTATTTTATTAGGGGCTTATGATTAGGTGTAATTCGTTAAACTTCTTGTTATTTTTTTTATTTTCTGTAATTTTGAGGGTTTTTTTGTACTTTAGTTAATTTATTTTTTATTAATTGTAGGTAATTGTATTTAATTCATTTATTTAATTGTAGTATAGTGTTAGGGTGTAATTGTAACTTAGGTTATGATTTATTTACAGGTAAATTTGTAGTTATTTTTTAACTAGGTAACTATTAAATAGTTAATAACTATTTAATAACTATTGTACCTAGTTAACATAAATACAAGTTGCCTGTAAAAATAAATATAAACCCTAAATAGCTACAATGTAATTATTAGTTATATTGTAGCTATCTTAGGGTTTTATTTATAGGTAAGAATTTAGTTTTAAATATGAATAATTTATTTAATTATAGGAATATTTATTTAGATTAATTTAAATAATATTTAAGTTAGGGGGGGTGTTAGGGTTTAGACTTAGGGTTTAAGGGGTTACTAGATATAATTTAGGTTGCGGCGGTGTAGGGGGGGGCAGATTAGGGGTTAATAAATGTAATGTAGTGGTGTGGGCTCCAGGACCGGCAGTTTTAGGGGTTAAAACAATTAATTTATTTGCGGCGGGGTCCAGGAACGCAGGATAGGGGTTAATAACTTTATGTAGGTGGGCGGCGGTATATGGGGGCGTCAGATTAGGGGTTAAAAGGTATAAAGTAGGTGCGGCGGGGTCCGGGAGCAGCGTTTAGGGGTTACTAAATTTATTATAGTTGCAGCGCGGGGTCTGGGGAGCGGCGGTTTAGGGTTAAAAAATTTATTATAGTTGCGGTGGGGGTCCAGGAGTGGCGGTTTTCGGGGTTAAACAGTTTTATTAGTTTCGGAGGGGTCCGGGAGCGGCGTTTTAGGGGTTAATACATATAATTTAGGTGGCGGCGATGTAGGGGGCAGATTAGGGGTTTTAGACTCAGGTACATGTTAGGGTGTTAGGTGCAGACACTTCCATAGGAATCAATGGGATATCGGGCAGCAACAAACATGAGCTCTTCGCTGCTGTCAGACTCACATTGTTTCCTATGGGATCTGCCGCCTCCGCCTCCAGGGATTGAAAACCAGGTATGCTGAGCCGAATAGAGGCAAGCGTACCTGTATGTTCTTTGAAACTAACAAAAGAGTCAGATTGTGCCGAACTTGCGTTCGGAACATCTGGTGTGATGTAATTCATCGATCTGTGTTGGACTGAGGTCCGGGCGGATTGCATGTTACGTCACTAGATTCTACTTTTGCCCGGTCTGTAGGGCTTGATAACTATGGCGAATCAGCCTCGCCACAAATACACTGCGGAATTCCAGCGTACTTGCGGTTGACGACTTGATAATAGAGGCCATAGAGTATTTATTTATTTCTGCACTAGTGGCAGGCTATATTTTATTTATTCACGAGGCAGGAATATATTTTTTTATATTTATATAAATGTATATTGTAATGTGTTTTGGAAAATATTTTTTTACCTTTTCATATGTTTTGTGGCCAGCCGTGTGTGTTTTATATATATATGTAGAATAAACAAGATGTATGTTCTGCGCCTTTCTTCTGTGGATATATAAATTGATAGTAGTGGGGGTATTAAATCCCCTTCCCCAAACACTTACTTTAAAATACCTCAATCAATATAAGGTAAGTAGTCACCTTTGGTATTATATTGCCATAGTGCATCTGCATGGACTCCAATCCGTCAGCTGATTAATCAGGAATAGGATCCAAAATGTGCTGTTTACTGAGGTAATATGGTAGATCCTCATGTCAGACGCTGACTCACGGCTTCAGTGTGAATAGACGGATGCATTCTCAACAACAAGTATACAGGTACCGTAGAGATCCTAAACAGTAATAGCGAGTCCTGGGTAAATTGACGAATTTAGGTTGGATGCTTACAGAAACAGAGAAAAAAGGATTAAAATAGTAGCAAGGAATGTAGAAATGCCTTGGATAGGGAATATCAGCAAGGAGTCTTCGTTAGTGCTCAGCCTATAGCTAAGTGAGTACAAATTACCAAGCCTTATATATATATATGTGTTGCAAAATGTCTAGCAATATTTGTATTTCTCATATAAGTAATGTCATCCCTGTGTTCTTGTATCCGATTCCTTGAAGGTACACTTCAAGGAGATAAAGTGCCTCCTACAAAAAGAAACCAGGTGGATCTTTATTATAAAAACAAGGGAGAGATTACATATGTGGTGTATTTTTAATCGTAACTGCTGAAACCCACATCGTCTGTAACTTCACCTCACACATCAGGTGAATCACATAACATATGCCGCCATATGATATACTAGTGTAAGTTGGAAAAACTGGTGAGGTTCAGAAATGTGTGCAACTACACATTTCTGGTATCGCCAGTAAATTACGCCAGTATATTGCACACATAACTAAAAAATAACTAAAATATCAAATTCTAAAAATCTAAACAGAAAAAAAAATGCATAACAATACTGCGACAGAAATTTCATTCAGTGCACAAAAAGCATAAGGGCTGAATTACAAGTGGATCTCTAATTTAATGTGCACCCGTAAACTGGCAAATTTGGTAGCATGTTAAATAACCAACCATTATTAGAAGCTGGTTAATGCTACCGCAACCGTGCGTTAGCAATTAGCTCTCTGAAAATTAACCACCAGATATCAGACCTCTGGTTAATTTAAAAATGTTAAATGATACAAAGAATCAAGGTGCACTCGTAGCAGGAGATGTAGTTAAAGGAAACTTTTATTGTAGAATTCATAAAAACTTCTTTACGAAGATAGTATCTGTACATCAGGATCTAGTGGCAATGTGAGTGGTGTGTGTTCCACTCCAAGGACTGTCCTCTGACGTGTTTCGGCTCAAAAGGCCAGCTACGATTACGGCCTTTTGAGCCAAAACGCATCAGCGGATAGTCTATGGAGTGGAACACACACCACTCACATTGCCACTAGATCCTGATGTACAGATACTATCTTCGTAAAGAAGTTTTTATGAATTCTACAATAAAAGTTTCCTTTAACTGCATCTCCGGCTACGAGTGCACCTTGATTCTTTGTATCATTTGGTTTTCCTGAAACAGAGGTTTGCACGGTGGATATTGGATGGTGTTTCCTGCTATCACATTCCCACTCACCTCATGCGGCAACTGGAGGTCAGAGGTCGGAAGCTGATGATGTCTGATGATGTCAGACGCCGAAAGTGAATGAGCCATAGAGGGTAGCGTATCTTAAATGGTCCCTGCATAGTTTGCTTACCAGACTGCTCCATAGAAATTCTGAGTATCTCTACCTTAGGACAGGTCATTCAAAGGTAACGGCAGACTTATCACCCGGACCGGACTGCTGGAGGTGAGGTGAGTGGAGGAGGGTTACAGAGTGTTGGAATTAGCCCTAATGAACTTCCATAAATCTTTGTTCATACCAGAGTGGATTTCCATTGATATCAGTGACATTAACCCTATGGCTACCATAGGTGCCAACACATAATTGTATATATTGTTACCTACACAATTTAAAAATGTTCCCACAATTGCCCCCAAAATACAGTGTAGTGTGCCTTAATAAAAAAATTAAAAAAAATATGCAAAAATCAATTATAAGAGGATTAAGTGAGCGTGCTGGGTGTTAGAAAAAAACGGCACTGAAAAGTGCCTTCATATTTCGTCTATGGGTACTGTATTAAAATTGCAAATATATTGGAGCCAATATCAGAAAGATTGTAATCAAATATTAAATCATAAGGAAATATTTGCCTAGATTACGAGTTATGTGCACTATAGGGAAATTAAAGAAAGCAAGAAAAGTTTCGTCATTTAACACCATAAAGCACAGCCATTACAAATTTTTCAAAACTCGGCTTGTGTGTGCGATATGGAGTTTTTAAGCTCCATACCGCACACAATGCAAGCGCTGTTTTGACTTGCTCGTGCGCGCTTTCCCCATAGACATCAATGGGGAGAGCAGGTCAGAAAAAAGTCTAGCACCTGCATTCGCGGAAAGAAAGGCTCCGTAACGCAGCTCCATTGATGTCTATGGGGAAAAAAGAAAACATTTTTTAAACCTAACACCCTAACATAAACCCTACATCTAAACACCTCTAATATGCTGCCCCTGACATTGCTGACACCCTAGGGTGTTTGATATGCTGGTATTTTAACACTTTCCATGCACTTATTCAACCTCCAGTCTTTGCAAACTTTTCGGTAGTTATTATTTTGTGTTATTTTTCACACACGTTGTACTTCAGGCATGGATTCTTATTTCCTGTTATGTGTTACTGCAAAAAAAACCTCAATATGTGTTCAACAACATCTCCTGAGTACAGTGATACCACCCATGAATAGCTTTGTTGGGTTCACATGTGGCTAAAAGGCCTTATTTTTAAGAGGCGCATTCCAGTTTTCCTACTTGGAATTTTCACATCTATCATCACCCATGTCCAATTTGGGTAATTTCTGAAGCCTGTCAATGTAATTTACCCCCATCAAACCTTATCTTTTTGAAAAGTAGACACCCTAGGGTATTTGAAATGCTGGTATTTTTTTTTTTTTTTTTTCAAAAAGAATTTTTATTTTAAGATTAACTTGTGAATAACAACAACATGTTATACAGTTTCTTGCATATACATAGGTCTTTCTGGAATCACGGTGAGAATGTCATCATAAGCAAACACAGGTCATATCATATACCCGCAAGGGTTTTCAGTGTACACCAACATAGAAAAAAGGGACATTTACAGTTTGACCGACCTTAATTATGATGATTGGCAGGAAATAAATAATTATAGGTATTAACTCAGCATTATGGTAATTACAGCAAGTCAGTCTAAATGAAAATCATTATCTTGCTTCTCTCAGTGATCCGACAGATCAATTCCAGCGCGCACCTCCAGGCGGGGCAAATCGCCCCACAAGAAGTAGGGACAGCATAAAAATAGGAGAAGGGGTAGGGGAAATAGGTTTGCACAGTGTAGGGAGAGGGGGTGGGGTTAGGGGAATGGAGGAAGAGATGTGAAAGCATAGATCAGTGATTGCAGATGAAAGAGAGTAGGCGGGTGGGTTTGTACAAGAGTCAGGTCTATCCGCCTGCCTATAATTTCTTGGTAATAGAACCAGGGTTCCCAGATCTGCCAGTAGAGATCTTCTTTATCTATATTGAGGTAGAAAACTCTGTTCCATTTTGGCATATGTCTGTATTATGGAGATAATAACTGCAATGTCCGGGGGTTGTGTCTGTTTCCAAGCTCTCGCTATCGCCAACTTAGTGGCAGCGAGAACAAAAATTAACAATTTAGACAGGGGAGCCTGAATGTGTCTCGGGAATACATGCAGCAAAGCCATATCACGGGGTACTAGTGATCTATTCAGCGCCCCAAGGTTAGAGCAGAGGAGACACCTGCGTCCACAGATGTTTTAATTTTAGGACATTCCCACCATATATGAATATCGGACCCTCTTGATTCGCAGTCTCTCCAACAGAGAGGGGGAAGTTGCAGGAAACATCTGTGAGAGTCTAGAGGGGGGTGTAGTACCCATTTCAGAAACAGTTTCATATATGATTCTAGAGTGTTCGCACAGTGCACTGTCTTCTTAGTTAGTGTCATAGCCATGTTAGATCTTTGTCGTGATTGGTCTGGACAAGTCTCCCTCCCATGCTCTAAGTTGCCAAGTCTGTCCCTGTTATTGTGACGAATGTAATAGGGCTATAGTGGAATGAGATAAGTTTAGGGGTCCTGACAGGGAGTTGCCACAATTTCTCCCAAGCAGTCAGAGGTCTATTAGTGCCTTTAGGGAATCCCCAATAGACCAGAAGGCGTAGTAGTCTAGAGTACTCGAATTTAAGTCCATATAGGGGGGTTTGGAATGACAGATCCTATATTGCTCGGGCCCACCAAAGTGTCTGAGGGATATAGCTGGGGAGATTATTTTCAGATCCCAAACACCCCAGCGCTGTACGTGTGTGTCCGGTAGGGCTGCAAGTTAAGGCAGGCAAAGACTGGATAGGAGATGGGTGTGTGGGGCAACCTCTGGTAGGTTCCTGAGGTTGTGCCAAATTTCAAGTTGTCTCTGATAATGACATTCTTTTACTCCCAGCGTATCCAGCCGGTAGGTAGGAATCCATGTGTAAATCGGCTAAACTCAGAGCCTGTAGGGAGATCATGGGCCTCTATGGTCTTCCATCCTTGCGTTCACCCTTATCTGCCCAGGCTAAGATATGAGTAGAGCCTAGCGGCCTCATAGTATCCGCGAATACTAGGCATAGCTACGCCTCCTTTTTCATACTTTTTCTGAAGTATCTTTGCTGCTATACGAGGCTTAGATTTATCCCAGATATACTTTTGACCAAGAGATTGGAGCTTATCTATAAGGGCACTAGGGAACATTGAGAGGTAATGCAGCGAAAATAATACAGGATTTTAGGTAGGATCGTCATCTTATAAAGATGCTATGCGGCCCAGCCAAGAGATCTCTTTAAAGTTTCCATGATTGGTGAGTTCGGCAACTCTTTAATAATGTCTGAGTAGTTTATAGACAGTACTGTTCTCCGATCTGCACCAAGTTGAATCCCTAAGTGTCCTGATGGTGGGAGTGTGACCATTGAAAGGAGTATGAGGTTCGCAGAACATCTAGATCGAAGGCAGGAAGACTCAACAGGCAAAGCCTCGTCTTTGAGACGTTGACCTTATAATAACTATGGGCACCAAAATTTGGAAATAAGGTCAAGAAGGGCAGGTAGGGAGCCTAATGGGTTTGTGAGGAATAATGTCACGTCATCCGCGAACAATGCTATTTTTGGATGTTCGGACCGAGAACTGCACTCCCCGTATTGTACGTTGAGTTTCTAATGGCTTGGCCAAAAGGTTCAATGGCTAATGTGAAAATTAAAGGGCGAGTAGGGGACACCCCTGCCTAGTACCGTTAGTGATATAAATTTCCGGAGAGGCAAAACCCAAGCCCTTAACAACCGCAGATGGGCAGGAGTATAAGGCGCTGATAGCTGTTATTACTTCGTCTGGCATGCCAAATTGGGGCTAATGTGCACCATAAGTAATCCCATCTGACCCTGTCAAACGCTTTTTCTGCGTCTAAAGACAGGGCCAGCATGGGAATTTTTAGACGAGACGCCTCTGTGAGGATATTAAGCATTTTTCCGAGAATTATCCGGTCCTTCTCTACCAAAGGTGAATCCAACCTGGTCTGAGTGTACTACCTTCGGGAGTAGGGTATTAAGGCGGTTGGCCCAAAGTTTGGCATAGAGTTTCACATCACCATTAATCAATGAGATTGGTTCTGTAACTAGTACAGCTGTGTTGGTCTTTTATTTGGCTTGGGGATAGGTAGAATAATTGCCTGCAGGTATTCATTAGTAAACAGACCTGACTCCCAGCCTCCAAAAAAACCTTGAGGAGGATCTGATTCAGATCAGATTTAAAGAGCTTATAGAAGGATGCCGGGTACCCATCAGGGCCCGGGGCTTTATTATTTTGGGGTATGCTTGATAGCTAAGTTAATTTCGGTTAGAGAGAATGGGGCCTTAAGTGTTTCTTTATCTTCCTCTGATAGTGCGGGTAATTAAGACCTTGTAAGAAATCTTTCACTCTGGAATAGGGGATTCTTCACCAGCCATTGAAGGGTGGAGATGATACAAATCAAATAGTAGGGGCCGCAAAGGTTTGTCCAATTTCTTTAGGCGAGGGAGACCGATTTGGTCCCCTGTTGAGTGTTAGTATTCTAGCTGCCGCGGTTTCTACCTCTCAGTTTGTGTGCTAAGAGCGTTGAGGCTTTATTACCCTGACAATATAGCAACTTTTTGAATCGAGTATGGGCTTCCTTTACCCTCTCTAGCTCCCTATCTGCTATTTGCGTTCTAAGAGTTTTGATTTTATCACTAGAGGGCTCGACGGGGAGGTCTTATTTTCTTGTTCAGTCCATCGTACCTCTGTCATAAGAAGGCCCAAAGGGGGCTTTCATCTGATGTCTAAGTTTTTGCCTGTCTCCGAATACAGATCCCTCTCACATATGCTTTCCAGGGGCGGCCCAAACTGTTTGAGATGGGCATACCCGGAGTTTCGTTTAGCAGTAAGAATTCTCTAATATGAGTTTTGAGAGAAGTCCTAAAAGATTTATCTTGCAGGGCCTGCTTAGGTAGTTTCCAACTAGGCCTAGAACATAATTGTTTGGGTCAGTGGAGAGGGTAAACTGAGATATCATGGTCCGACCAAGCACAGACCTTTATATGCGACATTAAAACTCTGTCAAGTGTCCATGAATCCGTGAAAAAGTGTCTAGTCTCGAGTAAGAGTGATGGTGGGTCTAGAGAAGTATGTGTAATCCCTGTCACTGTGGTGGTATGCCCTCCAAATGTCATATAATTGTTCTGGATTTATTTCTGACGAATCTGTTGGCAGTAGTTATAGTATATGTGTCAATTTCTTTCCCCCTCTGAACTTTTCTTGTCGACTAAGGGGTCCCACACCATATTGAAATCACCCCCTAGAATCAGAGTTCCAGCCTTGTATTTTTCTATTTAGACAGTACCTTTTTCAAGAATTTGGGTTGTGATTGGTTAGAGGGGGCATATATATTTACCAATGTGAATAGAATACCGTTAATCTTTACAGGTGAGTAGAGATATCTACCCTCAGAGTCTTTCTCCTCATAGATATGTTCATATTGCATGGTTTTATGTATGGCAAATAGCTACCCCTCTAGATTTTTCAGAGTGGGAGGCTAGAATCACAGTGGGATTGTCTGTGCGTTCTGTACGGGGCCTGGGAGGGACGCCAGCCAATGTGTCCTCTTGTAGGAAGATAATATGTATTTTGAGAGCCTCATAGTGTTTTGTAAGCATACTTCGTTTATCTTGTGAATTGAGACCCTTGGCCATTTAGTGTTGCAAAGAGATATTATTGGGATCGACATTTTTGCAGGCTTAGGAAACTGGGAAGGTGAGAGAGAAAAAGATAGTGGAAAGAGAAATAGAGTTAAAGCACAAAACTTACCCCGCCCGAAGGTGCACACCCAGAGATGACTCCCGGTAATCTTAGATTAAGAAGTTCTGGTCACTGTTCAGAAAGGTCTCAAGAGACCAAGTTCGAGAGAAAAAATAATTGTTACCTGAAATAGGAAGTACAGTTAGTCAGGGATTCTTTATATAGTATAGAAAGTACAATCTATATCGTCAGCATCAAACCAAGTCTACTCAGGCGTATTTGCTCGGGGTATAAGTGTATTCACAAGTATGATGACCCGTCGGATCATCAAATGGAGAAGCTTATCTAAGGATTAGACTAACTTCTCCTGTCCCCTTAGGAGGGGATATCACAAATATAATTTGCGTATATGAGGGGGGGGGGGCGGTACAAGTATATCAACCTGTATAAATAGATTGACTAGTCATGGGGGAGTGTGAACTACAGGATAACAATCATAACTTAAATTAACTAACATAGTAACAGGGGTCTACATTTAGTGCAATTAGTCTGTTGTATGTCATTTCCATATATGCAATTTCAGTTAGATCTAGTTCTAATTTAAAACAATTCTTATTATATGCCTAGTGAACAATGTGCAGCATAGAATTCTAGGTGAATCTAGATGTAGTTTTAAGTGATTAAATAGAAGCACAGTTATATCCAGCCAGATTTGCGATAACACATGTATCATTTGAGGGAGTGAAAACAGAGCATCTTCCGTCCCTCAGAGGAATAGAGGAATAGCAACTAAGTTTTAGTTGGATCTAGATTTGGCTTTAATCAACTCTTATGATACGTCTAGTAAACCACTTTCGGCATAAACACATTGTAGAAGGGGAGATATTCACTACCCTCATCATCTAAAAAAGAAAAAGAGGTTTAATGGGCAGGGGTAAGCCGCCACAGGGCAGGACCGCTGCTTCCAACAGGAAATCCCGCATCTCCTCCTCCACAACGTGAAAACAATTTCTACTATATGTCTGGCAAACAGTTTGCAGCTTAGAATTCTAGGTGGATCTAAACGTAGCTGTAAATGATACTTCCCTTATACCTGTGAAACAGTTTGCAACATAACCTATTTGAAGAAGGGGAGATAGTCACGATCCTGATCCTCTAAAAAAAAGATGTTTAATATATAGAGGCAAAACGCCTCAGGACGGATTTTCTGTTATCTACAGGGAATCTCGAATCTCCTCCTCTTCAACATGAGGTAGATATCTAAACAGAGATAAAAATACATCAAACAAAATTAACAATAACATATGTATCATTTAAGTGTACGCAAACATGGCATTTTCCATCCCCTAGAGGAACAGCAAATGCGCTTCAGCTGGATCTAGATTTGGCTTTAATCAGCACTTATGATATGTCTATTAAATCGCTTACAGCATAAACAGATTGGAGAAGGGGAGATATTCGCGACCCTCATCGTCCGAAAAAGAAATGTTTAGTGGACAAAGGCAATACGCCTCAGGAAATCACGAATCTCCTCCTCTACAACCTGAAACAGGCATCTAAACAGAAACATAGGTACATACAACAGGACTTATAATGACATATAAATCATTTGAAAAAAGTGCTATCATATCATTTTTTGTCTCTCAGGAGAGCAGCAGCCGAGGAAATTTGTCCTCCTATAGATGGTTTTTGTGGCCCAGGTGTGAAATCTAGGGCTCCAGCACGTAATTTAGGTTGAAAGGCCTGAGGGGATGTATCTAGGCCAGAAGTATTAGGCATTGAGTCCCTTCTTGTTCTGGGTTCAGACGTTACCAGACCCCACTCTTTTAACAAGTCAAATCCCTCCTGGATGGTAAGAATGGTATGGGTTTCGCCTTTATTTGGAACTACCAATTTCGTCGGGTATCCCCATCTATACCTAATATTTTCTGCTCTTAGGATTTGGGTAATGTTCCTAAAGGTCCTTCTTCTTTGTAGAGTGAAGCTTGAGATGTCTGGAAATACCGAGAGCTGCTGAAATTTAGCTGGTAGTTGTGGTTTATTGGCCAATTCTTTTAGTATCTTCTCCTTATGAGTGAAAAAATGTATCCTAGCGAGGACATCTCTCGGCTTATCTTGAGAAACCGACCGTGGTCTTGCCACCCTGTGGACCCTGTCTAGTAGAAAACTTGTCGGGTCAGTTTCAGGCAGTATAGCCTTGCAAAACTCTAAAACATAGGGTTCCAGATCTTGTGAGCCAATATCTTCAGATATTCCTCGGAATCTCAAATTATTCCGTCTGGACCTGTCCTCCATATCAGCCAATTTTATCTCCAAGTCTGATAACTGGGTTGCCAAGCTCTGGGAATATGCCAGGAGATGGGCCTGATCTACCGCAAGATCTTCTTGCTTGCGTTCTAGGGTGTCCGTCCTTTCTCCCAGTGACGCAATTTCTCTGCGCAGCTCAGCTGTAGAACCCTTTATTTCTTTAGTTAACGTGTCTTGAAGAAGGTTCATGCGCTTGGTGAGAGCATCAACAATAGATGTAGACATTGCGTCTGGTGTGGGAGCTTGAGAATTAATACTGTTGTCAGATTCGCTGTCATCCATGACAGAAGCAGAGTCTCGGTATGTTTGAGACAAATGGCCTTTAAAGTGGTCAGCTACTGTCTTCTTGGGTGGTTGAGATAGCCTTGGTTTTCTTCTAGAGTTTTGGGACATGCTCAGTTTCCTGTCCTCAGCCGCAGGAGAATAGATAGCTGGAATCTAGTCAGATATTGCACCAAAATGTAGAGTAGCAACTATAAAGAGTAGATTGTAGAAAATTGTGACATAGTCCCCCTGACGTCAAGGCAGCCATATTCAGCATATTAACATCAAACAGGGAGAGGTGTAGCAGTAAATTGTATATTAATAGAATGTCTTGCTTTACATCATATGGAGACTGATTCTTTAATATCCTACAGAGCATAGATAGTGCAGTATTAATTAGGGTGCAGATGCCTGTTAAGTCCCTTTGTCACTGCGCTTGTGTTGTGTGCGCCAGGAGAGTGTAGAGAGAGTCTATTGTGGTCCACTCTGGCCCTGCAATCTGTAGTTGACTTAAATTGAAAGCGTGCTACAGATCAACCTCATTCTAATAATGCTGTGAATAGAGCGTATTAGAGGTATTCACAAAAGGCTTGTGTATAGATATGTCAGAAGTGGGCCCTTTCTATTGCTGAGATAAAAAGGTTTCAAATGCGACCTTTAGGGCAGCTATGAGACTGAGGTAAATTGCTGGTGGTCTGACAATAATAAATGTGCTGGTGGCTACGGTAGGCCTCAGGTGTAGGTAACAGTCTTATAAGCTTTGACAGGCCTACCGAGGTTAGTAGCTAGATTTCAGGCTCAGTTTATCCCGTTGTGTAGACAGCAGGGTCTTAACATATAAGTGTCCTTATGTGTTATAGTATCTTACCCGGTCTCCTCTGCAATGTCTGATCCGCTGCTAGGTCCGGGTAGGCAGGCCGCAAGATGGCGGCGGTTCGCGCCTAAGAGGCTGTGGCGCACTTTAATTTTGAAGATTGTCTGTAGGCCCTTTGGCTTTGCTGTGATGGCGCACGCCTTTGCAAACCTGCTGAGTGTCTGGAGTAGCCGAAGCCCTGCTATCAGCACTGCGTGCTGTATTAAAACATTTATGTAAGGGCTAATCTTGGTAAATCTGTTGAGTTGCAAAGCCTCCCTGATAGTCTGATAATTGCAGCTACAGTGACAGAGCCCCGGCAGTGTGAGAGAGCAAACTGTTTATGAGGGTGAGTCTCCACGTTGGAAGCAGAATCACAAGCTGTAGTGGAGCTGTATTATAATTTAAAATAAAATTCAGGGTATACTTGTGTGTCTCTGTTTGAGGTATAAAGTCCCTTATTAATAAGCCCCTGTTAGTGCTTCATCCACAGGGGTGAATCAATGTTAGGCCAGTATATTGTGTCACACCTTGTTAGCGGGGAGGATATGATAGATGGCGCCTCGCCAAAACCACTGTGTCCCTTCTGATAGTGAGCCCTGGAGTTTTTAGCCGCCTCGGTGAGTCTCTAGCCCCAGCTATGGTATAGGTGGTAATGCTGGTTGTGCTGTCTACAAGCGGTTGCCAACCGCTACTTACAGATTTCCCCCGGACAGTTCCGGCGTGTGAGCTCCTTGTCTGCTCTATGATCTGGAGTTGAAATGAGTCCTGTTGAGTTCCGGAGCGGATCCCGGACCCTCCGGAGCAGAGTAGTGCACCTATGTCAGCCTGGTTCTGCAGACAATGCCATTTGCGTGGGTTGAGGCGGCTGTGCTAGGCGGTCAGGTGTAAGTTGCCCGGTGCCTCCTATTAAAGTCACAATAAAACAGCGGCTGTCAGTAAATTAGTTAGGAGGCTGTCACCAAATAGTAGTGGCCACCAGTATAGGTGAAGAGGGGTCCCCTATATAAACTTTAGAAGCTAAAAGTTAAACTTTTATGTAGGAGCTCTCTGGAATGGCGTCTGATCAGTGCGGTAGTTGGCTCCGCCCCCCGAAATGCTGGTATTTTAACACTTTCCATGCGCTAATTCAACCACCAGTCTTTGTCAAACTTTTGGGTAGTCATTATTTTGTGTTATTTTTCACACATATTGTAATATAGGTATGGATTCTTAGTCCTGTTATGTGGTTACGCAAAAAAAAACACCTCAATATTGTTCAACAGCATCTCCTGAGTACAGTCATACCACCCATGAATAGGTTTGTTGGGTATCAAGGGGCTAAAAGGCCTTATTTTTAGGGGGCACATTCCAGTTTTCCAACTTGGAATGTTTACATCTGTCATCATGCACCCATGTCCTATTTGGGTAATTTCTGAAGCCGGCCAATGTAATTTGCCCCCATCAAACCATATATTTTGAAAAGTAGATACCCTAGGATATTTGATATGCTGGTATTTTAACACTTTCCATGCACTAATTCAATCACCATCTTTGCAAACTTTCGTAGTTATTATTTTTGTGTTATTTTTCACACACGTTGTGCTATAGGCATGGATTCTTATTTCCTGTTATGTGTTAATGCAAAAAAACACCTCAATATGTGTTCAACAACATCTCCTGATACAGTCATACAACCCATTAATAGGTTTGTTGGGTTCTCAGGGGGGCTAAAATGCCTTATTTTTAGGGGCCACATTCAAAGTTTTCCAACTTGGAATGTTTTCACATCTGTCATCATTTCCTATTTGGGTAATTTCTGAAGCTGGCCAATGTATTTTACCCCCCTCAAACCTTATATTTTTGAAAAGTAGACAACCTAGGGTATTTGAAATGCTGGGTATTGTAACACTTTCCATGCACTAATTCAACCACCAGTCTTTGTCAATCTTTTGGGTAGCCATTATTTTGTGTAATTTTTCACACACATTGTATTTTAGGCATGGATTCTTAGTTCCTGTTATGTGTTTACTGCACCAAAACACCTCAATATGTGTTAAACAAGATCTTCTGAGTACAGTGATACCACCCATGAATAGGTTTGTTGGGTTCTCAGGGGGCTAAAATGCCTTATTTTTAGGGGGCACATTACAGTCTTCCAACTTGGAATGTTCACATCTGTCATCATACACCCTTGTCTTATTTGGGGTCATTTCTGAAGCCGCCAATATAATTAACCCCCATCAAACCATATATTTTGAAAAGTAGACACCCTAGGGTATTTGAAATGCTGGCATTTTAACACTTTCCATGCACTAATTCAACCATCAGTCTTTGTCAAACTTTTGAGTAGACATTCTTTTTTGTGTTATTTTTTAACACACATTATGCTTTAGTTGCAAAATTATTTGTTCCTGTTTTGTGTTACTGCAAAAAACACCTCATTATGCATTCAACAACATCTCCTGAATACATTCATACCATTCATGAATAGGTTTGTTGGGTTCTCAGGGGGCTAAAAAGGCCTTATTTTTAGGAGGCCGCATTCCAGTTTTCCAACTTGGAATTTTCACATCTGTCATCATGCACCCATTTCCTATTTGGGGTCATTTCTGAAGCCGGCCAATTTAATTTACTCCCATCAAACCATATATTTTGAAAAGTAGATACCCTAGGATATTTGATATGCTGGTATTTTAACACTTTCCATGCACTAATTCAATCACCAGCCCTTTGCAAACTTTTCGGTTGTTATTATTTGTGTTATTTTTCACACACGTTGTGCTATAGGCATGGAATCTTATTTCCTGTTATGTGTTAATGCAAAAAAACACTCTCAATATGTGTTCAACAACATCTCCTGAGTACAGTCATACAACCCATTAATAGGTTTGTTGGGTTCTCAGGGGGCTAAAATGCCTTATTTTTAGGGGGTCACATTCAAGAGTTTTCCAACTTGGGAATGTTTTCACATCTGTCATCATTTCCTATTTGGGTAATTTCTGAAGCTGGCCAATGTATTTTACCCCCCTCAAACCTTATATTTTTTGAAAAGTAGACAACCTAGGGTATTTGAAATGCTGGTATTGTAACACTTTCCATGCACTAATTCAACCACCAGTCTTTGTCAATCTTTGGGGTAGCCATTATTTTGTGTAATTTTTCACACACATGTATTTTAGGCATGGATTCTTAGTTCCTGTTATGTGTTACTGCACCAAATCACCTCAATATGTGTTAAACAAGATCGTCTGAGTACAGTGATACCACCCATGAATAGGTTGTTGGGTTCTCAGGGGGCTAAAATGCCTTATTTTTAGGGGCACCATTACAGTCTTCCAACTTGGAATGTTCACATCTGTCATCATACACCCTTGTCTTATTTGGGTCATTTCTGAAGCCGGCCAATATAATTAAACCCTCCATCAAACCATATATTTTGAAAAGTAGACAACCTAGGGTATTTGAAATGCTGGCATTTTAACACTTTCCATGCACTAATTCAACCATCAGTCTTTGTCAAACTTTGAGTAGACATTCTTTTTTGTGTTATTTTTTAACACACATTAGGCTTTAGGGCATAAATTATTTGTTCCTGTTATGTGTTACTGCAAAAAACACCTCAATATGCATTCAACAACATCTCCTGAGTACATTCATACCATTCATGAATAGGTTTGTTGGGTCTCAGGGGGCTAAAAAGGCCTTATTTTGAGGAGGCGCATTCCAGTTATCCAACTTGGAATTTTTCCACATCTGTCATCATGCACCCATGTCCTATTTGGGTCATTTCTGAAGCCGGCCAATTTAATTTACTCCCATCAAACCATATATTTTTGAAAAGTAGACACCCTAGGGGTATTTAAAATGCTGGTATTTTAACATTTTACATGCACTAATTGAACTACAAGTCTTTGTCAAACTTTTGGTAGTCATTATTTTGTGTTATTTTTGAAACACGTTGTAATTTAGGGCATGGATTCTTAGTTCCTTTTATTTGTTACTGCAAAAAAGAACCTCAATATGCATTCAACAACATATCCTGAGTACAGTGATACCACCCATGAATAAGTTTGTTGGGTTCTTTTTAGGGGCATATTCCAGTTTTCCAACTTGGAATGTTCACATCTGTCATCATGCACCCATGTCCTGTTTAGGTCATTTCTGAAGCTGGCCAATGTAATTTACCCCCATCAAACCATATATTTTGAAAAGTAGACACCCTTGGGTGTTTGATATGCTGGTATTTTAACACTTTCCATGCACTAATTCAACCTCCAGTCTTTGCAAACTTTTCGGTAGTTATTATTTGTGTTATTTTTCACACACGTTGTACTTTAGGCATGGATTCATATTTCCTGTTATGTGCTACTGCAAAAAAACCTCAATATGTGTTCAACAACATCTCCTGAGTACAGTGATACCACCAATGAATAGGTTTGTTGAGTTCACATGTAGCTAAAAGGCCTTATTTTTAAGAGGCGGGCCTTATTTTTAAGAGGCACATTCCAGTTTTCCTACTTGGAATTTCACATCTATCATCACCCATGTCCTATTTGGGTAATTTCCGAAGTCTGTCAATGTAATTTATCCCTTCAAATCATATCTTTTTGAAAGTAGACACCCTAGGGTATTTGAAATTCTGGTATTTTAACACTTTCCATGCGCTAATTCAACCACCAGTCTTTGTCAAACTTTTAGGTAGGCATTATTTTGTGTTATTTTTAACACATATTGTACTTTAGGTATGGATTCTTAGTCCTGTTATGTGTTACTGTAAAAAAACACCTCAATATATGTTCAACAAAATCTCCTGAGTACAGTCATACCACCCATGAATAGGTTTGTTGGGGTATCAAGGGGCTAAAATGCCTTATTTTTAGGGGGCACATTCCAGTTTTCCCAACTTGGAATGTTCACGATCTGTCATCATGCACCCATGTCCTATTTGGGTAATTTCTGAAGCCGGCCAATGTAATTTGCCCCATAAAACCATATATTTTGAAAAGTAGATACTTAGGATATTTGATATGCTGGTATTTTAACACTTTCCATTCACTAATTCAATCACCAGTCTTTGCAAACTTTTCGTAGTTGTTATTTTTCACACACATTGTACTATAGGCATGGATTCTTATTTCCTGTTATGTGTTACTGCAAAAAAACACCTCAATATGTGTTCAACAACATCTCCTGAGTACAGTCATACCACCCATTAATAGGTTTGTTGGGTTCTCAGGGGACTAAAATGCCTTATTTTTAGGGGCCTACATTCCAGTTTTCCAACTTGGAATTTTCACATCTGTCATCATGCACCCATGTCATATTTGGGTAATTTCTGAAGCCGGCCAATGTAATTTGCCCCCATCAAACCATATATTTTGAAAAGTAGATACTCTAGGATATTTGATATGCTGGCATTTTAACACTTTCCATGCATTAATTCAATCACCAGTCTTTGCAAACTTTTCAGTGGTTATTATTTTGTGTTATTTTTCACACAAGTTGTACTTTAGGTATGGATTCTTAGTCCTGTTATGTGTTACTGTAAAAAAAAAAACACCTCAATATATGTTCAACAAAATCTCCTGAGTACAGTCATACCACCCATGAATAGGTTTGTTGGGGTATCAAGGGGGCTAAAATGCCTTATTTTTAGGGGGCACATTCCAGTTTTCCAACTTGGAATGTTCACATCTGTCATCATGCACCCATATCCTATTTGGGTAATTTCTGAAGCCGGGCCAATGTAATTTGCCCCCATCAAACCATATATTTTGAAAAGTAGATACTCTAGGATATTTGATATGCTGGTATTTTAACACTTTCCATGCACTAATTCAATCACCAGTCTTTGCAAACTTTTCAGTAGTTATTATTTTGTGTTATTTTTCACAAACGTTGTACTATAGCATGGATTCTTATTTCCTGTTATGTGTTACTGCAAAAAAACACCTCAATATGTGTTCAACAACATCTCCTGAGTACAGTCATACCACCCATTAATAGGTTTGTTGGGTTCTCAGGGGGCTAAAATGCCTTATTTTTAGGGCCACATTCCAGTTTTCCAACTTGGAATTTTCACATCTGTCCTCATGCACCCATTTCCTATTTGGGTAATTTCTGAAGCCGGCCAATGTATTTTTACCCACATCAAACCATATATTTTTGAAAAGTAGACACCCTAGGGTATTTGAAATGCTTGTATTTTAGCACCTTCCATGCACTAATTCAACCACCAGTCTTTGTCAATCTTTTGGGTAGTCATTATTGTGTGTAATTGTTCACACATATTGTATTTTAGGCATGGATTCTTAGTTCCTGTTATGTGTTACTGCACAAAAAACACCTCAATATGTGTTCAACAACATGTTCTGAGTACAGTGATACCACCCATGAATAGGTTTGTTGGGTTCTCAGGGGGCTAACATGCCTTATTTTTAGGGGGCACATTACAGTCTTCAAACTTGGAATGTTCACATCTGTCATCATACACCCTTGTCTTATTTGGGTCATTTCTGAAGCCGGACAATAAAATTTACCCCATCAAACCATATATTTTGAAAAGTAGACACCCTAGGGTATTTAAAATGCTGGCATTTTAACACTTTCCATGAACTAATTCAACCACCAGTCTTTGTCAAACTTTTGAGTAGACATTCTTTTTTGTGTTATTTTTAACACATATTATGCTTTGGGCATAAATTCTATGTTCCTGTTATGTGTTACTGCAAAAAACACCTCAATATGCATTCAACAACATCTTCTGAGTACATTCATACCATCCATGAATAGGTTTGTTGGGTTCTCAGAGGGCTAAAAAGGCTTTATTTTTAGGAGGCGCATTCCAGTTTTCCAACTTGGAATTTCACATCTGTCATCATGCACCCATGTCCTATTTGGATCATTTCTGAAGCCGCCAATTTAATTTACTCCCATCAAACCATATATTTTTTGAAAAGTAGACACCCTAGGGTATTTGAAATGCTGGTATTTTAACATTTTACATGCACTAATTGAACTACAAGTCTTTGTCAAACTTTTGGGTAGTCATTATTTTGTGTTATTTTTGAAACAGGTTGTAATTTAGGCATGGATTCTTAGTTCCTTTTATTTGTTACTACAAAAAAACACCTCAATATGCATTCAACAACATATCCTGAGTACAGTGATACCACCCATGAATATGTTTGTTGGGTTCTTTTTTGGGGGCATATTCCAGTTTTCCAACTTGGAATGTTCACATCTGTCATCATGCACCCATGTCCTGTTTATTTCATTTCTGAAGCTGGCCAATGTAATTTTACCCCCATCAAACCATATATTTTGAAAAGTAGACACCCTAGGGTGTTTGATATGCTGGTATTTTAACACTTTCCATGCACTAATTCAACCTCCAGTCTTTGCAAACTTTTCGGTAGTTATTATTTTGTGTTATTTGTCACACACGTTGTACTTTAGGCATGGATTCTTATTTCCTGTTATGTGTTACTGCAAAAAAAATATCAATATGTGTTCAACAACATCTCCTGAGTACAGTGATACCACCCATGAATAGGTTTGTTGGGTTCACATGTGGCTAAAAGGCCTTATTTTTAAGAGGCGCATTCCAGTTTTCCTACTTGGAATTTTCACATCTATCATAACCCATGTCCTATTTGGGTAATTTCCGAAGCCTGTCAATGTAATTTATCCCCATCAAACCATATCTTTTTGAAAAGTAGACACCCTAGGGTATTTGAAATTCTGGGATTTTAACACTTTCCATGCGCTAATTCAACCACCAGTCTTTGTCAAACTTTTGGGTTGGCATTGTTTTGTGTTATTTTTTAACACATATTGTATTTTAGGTATGGATTTTTAGTCCTGTTATGTGTTACTGTAAAAAAACACCTCAATATATGTTCAACAAAATCTCCTGAGTGCAGTCATACCACCCATGAATAGGTTTGTTGGGGTATCAAGGGGCTAAAATGCCTTATTTTTAGGGGTCACATTCCAGTTTTCCAAATTGGAATGTTCACATCTGTCATCATGCACCCATGTCCTATTTGGGTAATTTCTGAAGCCGGCCAATGTAATTTGCTCCCATCAAACCATATATTTTGAAAAGTAGATACTCTAGGATATTTGATATGCTGATATTTGAACACTTTCCATGCATTAATTCAATCACCAGTCTTTGCAAACTTTTTGGTGGTTTTTATTTTGTGTTATTTTTCACACAAGTTTGTACTATAGGTATGGATTCTTATTTCCTGTTATGTGTTACTGCAAAAAAAAACCTCAATATGTGTTCAACAACATCTCCTGAGTACAGTGATACCACCCATGAATAGGTTTGTTGGGTTCACATGTGGCTAAAAGGCCTTATTTTTAAGAGGCGCATTCCAGTTTTCTACTTGGAATTTTCACATCTATCATCACACATGTCCTATTTGGGTAATTTCCGAAGCCTGTTAATGTAATTTACCCCCATCAAACCATATCTTTTTGAAAAGTAGACACCATAGGGTATTTGAAATGCTGGTATTTTTAACACTTTCCATGCGCTAATTCAACCACCAGTCCTTTGTCAAACTTTTGGGTAGGCATTATTTTAACACATATTGTACTTTAGGTATGGATTCTTAGTCCTGTTATGTGTTACTGTAAAAAAAAACCCCTCAATATATGTTCAACAAAAATCTCCTGAGTACATTCATACCACCCATGAATAGGTTTGTTGGGGTATCAAGGGGCTAAAATGCCTTATTATATTTTGAAAAGTAGATACTCTAGGATATTTGATATGCTGGTATTTTAACACTTTCCATGCATTAATTCAATCACCAATCTTTGCAAACATTTTGGTGGTTATTATTTTGTGTTATTTTTCACACAAGTTGTACTATAGGTATGGATTCTTATTTCCTGTTATGTGTTACTGCAAAGAAAACCTCAATATGTGTTCAACAACATCTCCTGAGTACAGTGATACCACCCATGAATAGGTTTGTTGGGTTCACATGTGGCTAAAAGGCCTTATTTTTAAGAGGCGCATTCCAGTTTTCAATGTATTTTACCCACATCAAACCATATATTTTTGAAAAGTAGACACCCTAGGGTATTTGAAATGCTGGTATTTTAACACCTTCCATGCACTAATTCAACCACTAGTCTTTGTCAATCTTTTGGGTAGTCATTATTTTGTGTAATTTTTCACACATATTGTACTTTAGGCATGGATTCTTAGTTCCTGTTATGTGTTACTGCAAAGAAAACCTCAATATGTGTTCAACAACATCTCCTGAGTACAGTGATACCACCCATGAATAGGTTTGTTGGGTTCACATGTGGCTAAAAGGCCTTATTTTTAAGAGGCGCATTCCAGTTTTCTACTTGGAATTTTCACATCTATCATCACCCCATGTCCTACTTTGGTAATTTCCAAAGCCTGTCAATGTAATTTACCCCCATCAAACCATATCTTTTGAAAAGTAGACACCATAGGGTATTTGAAATGCTGGTATTTTAACACTTTCCATGCGCTAATTCAACCACCAGTCTTTGTCAAACTTTTGGGTAGGCATTATTTTGTGTTATTTTTAACACATATTGTACTTTAGGTATGGATTCTTAGTCCTGTTATGTGTTACTGTAAAAAAAAACACCTCAATATATGTTCAACAAAATCTCCTGAGTACATTCATACCACCCATGAATAGGTTTGTTGGGGTATCAAGGGGCTAAAATGCCTTATTTTTAGGGGCACATTCCAGTTTTCCAACTTGGAATGTTCACATCTGTCATCATGCACCCATGTCCTATTTGGGTAATTTCTGAAGCCGGCCAATGTAATTTGCCCCCATCATACCATATATTTTGAAAAGTAGATACTCTAGGATATTTGATATGCTGGTATTTTAACACTTTCCATGCACTAATTCAATCACCAGTCTTTGCAAACTTTTCGGTAGTTATTATTTTGTGTTATTTTTCACACACGTTGTACTATAGGCATGGATTCTTATTTCCTGTTATGTGTTACTGCAAAAAAACAGCTCAATATGTGTTCAACAAAATCTCCTGAGTACAGTCATACCACCCATTAATAGGTTTGTTGGGTTCTCAGGGGGCTAAAATGCCTTATTTTTAGGGGCCACATTCCAGTTTTCCAACTTGGAATTTTCACATCTGTCCTCATGCACCCATTTCCTATTTGGGTAATTTCTGAAGTCGGCCAATGTATTTTACCCACATCAAACCATATATTTTTGAAAAGTAGACACCCTAGGGTATTTGAAATGCTGGTATTTTAACACCTTCCATGCACTAATTCAACCACTAGTCTTTGTCAATCTTTTGGGTAGTCATTATTTTGTGTAATTTTTCACACATATTGTACTTTAGGCATGGATTCTTAGTTCCTGTTATGTGTTACTGCACAAAAACACCTCAATATGTGTTCAACAACTTCTTCTGAGTACAGTGATACCACCCATGAATAGGTTTGTTGGGTTCTCAGGGGGCTAAAATGCCTTATTTTTAGGGGGCACATTACAGTCTTCTGTCAGGTCTCCTGTCAGTCATTTCATAGCCCTTCCCACTTTGTCTTGAAGAGTATCCTGTTTCCTGTAAACAATTGCTTAGTATTGAAACTGCTTCCTAGCAGGTGTATGTGCAGTTGTTTCTTAGGATACATACAAACCTAACATAATCTCCTTTCTCTAAGCCACTTGGACATCTGAACTAAGGATTAAAACTCCTCTCTACTACTGCAGCATTTATTGGCCCTTCAGTTTCTGAAGCTACATTGGACTGCAACATATTTCACAGCACACCTTCCTATTACAAAATCTTGCGCTCCATTCTTGCCACAACTCCACTGGCACTTAGTGGTTGTTTCCTGAGTACAAGTCAACTAACCAGAAGAAAACCAAAGCAATTACAAAGAGGAAAATTGGATTGTAAAAACGGAACTTAGCCACACACCCTTTTGTGACATCACTCTCTGTTCATTCAGCTTCAGTACAGCCTACTCTGATTCAGTGTGTCTGCAGCCTGTCAGCAAGTCTGAATAGGATTGTTTCCATCTCTACACTACCTGATACAAGGTAACACCTCACCTGAACTAACTAACAGAGACTTTGTTTACTATAACACCAGAGCCTTTGTGTTGTTACATTGTGCCCAGATTAACTTTAACCTTTAATAACTTTTCACTGATAGTTAATCTGTATTCATCCACAGAATACAGAAACTCAGGTGGAACAAACTCATTTTATGCAACACTGCAATTGAGATCCAAAACTATATTCATAATTGTAACAGAGTAATCACAGAATATCACATAATACTAAGCCAAACAGTGAAATGGATCCAGCAGAGCTGCCTCAGTATGTTTATTCACTTTCTCAACGTGTGGATCAACTTAATCAAGGGTTAAGGGAAATTCAGCTAGAAAATCAAACTTTGCATAAAATAATAAAGGACTCAATACAACAAAAATCAGGTCATACTGAAACTATCCCAGAACCATTATTATCTCAACCAGATATGTTTCATGGTGACAGGAAGCTCTATAGACAGTTTAAAAATGCTTGCAATTTGTTTTTTGATTTAAGAAATAAAACATATAATACTGATAAAATAAAGGTATTAACGATAATATCCTTTTTACGTGGAAAACCCAGGGCATGGGCCGACCAATTCTATGAAAATGATGATCCTATTTTAAGCTCTCTTGATGAATTCTATGAAGCAATGGATGATCTGTATCAGGATATCAACATCCAGAACACAGATGAAACAAGAATGAGAGCATTAAAACAAGGAAAGAAAAATGCAGAAGAATACATCACTGAATTTAAACATTACGCCACAGATTCACAGTGGAATTCAGTAGCGCTGAAAAATCAATTCAGGCTTGGGTTGTCTGATCCAATAAAAGACGAGCTAGCTCGCATTGAACCTCCCAAGAAGCTAGAAGATTTAATGAAGTTAGTTGTGCAAATAGATAGGCGTCTCAGAGAGAGGAAGGCAGAACGTCAATCCTCAGAGTACACGCCGCGGCTACCTCAAATTCACTTTTCAGAGTCTCCTAATCCACAAGCAATATCAAACAGTAATCCAGAAGCAATGGATATCGGGGTTATTCGAGGACCCCTGACGTTAGAAGAGAGGAGCCATCGGAGAGCACAACAATTATGTATGTACTGTGCTAACCCTAATCACAGTGTGAAGGATTGCCCACTACTTATCCGTACAAAGAGAAGTAAATTTACTTATATACATTCTGTTATGCCTAAAGATCTAAAACCAATTTACTGTCATCTATCTCTATTTTTTACAGTGGGACCAAAAACCGAATGAGGATTGATGCCATCATAGATTCAGGAGCTACAGGAAACTACATAGATAGGGACTTTCACTGTAAATAATAAAATTCCACTAGTGCTTAAGCAAACTCCTGTTGTAATTAGAGTTATTGATGGTACTACAATATCCACAGTCCTATAACACACAGTACTATACCATTATTAGTTTACAACTCACACTGGTCACACAGAGTATTTGTTTTCGATGTATTGCCTTCACCTTTGTTTCCCATTGTACTAGGCTTAGATTGGTTGCGGCTACACCAACCTGGCATAAACTGGAAAACTCTAGCTGTTGAACTAAACTCCACTTATTGTCAACAAACCTGTTACCCAAGGGATATACTAATACAAATTCCAGATCCTATTCCGACACTACCCCCCTCAATATACTGATTTTCAGGACGTGTTCAGCAAAAAGATGGCAGAAACTTTACCACCTCATCGCAAGTACGATTGTCCAATTGAGTTAATACCAGGGTCATCCATACCGTTTGGACACCTATACCCACTCAGCCCGCCAGAGTTGGCACATTTGAAAGAATATCTTGAAGAAAATCTGAGGAAAGGATTTATCAGACCGTCTACCTCACCCGCGGGAGCGGGAATGTTCTTCGTAAGGAACAAGGACTCGTCTTTAAGACCTATCATAGACTATCGAGAACTCAATAAAAGAACAATCAAAAACAGGTATCCTCTACCTTTGATACCGGAACTCATAGAACGCCTACAAGATGCTAAAATATTCACAAAGCTCGATCTACGTGGCGCATATAATTTAATCCGCATACGAGAAGGGGATGAGTGGGCTGACGGCATTTAGAACCAGATACGGTTTATTCGAGTATCTGGTAATGCCGTTTGGTTTATGTAATGCGCCAGCCACTTTCCAGCATTTCATCAATGAAATATTCAGAGATCTACTTGATGTATGCATTGTCATTTATCTTGATGACATCCTTATATATTCAGACACTATGGAGCAACATGTTAAAGATGTCAGGAAGGTTTTGACAAGACTTCGATCTCATCAATTATACGCTAAGCCAGAGAAGTGTTTGTTCCATACTAAGGAGTGTCATTTCTTGGATACCATATCAGTCCAACTGGGATCCAAATGCAAGACAACAAAGTCCAGACAGTCTTAGAATGGAAAGAACCCGCTACTAAAAAAGAATTGCAACGTTTTTTGGGATTTGCAAACTATTACAGAAAATTTATAAAAAACTACTCCAAGATTGCAAGACCTCTCACACAACTTATCAGCTTGACTACTCCGTTCCGTTGGACACCTAGCGCTGCCGAAACATTTTCATACCTAAAACATTGTTTTACATCTGCACCTATATTACGTTTTCCAAACCCAAAGCTGCAGTATATCCTAGAAATGGATTCATCTGACTTTGCAGTTGGTGCAGTACTCTTGCAAAGAGAAACGATAGATTCCCCCATTCATCCAGTCTCTTTTTATTCTAAGGTGATGACTGCTGCTGAGATGAATTACTCCATTGGAGACAAGGAGCTTTTGGCAATAAGAAACTCATTGGAACACTGGAGACACCTGCTTGAGGGGACTTCTACTCCAATACTTATATACACAGACCACAGAAATTTAGAGTTTCTTCAAAAAAACAAAACACTATCTGCATGACAGGTTCGATGGAGCCTTTACTTCTCACGTTTTGATTTTCATATCATGTATCGACCAGCCAGTAAGAATGGCAAAGCCGACGCTTTGTCAAGAAAGGATACCAAACCAACACAAAGCACAAATCCATATTTATCATTCCAGCAGAACGTTTTATCCATCTGTCAACACAACAGGATTTCCTAACATCTTTATGCAAAGCACTTACCAACGACAAAGAGATTCCACATTCTTTGGTAACAAAGCATACCAATGGATTATATTATCATGGTGAACAACTTTACCTACCTGACATATTAGTTGAACCTATACTTAAAATGTACCATGATTCTCCCATCTCTGGTCATCTCGGAGTGAATAAAACTATAGCAATCATAGCAAGACAGTTTTGGTGGCCAGCTATGAGGAGCTCCATTACAGAATATGTAGACACCTGTCATGTATGTGTTACTACCAAACCAGAAAGACAGAAACCTTACGGACTCTTAATGCCTATCGCTCCATCTACCAAACCTTGGGAACATATTGGAATGGATTTTATTGTCGACTTACCTCCTTCTGGCAAACAGAACACCATTCTGGTAGTCATAGATCTCTTTACGAAGATGGGTCCCTTCCACAAATTACCTACATCTACAGAAACTGCAGATTTATTCATGAAACATGTTGTCAAATATCACGGGCTCCCACGTAGAATCACCACTGATCGTGGAACTCAATTCACCTCTCAATTTTGGAGAAAATTGTGTGACAAACTCCAAACAGACTATAGATATTCCACTTCATTCCATCCTCAGACCAATGGCCAAACTGAGAAACTTAATCAATGGCTTGAACAGTACATTTGCTGCTATTGTTCTCAACATCAACAAGATTGGCTCCAACACATTCATCTAGCAGAATTCGCTTATAACAATAATACCAATTCTTCAACTAAATTATCTCAGTTCTTTGCGAATTATGGATATCATCCTCAAATACTACTGACTGATTCACTTCCATCACCTTCACCATTGGTCGATGAGTTCCATAATTCACTACTTGAAATATTCAAACAAATCCGACACAACATAATTGCTGCACAAGAGACCCAAAAACGATACTATGATATGCGTAGAAGACCATCACCAAACTATCAGGTTGGAGATCTTGTTTGGTTATCCACCAAGAATTTAAAAATGCAAGTAACCAGTAAAAAACCTTGTAGTCTGTTTCTTGGACCCTTTCCTATTGCCAAGGTCGTTAACCAGAATGCAGTCACTTTGACATTGCCTCCATCATCAAAACTTCATCCAACCTTTCATGTATCACTACTGAAACCGACAAAACCAACTAGAGTATCTACTCCAAATGCTTCATCTACTTCAGTTCCTTCCGATTTGCTGGAGTATGAAGTTGAAAGTCTGGTGGACTCTAGGATTTCCAGGGGCGAACTCCAGTATTTGGTGCGCTGGAAGAACTACACCGAGGAAGATGATACCTGGGAACCCTCCTCTAATCTTTCCGCTCCTAAGTTGGTGGCACAATTCCATAGGCGAAATCCGGATTGTCCCCGGCCTCAAGCTGTGGGACAGCTTGCTTAGGTGGGGGGTCATGTCAGGTCTCCTGTCAGTCATTTCATAGCCCTTCCCACTTTGTCTTTAAGAGTATCCTGTTTCCTGTAAACAAGTGCTTAGTATTGAAACTGCTTCCTAGCAGGTGTATGTGCAGTTGTTTCTTAGGATACATACAAACCTAACATAATCTCCTTTCTCTAAGCCACTTGGACATCTGAACTAAGGATTAAAACTCCTCTCTACTACTGCAGCATTTATTGGCCCTGCAGTTTCTGAAGCTACATTGGACTGCAACATATTTCACAGCACACCTTCCTATTACAAAATCTTGCGCTCCATTCTTGCCACAACTCCACTGGCACTTAGTGGTTGTTCCCTGAGTACAAGTCAACTAACCAGAAGAAAACCAAAGCAATTACAAAGAGGAAAATTGGATTGTAAAACTGGAACTTAGCCACACCCCCTTTTGTGACATCACTCTCTGTTCATTCAGCTTCAGTACAGCCTACTCTGATTCAGTGTGTCAGCAGCCTGTCAGCAAGTCTGAATAGGATTGTTTCCATCTCTACACTATCTGATACAAGGTAACACCTTGCCTGAACTAACTAACAGAGACTTTGTTTACTATAACACCAGAGCCTTTGTGTTGTTACATTGTGCCCAGATTAACTTTAACCTTTAATAACTTTTCACTGATAGTTAATCTGTATTCATCCACATTAAATACAGAAACTCAGGTGGAACAAACTCATTTTATGCAACACTGCAATTGAGATCCAAAACTATATTCATAATTGTAACAGAGTAAACACAGAATATCACATCTTCAAACTTGGAATTTTCACATCTGTCATCATACACCCTTGTCTTATTTTGGTCATTTCTGAAGCCGGCCAATAAAATTTACCTCATCAAACCATATATTTTTAAAAGTAGACACCCTAGGGTATTTGAAATGCTGGCATTTTAACACTTTCCATGCACTAATTCAACCACCAGTCTTTGTCAAACTTTTGAGTAGACATTCTTTTTTGTGTTATTTTTTAACACACATTATGCTTTAGGCATAAATTCTTTGTTCCTGTTATGTGTTACTGCAAAAAACACCTCAATATGCATTCAACAACATCTTCTGAGTACATTCATACCATCCATGAATAGGTTTGTTGGGTTCTCAGGGGGCTAAAAAGGCCTTATTTTTAGGAGGCGCATTCCAGTTTTCCAACTTGGAATTTTCACATCTGTCATCATGCACCCATGTCCTATTTGGGTCATTTCTGAAGCCGGCCAATTTAATTTACTACCATCAAACCATATATTTTTGAAAAGAAGACACCCTAGGGTATTTGAAATGCTGGTATTTTAACACCTTCCATGCACTAATTCAACCACCAGTCTTTGTCAATCTTTTGGGTAGTCATTATTTTGTGTAATTTTTCACACATATTGTACTTTAGGCATGGATTCTTAGTTCCTGTTATGTGTTACTGCACAAAAACACCTCAATATGTGTTCAACAACATCTTCTGAGTACAGTCATACCACCCATGAATAGGTTTGTTGGGTTCTCAGGGGGCTAACATGCCTTATTTTTAGGGGGCACATTACAGTCTTCAAACTTGGAATGTTCACATCTGTCATCATACACCCTTGTCTTATTTGGGTCATTTCTGAAGCCGGACAATAAAATTTACCCCATCAAACCATATATTTTGAAAAGTAGACACCCTAGGGTATTTAAAATGCTGGCATTTTAACACTTTCCATGAACTAATTCAACCACCAGTCTTTGTCAAACTTTTGAGTAGACATTCTTTTTTGTGTTATTTTTAACACATATTATGCTTTAGGCATAAATTCTATGTTCCTGTTATGTGTTACTGCAAAAAACACCTCAATATGCATTCAACAACATCTTCTGAGTACATTCATACCATCCATGAATAGGTTTGTTGGGTTCTCAGGGGGCTAAAAAGGCCTTATTTTTAGGAGGCGCATTCCAGTTTTCCAACTTGGAATTTTCACATCTGTCATCATGCACCCATGTCCTATTTGGGTCATTTCTGAAGCCGGCCAATTTAATTTACTACCATCAAACCATATATTTTTGAAAAGTAGACACCCTATGGTATTTGAAATGCTGGTATTTTAACATTTTACATGCACTAATTAAACTACAAGTCTTTGTCAAACTTTTGGGTAGTCATTATTTTGTGTTATTTTTGAAACACATACTTTAGGCATGGATTCTTAGTTCCTTTTATTTGTTACTGCAAAAAGAACCTCAATATGCGTTCAACAACATATACTGAGTACAGTGATACCACTGATGAATATGTTTGTTGGGTTCTTTTTAGGGGGCATATTCCAGTTTTCCAAATTGGAATGTTCACATCTGTCATCATGCACCCATATCCTGTTTAGGTCATTTCTGAAGCTGGCCAATGTAATTTACCCCCATCAAACCATATATTTTTAAAAGTAGACACCCTAGGGTATTTGATATGCTAGTATTTTAACACTTTCCATGCACTAATTCAACCTCCAGTCTTTGCAAACTTTTCGGTAGTTATTATTTTGTGTTATTTTTCACACATATTGTACTTTAGGCATGGATTCTTATTTCCTGTTATGTGTTACTGAAAAAAAACTCAATATGTATTCAAAAAAATCTCCTGAGTACAGTGATACCACCCATGAATAGGTTTGTTGGGTTCACATGTGGCTAAAAGGCCTTATTTTTAAGAGGTGCATTCCAGTTTTCCTACTTGGAATTTTCACATCTATCATCACCCATGTCCTATTTGGGTAATTTCCGAAGCCTGTCAATGTAATTTACCCCATCAAACCATATCTTTTTGAAAAGTAGACACCCTAGGGTATTTGAAATGCTGGTATTTTAACACTTTCCATTCGCTAATTCAATCACTAGTCTTTGTCAAACTTTTGGGTAGTCATTATTTTGTGTTATTTTTCACACATATTGTACTTTAGGTATGGATTCTTAGTCCTGTTATGTGTTACTGCAAAAAAAACACCTCAATATGTGTTCAACAACATCTCCTGAGTACAGTCATACCACCCATGAATAGGTTTGTTGGGGTATCAAGGGGCTAAAAGGCCTTATTTTTAGGGGGCACATTCCAGTTTTCCAACTTGGAATGTTCACATCTGTCATCATGCACCCATTTCCAATTTGGGTAATTTCTGAAGCCGGCCAATGTATTTTACCCCCATCAAACCATATATTTTTGAAAAGTAGACACCTTAGGGTATTTGAAATGCTGGTATTTTAACACTTTCCATGCACTAATTCAACCACCAGTCTTTGTCAATCTTTTGGGTAGTCATTATTTTGTTTAATTTTTCACACCCGTTGTACTTTAGACATGGAATCTTAGTTCCTGTTATGTGTTACTGCAAAAAAAAAAACACCTCAATATGTGTTCAACAACATCTCTTCAGTACATTGATACCACCTACGAATAGGTTTGTTGGGTTCTTATGGGGCTAAAAGGCCTTCTTTTTAGGGTGCACATTCCAGTTTTCCAACTGTCCAACAGTTTTCACATCTGTCATCATGTACCCATGTCCTATTTGGGACATTTCTGAAGCCAGCCAATGTAATTTACCCCCATTAAATCATATATTTATTTGAAATGCAGGTATTTTAACACTGCCCATGCACTATTTCAACCACCAGTCTTTGTCAAACTTGTAGGTAGTCATTTTGTTGTTTTATTTTTAACACACATTATAATTTAAGAATGGATTCTTAGTTCCTGTTATTTGTTACTGCAAAAAAGCCCCTCAATATGTTTTTAACAACATATACTGAGTACAGTGATACCACCCATGAATAGTTGTGTTGGGTTCTCAGGTGGCTAAAATGCCTTATTTTTACCCCATCAAACCATATATTTTTGAAAAGTAGACAACCTAGAGTATTTGAAATGCTGGTATTTTAACACTTTCCATGCACTAATTCAACTACAAGTCTTTGTCAAACATTTGGGTAGTACTTATTTTGTGTTATTTTTCAAACACATACGCCTAGATTTTTAGTTTTGTCAGTAAAGACCTGCGGTGCTAAAGAGCCAATTTTTTTTTTTCCAGCGCAACCTTAAGACAATGCTGGTATTATGAGTTTTCTGAATGGCTGCGTTAGCCTCAGAAAAGTTAGCGTTGAGCCAAATTTAGATCCACTTCAACCCTCAATACCAGCGTTGCATACGGCAGCGGTAAGCTTGAAAAACGTGCTCGTGCACGATATCCCCATAGGAAACAATGGGGCTGAGTTGGCTGAAAAAAAAAATCTAACACCTGCAAAAAAGCAGCGTTCAGCTCCATTGTTTCCTATGGGGAAACACTTTCTAAATCTACACCTAACAACCTAACATGAATCCCGAGTCTAAACACCCCTAACCTTAAACTTATTAACCCCTAATTTGCCGCCCCTGCTATCGCTGACACCTGCATTATACTATTAACCCCTAATCTTCTGCTCCGGACACTGCCGCCACCTACATTATCCCTATGAACCCCTAATCTGCTGCCCCCAACATCGCCGACACCTATATTATATTTATTAACCCGTAATATGCCCCCCAACATCACCGCCACCTACCTACACTTATTAACCCCTAATCTGCTGACCAGACATCTCTGCCACTATAATAAATGTATTAACCCCTAAACTGCCACAATCCCGCCTCGCAGACACTATAATAAATTGTATTAACCCCTAATCTGCCCCCCCAATGTCGCTGCAACCTACCTACAATTATTAACCACTAATCTGCCTCCCCCCAATGTCACCGCTACTATAATAAAGTTATTAACCCCTAAACCTAAGACTAACCCTAACACCCCCCTAAGTTAAATATAATTTAAATAAAACGAAATAAATCTACTATAATTAAATAAATTATTCCTATTTAAAATAAATACTTACCTATAAAATAAACCATAAGATAGCTACAATATAACTAATAGTTACATTGTAGCTATTTTAGGATTTATATTTATTCTACAGGCAACTATGTATTTATTTTAACTAGCTACAATAGCTATTAAATAGTTAATAACTATTTAATAGCTACATAGTTAAAATAATTACAAAATTACCTGTAAAATAAATCCTAACCTAAGTTACAAATACACCTAACACTACACTATCAATAAATTAATTAAATACATTAACTACAATTATCTAAACTAAAATACAATTAAATAAACTAAACAATAGTACAAAAAAAACAAACACTAAATTACAAAAAATAAAAAAATATTACAAGAATTTTAATCTAATTACACCTAATCTAAGCCCCCTAATAAAATAAAAAGCCCCCCAAAATAATAAAATTCCCTACCCTATACTAAATTACAAAAGTAATCAGCTCTTTTACCAGCCCTTAAAAGGGCTTTTTGCGGGACATTGCCCCAAAGTAATCAGCTATTTTATCTGTAAAAAAAAATACAAGACCCCACCCAACATTACAACCCACCACCCACACACCCCTACTCTAAAACCCACCAGATCCCCCCTTAAAAAACCTAACACTACCCCATTGAAGATCATCCTACCTGGAGCTGTGTTCACCCAGCCGGGGCACCTATTGGCCAGAAGTGTACATCCGGAGCGGCAGAAGTCTTCATCCGATCGGGGCAGAAGAGGTCCTCCAAGCGGCAGATGTCTTTATCAAAGCTGCATCTTCTATCTTCAATAAATCGGAGCGGAGCGGAGCCATCTTGAATCCAGCCGACGCGGAACCTTCCTCTTCTTCCGATGTCCTAACAGCGAATGAAGGTTCCTTTAAATGATGTCATCCAAGATGGCGTCCCTCGAATTCCGATTAGCTTATATGATTCTATAGGCCAATCGGAATTAAGGTAGGAAAAATCTGATTGGTTGATTTAATGCGAGGTCAATTCTATTGGCTGATCCAATCAGCCAATCGGATTGAACTTCAATCCGATTGGCTGATTACATCAGTCAATCGGATTTTTCCTACCTTAATTCTGATTGGCTGGTAGAATCCTATCAGCCAATCGGAATATATTATAATTATCTATCTGTATGGATCTGTCCCTTGGCTTTAACCAGCATTGATTACTTATCTCTTTCCTATCTATAAGATCACCTTCTATTTTCACCCAAAGTTTCATATCCTTTTTGGTATGCCACTCTATTACTCTTTGTAACATGGATGCTTGTCTGTATATAACTAAATTGGGGAGACCTAAACCCCCCCGCTTGTCTTTTCCTTAACATAGTCATTCTCCCTATTCTTGGGTGTATTTTACCCCACACATAGTTGTTGATCATTCTTTGAATATCTTCATATATTTATTTGGGAGATAAATAGGCAGAGCCTGTAATAAGTACAAAAATCTAGGTAAAACATTCATCTGAATAATATTTATCCTCCCCAACCATGAGATCCTTTTAGGGTACCAAGATAATAAATCATTTGTTATGGGTTTTTTAAAGCTTATATAGTTGAGGTCATACATTTTGCTTACTGATTTAGTCAAATATATTCCTAAATATTTCAGTTCTTCCATCCTTTTAAAAGGTGAAATCCTAGCTATACATTCTTACATCTTATCGTCCATTCCCACATACATTATTTCAAACTTACTCATGTTTACTAAAAAATTGGACATTGTCCCAAATACCTTAAATTCTTTCAATAGTGCTGCGATTTATGTTAGGGGTTCAGATAGGGACAGGAGGACATTGTCTGCAAATAAAGAAACTTTGTACTCATTATCTCCTAAATTAATCCCTCCAATATATTTATTTTGTCTGATACGGGCTGCTAGAATTTCTATAGTTAAGGTAAATAGAGTTGGTGATAATGGGCACCCTTGCCTCGTCCCGTCGTCTTAAAACTATTAGAGGTTCTCCCATTTATATATTTATGTATAATTCGTTCTAAAATCTGCTTAAGGCGATTAGCCATAATCTTTGCATATATTTTTAGATTCAAATTTAAAAGTGATATAGGTCTAAAATTTTTCACTTCTTCCTTACTCTTACCTGGCTTGGGGATCACAATTACACTCGCTTCCTGCATTTCTGTAGAAAATTTCTTTCCTTCATCTATTGGGGTATATAATTTCAATAAAAATGGGGATAAGATATCTTTATAATATTTATAGTATAGGGCCGTAAACCCATCCGGGCCAGGGGCTTTTCCTTCTGGTAAATTCTGAATAATCTCATAGATTTCCTGGAGGCTTATTGGTTCATCTAACTTTTGGTTTTCTGCTTCTGTTACTTTATTTAGTCTGAGCTTACTTGTATAATTTCTCCAATCTATTTCTTCACTATCTTGAGACTCTAAATTGTATAAGGATTTATAAAAGTTTTCGAATTGTACAGGGAGTGCAGAATTATTAGGCAAGTTGTATTTTTGAGGATTAATTTTATTATTGAACAACAACCATGTTCTCAATGAACCCAAAAAACTAATTAATATCAAAGCTGAATAGTTTTGGAAGTAGTTTTTAGTTTGTTTTTAGTTATAGCTATTTTAGGGGGATATCTGTGTGTGCAGGTGACTATTACTGTGCATAATTATTAGGCAACTTAACAAAAAACAAATATATACCCATTTCAATTATTTATTTTTACCAGTGAAATCAATATAACATCTCAACATTCACAAATATACATTTCTGACATTCAAAAACAAAACAAAAACAAATCAGTGACCAATATAGCCACCTTTCTTTGCATGGACACTCAAAAGCCTGCCATCCATGGATTCTGTCAGTGTTTTGATCTGTTCACCATCAACATTGCGTGCAGCAGCAACCACAGCCTCCCAGACACTGTTCGAAGAGGTGTACTGTTTTCCCTCCTTGTAAATCTCACATTTGATGATGGACCACAGGTTCTCAATGGGGTTCAGATCAGGTGAACAAGGAGGCCATGCCATTAGATTTTCTTCTTTTATACCCTTTCTTGCCAGCCACGCTGTGGAGTACTTGGACGCGTGTGATGGAGCATTGTCCTGCATGAAAATCATGTTTTTCTTGAAGGATGCAGACTTCTTCCTGTACCACTGCTTGAAGAAGGTGTCTTCCAGAAACTGGCAGTAGGACTGGGAGTTGAGCTTGACTCCATCCTCAACCCGAAAAGGCCCCACAAGCTCATCTTTGATGATACCAGCCAAAACCAGTACTCCACCAGCCACGGGCCCATCCATCTGGCCCATCAAGACTCACTCTCATTTCATCAGTCCATAAAACCTTAAAAAAATCAGTCTTGAGATATTTCTTGGCCCAGTCTTGACGTTTCAGCTTGTGTGTCTTGTTCAGTGGTGGTCGTCTTTCAGCCTTTCTTACCTTGGCCATGTCTCTGAGTATTGCACACCTTGTGCTTTTGGGCACTCCAGTGATGTTGCAGCTCTGAAATATGGCCAAACTGGTGGCAAGTGGCATCTTGGCAGCTGCATGCTTGACTTTTCTCAGTTCATGGGCAGTTATTTTGCGCCTTGGTTTTTCCACACGCTTCTTGCGACCCTGTTGACTATTTTGAATGAAACGCTTGATTGTTCGATGATCACGCTTCAGAAGCTTTGCAATTTTAAGAGTGCTGCATCCCTCTGCAAGATATCTCACTATTTTTTACTTTTCTGAGCCTGTCAAGTCCTTCTTTTGACCCATTTTGCCAAAGGAAAGGAAGTTGCCTAATAATTATGCACACCTGATATAGGGTGTTGATGTCATTAGACCACACTCCTTCTCATTACAGAGATGCACATCACCTAATATGCTTAATTGGTAGTAGGCTTTCGAGCCTATACAGCTTGGAGTAAAACAACATGCATAAAGAGGATGATGTGGTCAAAATATTAATTTGCCTAATAATTCTGCACTCCCTGTATACTAATCTCTTTTTGGTTCTTACAGAATTTTTTATTATCATGCTTTATTTTGTAAATGCCATTGCTTATTTCTTTTTTCTAAACAGCTCTAGCCAGGAGCCTACCATTTTTATTTCCTTCCGTATAATATTTATGTTTTAGCCACATTGCTTTTCTTTTATTTATGCTAGACCAGTACTCCTGGATAGTCCTCCTTTCTTTCCTTAGTTCTTCTAAAATGTTTTTATTTTCTGGGGTTTGCTTATGGCTCTTCTCCAAGGTATGTATCTTGTTCATTATCTCCTGAAACGGTTTTTCTCTTAGCCTATTTTGTACAGCTCTTAATTTAATTAGCTCACCCCTCATGACACATTTATGTGCATCCCAGAGGATTGAGGTTGAAATGTTGTCTGTATTATTAATATTAAAATATTCTACTAATAATCCTGCAATCTTATCTTTATCCTCTTGTTTCCTTAATATTGCATCGTCTAGTCTCCAATTATACTGTTTACCCTCCTGTAAACCCCAATTTACCTTCAAGCTTACCGGGGCGTGGTCTGACCACATCATTGGGAGAATCTTAGTTCCCAATGTCCTTGCTAATCCTTTTAAATCCAAACAAAAATAGTCATGTCTTGAATAAGACAAATGTGGGTGTGAAAAAAAAGTATAATCTCTTTGATCCGGGTGAAATAATCTCCATACATCTTGCATAGCGATCTGAGCTAAACTATTATTAACTTGCTTTATAATATATTTAGGTGTGGAAGATTTATTTTTTTAATTATCTAAATTTGGATCTAATGTCACATTGAAATCTCCCCCCAATATAGTGACCCCCTCTTAAAAATCCAAGATGGGGTTAATTATCTTCTTAAAGAATGTATTCTGTTTTGTATTTGGGCCATACACATTAAATATAGTCATGGGTTCCCCCTGAAGGTTGCCCTTTATTCCTATATATCTCCCCTCTTTATCTTTTATTTGATCCTTTAATTGAAAATTCATTTTTTTATGGATCAGTATGCAGACTCCATTCCTCCTAGCTCCATCCGACGCCAAGTAACATATTTTATATTTCTCATTAATAAACTTGGGTTCTTTATTTCTTTTAAAGTGGGTTTCTTGGAACAGTAATATATCCCCTTTTAATTTCTCCATCTCCCTTAGTGCCATGGATCTCTTCTGGGGAGTATTTAGCCCTTTGGCATTTATAGAAATAAAATGTATATCAGACATTTAAAGTTTATAGCTCCCTCGAAGAGTAACCATGCATATATTCCATTGCCCAGCTTCAACTAAAAACTTAACAGTTTTATTCCAAAAAGAGATTCTAGTAACAACAAACATAAACATTTTGTATCCAGACATAACAAATGAAAAAACATAGAACATAAAAAGATAAAGCCCAGGGGGTAGTCTTCCCTCCCTGTCAGAATTATTTCCACTTCTCTTATAGAGAGGGATAAAAAAAACAAAAAAAAAACAAAAAAAAACTCAAAGTGCATACTTCTAGTGATAATATTGGTGTATATGAGAAGGGCTTGCCTTCAGGAAAAAAAAAAAAAAAAAAAGCCCACTAAAAGTGCTTACTTCTAGTGATAATATTGGTGTATATAGGAAGGCCTTGCCTTCAAGAAACAAAAACAAAACAACACAAGCAAGTTAATTAATTAGTTATAGTGATAGTGAGTATCCATGAGAAGGTCTTGCCTTCAAAGTAAAAAATATTCCATGTGCTCCATAGGTGTGATAACACTGGTGCTAGTAATTCCTAGTGATCATAGTGAATTATGTAGGAAAAATCTTACCTACATAACAAAAAATATTCCACACACCCCTTAACAGTAAAGGGGGAGAAGAAAAAAAAAAACAAAAAAAAACAAAACATATTACTTGTTTATAGTGAGTGAGTATAAGAAGGACTTGCCTTCAAAGTAACAATATTTCATGTGTTCCAATACTGTGAAAAGTACAAAAAAAAAAAAGAAGAAAAAGAAAAATTCAAAATATATTAAATATCCCTATCTACAGTCCTTTAAAGAGCTTTAACCTAAAGTAAACTTCAGAAACATTAAACTATCTTTTCTGCTTCTCTTCTTCCAGGGTGTTCCTCTATTTTATGTAGGAGATACTATTGGGGTAGTTTGTCTTGGGAAGTCCTTCTTTTTTTTTCTAACCTCCTCCCAGTAATTCCTTTGGTGTTTACCACTCTCATAGGGTCTTTGTCCTATCTCCCCTTGTATGACCCTTTCAAAATCCTCAGGAATTCCTAGTTGTAATTGTAGTTTAGAGTTAATTTGATGAATATCTTCTTTCCTTCTGTAATATATAGGGTTTCCATTATGGGAAATTATTAGGCCAAAGGGGTATGTCCACTTATATCTGATACCCATTTCTTGTAAGAGTCTAGTTAAAAATCTAAGCTCTCACCTTTTTTCGTTGTTGCCAAACTTAAATCTGCAAAGATCTGTAGGTCCTGGTGTTGAAATTTGAGGATATGTTCTTTTTTTGCTATTCTTAATATTTGTTCTTTTAGATCAAATTCTTGTAATTTTAAGATCACATCTCTTGGTCTCCCTGTTAGCCCCTGATTTGCTGTTCTGTGTATTCTAACTATATTTATTTCTCTGTCCTGAAAGTTCGGGCTAAGTGAATGAAAGAATTTTTGTGTAAAGGACTTGAGCTCTTCTGTTTTAATCTCTTCCGAGATACCTTTTATTCTTCAATTCCCCCTTTTGGACCTGTCTTCCAGATCTGCTAGTTTGTTTTGTATTTCGCTTATAATATGTGTTTGGGCTAATATTAGTTCATTAGCTTGGGAGAAGCTTTTATCCATTTCCCCCTGTTGTTCTTCTAGTGCATTAACCCTTTGGCCCACCTCCTTCATATCTTCATATCCTTTTTCAGTTCTGAGATTTCAGCAATTATACAGTCTTTTATAGACACAATATCCTCCTTGGTAGCCAAATTTCTAATCTCTTCTATATTCATCTGAACTTCCTTAGTTACTGGATTGTCTGTAATTTTTGCCCCCGTATTTTTAAGGCTAGTATGGCTCTCCATACTCAGATTTTGGAAAAAGGGGTTATCTTTCATACTTGGAGATTTATTATTTTTATTAGCTTTGTCTATCTTGGCCACTTTTTTTGCTGCCATTCCTCTGATGGCTTTTTCTTTTACCCTAATTTTACTTTTTTCTGAGGGGTGCTAATAATATTAACCCCTTAGGTGAGAACAGTTATTAATTTAATGTCTTCTCCTTTTCGTTCCTTTTTTCTTCTTTCCACTTTCCTTTCTCTTTTACCTCCTTTTCTTTTCTTTTCTTTCCTTTCACCCTTCTTTCCTTTTTCTCCTTTACCTATACCTTCTTTTCATTTTATAGCCAGTCCTAGCTCTCCTTTATTATAATATAATTTTAGGAGAGAAGCAGGGAACACTTTTTTAGCAGTTTCCCTATAGGTCTTCTGAAAATGTATCTCTGTACCCCCTTATACCTGTCTCCAAGACAGTGCTACCTTTGCATAAGATTAATAGAGTATGGGCTATGTAAATTATAGTTTGCAGACCTTTTTTAATTTTTCTCACAGTCTTCTCCAGAGTAACTTGCTCAATTAGAGCAATCTTTAAAGATTATTCCCAGTGCTTCCTTTGTAAGTTACCCCCTCTTCGGCTCTCAGACTACACAAGCCGGTTTTCCGACAAGCGCCTGTGGGGCTTTATCAAAGTTTACCTGAACTGGTTCCTTGCGGCTCTCCCCGTAGTGGCTAAATCAATAGCATGACCTCAGGTACCTATACGGCTGGGGCCACTTGTTTTCTGCCTCAGAGGGGTTACTGCGGTTCGTCTGTGCCTCAGGTTTTGGGTCTCGCCGCACACCGTTTTCCTGTTCCTAGGTGTCTGTGCAGGCTCCTCACTCTCAAGCGACTCTGCAGGCTCCTCTCTCCCCAGGGCTGCTAGCGTGACTGCCGCCACAACTTTCTTTTCACTATGCGCCCGTAGATCTGCTCCTGGGTCAGCACAGTTCACCTCTTTGTCTTTCTCCGACTGTAGCGGGTCTTGGGTTATCTCCTTAACTTTGTTGTGGCGAGTTTTCACTTACATGGCGTTAGGAGCTCAGCCCTCGCTCTGTCGGCATTACATGTCTCTTCCTCCACCTAGGACCACTAGCGTCTCACACCACCACAGATTCCTTGCAGGTGAGGTTGTTTGTATTAGCTGTCAAGTTTCTTTATTTAGCATATTTTTTCAGTATCATACTTTTACTCTATTTCCAAGGTACAAGGGGGTAAAAATCCTGTCAGCTCCTTGTAACTTAGCTGAACATTTTTAAATTATAATTCCGGCAGGGAGACGTTTTTTAGGAGCTTCAGCTCTCTGCTGCCATCCTCACGCATGCAGCAGGCTCCTCCCCCTTAACGCTGCTTTTTAATGCTAACGCAGAACTCTAAATCCAGCCGATAGTTTTTTTAGGCATGGATTCTTAGTTCCTGTTATGTGTTACTGCAAAGAAACACCTCAATATGTGTTTAACAACATCTCCTGAGTACAGTGATACCACCCATGAATAGGTTTGTTGGATTCTCAGGGGGCTAAAAGGCCTTATTTTTTTGGGACACATTCCAGTTTTTCAATTTGGAATTTTCACATCTGTCATCATGTACCCATGTCCTATTTGGGAAATTTCTGAAGCCAGCCATTGTCAATTGCTCCATAAAACCATATATTTTTAAAAAGTGGACACCCTATGGTAATTAAAATCCAGGTATTTTAACAATTTCCATGCACTAATTCAACCATCAGTCTTTGTCAAACTTTTGGGTAGTCATTGTTTTTGTGTTATTTTTCACACACGTTGTACTTTAGGCATGGATGTTTAGTTCCTGTTATGTGTTACTGCAAAACAACACCTCAATATGTTTTCAACAACATCTCCTGAGTACAGTGATACCAGCCATGAATAGATTTGCTGGGTTCTCAGGGGGCTAAATGGCCTTATTTTTAGGGGGCACATTCCAGTTTCCAACTTGGACATCTGTCATCATGCACCCATGTCCTATTTGGGATATTTCTGAAGCCAGCCATTGTAAATTACCCCATCAAACCATATATATATTTTTAAAAATTGACACCCTAGGGTATTTAAAATGCAGGTATTTTAACACTTTCCATGCACTAATTCAACCACCAGTCTTTGTCAAACTCTTGGGTAGTCATTTTTTCGTGCAATTTTTCACACACATTGTACTTTAGGCATGGATTCTCAGTTCCTGTTATGTGGGAACACCCCAATATTTGTTCAGCAAGATCTCATGAGTACAGTGATACCACCTATGCATAGGTTTGTTGGGTTGTTTGGGGTTTGCAATGCAAAACTTCTGACATGATGTTGTGATTTTTTCAAATTTAACATATCTTCTTTGACTATCTTCTTTTGGGGGGCTTTTTTACATACCCCAACTTATTTGGTCACCATAAAGGTGCATATATTTTAGAAGTTGAGACCCCAAGGTATTGTATATGGGGTGTTTTGATGCCTTTAATGCAACTGTTTTAGCCAAAAAAAAAATAGAAATTGTGTGGTAGTATAAATTTGAAGAAAGTGTGTGGTGGTATTTTTTCATTTTTACACACACATTGCTTTTTTTCTATGATTTAGGAGAGCCTGTTGTAAGTTATTGCAAAAAAACCACTCCAGGTTGTTTTCTGCAAGGCACCCTGAGTACACCTTTGCACCCCATGCATAGGTTTGCCAGGATTTTTGGAAGGTTCTGTTACATAGAAACATAGATATTGACGGCAGATAAGAGCCATAGGCCCAGCAAGTCTGCCCGACCTTACCTAACAGTATAAACTTATCTAGTTCGTAGGATAGCCTTATGCTTGTCACATGCATTTTTAAAGTCCCCCACAGTGTTTGTTGCTACTACCTCTTGAGGAAGTTTATTCCATAAATCAATCACTCTTTCTGTAAAGAAGTGCTTCCTCAAATTACTCCTGAATCTACTACCCTTTAGCTTGAGCTCATGACCCCTTGTTCTTGAATTTTCCATTTTATGTAAAATACCCACAGTCTCAGTTTTACTAAACCCTTTAATGTACTTGAAAGTTGCTATCATATCACCTCTTTCCCTTCTCTCCTCTAAGCTATACATATTTAGGTCATTGAGCCTATCCTGGTAAGTTTTATTTTTTAGACCATGTACCATTTTGGTAGCCCTCCTTTGCACAGATTCAAGTTTGTTAATATCCTTCTAAAGATATGGCCTCCAGAACTGCACACAATACTCAAGATGAGGCCTAACTAATGATCTATAAAGTGGCATAAGAACCTTACTATTTCTGCTGCAAATACCTCTACCAATACATCCAAGCATTCTGCTAGCCTTACTCGCTGCATTACTACATTGTTTACTAAGTTTTAAATCATCTGAAATAATAATTCCCAAGTCCTGTTCCTCATCTGTAACAGTCAGTAAAGTGTCATTGAGTCTGTAATTAACATTTGGATTTTTCTTCCCTAAATGCATTATTTTACACTTTGCTGTGTTAAACTTTAGATCCCAGTCGTTTGTCCAATCCTCCAATTGTTGTATATCACTTCTCATTTTGTCTACCCCCCCTGGAACATCCACTCTGTTGCAAATTTTTGTATCATCTGCAAAGAGACATACTTTCCCCTGTAGCCCTTTGCTGATATTGCAGATAAATATGTTAAACAAAACAGGCCCCAGAACTGACCCCTGAGGAACACCACTAGTAACAGCCCCCTCTGCTGAATGAACTCCATTTACTAAGACACTTTGTTTTCTGTCCTTAAGCCAGCATTCCACCCAGTTCACAATTTTTGAATCTAGACCAAGGAGATATAGTTTGTGAATTAGTTTATTGTGTGGGACGGTGTCAAATGCTTTGCTGAAATCTAGATATGCTACATCAACTGCTCCACCCTTGTCTAATACTTTTGTTACATAATCAAAGAAGTCAATTAGATTAGTCTGACATGATCTCCCTGAAGTAAAACCATGCTGATTTTGGTCCTCTAAATTGTTTGTCTTTATGTAAGTCATAATTCTTTCTTTTAAGAGGCTTTCCATTAATTTCCCTACTACTGAAGTTAAACTAACTGGCCTGTAGTTGCCAGATTCTTCTCTACTGCCCTTTTTATGAAGCGGTATTACATTTGCTATTCTCCAATCATCTGGGACAGCTCCTGTTAATAGTGACTGATTAAACAGATCAGTTAATGGGACAGTTAGCACTGATCGAAGTTCTTTTAAAAACCCTTGGATGAATATTATCAGGACCCACTGCCTTTTTAACATTTATTTTTGATAATGCTAACAAAACCTCATCCTCTGTAAAAAGATTACTGTTAAGCTTGTTTCTATTTTTCGTAGCATACCTTAATGTAGGCATTGTATCTTCACAATCTTTTGTGAAAACAGAACAGAAGTAATCATTGAGACAGTCTGCAATCTGCTTATCTCCTTCTATTATTCTACCATCAACTGATTTCAATTTTACTATTCCTACCTTATTTTTCTTCTTTCACTGATATATCTAAAGAATGTTTTGTCCCCATGTTTTACTGACTGTGCTATCTTCTCTTCTGCATGAGCTTTACTGACTGTGCTATCTTCTCTTCTGCATGAGCTTTTACAATTTTCTGACTTGTAATTTTAGTTATTAAAAGTGAGAGTATTTCTTCTGATAGGCCTATATTTAGTTTGGGGCCTATCGCATACCCCAGTTTTATTTATTGCCATAAAAGTGTATATTTTTGAAATGTTGACACACCAAGGTATTGTATATGGTGTGCTTTGATGCCTTTGATGCAACCGTTTTAGCCAAAAAAAATGGAGAAAGTGTATGGTAATAATGTAATTTTTCAATTTTAATTTTTACACACACATTGCTTTTTGACTATTATTTAGGAGAGACTGTTGTAAGTTATTGCAAAAAAACACCCAAGGTTGTTTTCTGCAAAGCACCCTGAGTACACCTATGTCCCCCATGCATAGGTCTTTTTAATGGGATTTGCCTAACGCCGGTATTACGAGTCTTGGAAGAAGTAAGCGGTACAGCCTCTACCTCCAAGACTCCTACCGCATAAAAAAGTCAGTAGTTAAGAGTTTTATGGGCTAACGCCGGAACTTAAAGCTCTTAACTACAGTGCTGCAAAGTACACTAACACCCATAAACTACCTATGAACCCCTAAACCGAGGCCCCCCCACATCGCAAACCCTTTAATAAAATTATTTAACCCCTAATCTGCCGATCGGACACCGCCGCCACCTACATTATAGCTATGAATCCCTAATCGCTGACACCTATATTATATTTATTAACCCCTAATCTGGCCCCCCCAACATCGCCGCCACCTACCTACACTTATTAACCCCTTATCTGCTGACCGGAAATCGCCGCCACTATAATAAATGTATTAACCCCTAAACCGCCGCACTCCTGCCTCGGAAACACTATAATAAATTTTATTAACCCATAATCTGCCCTCCCTAACATCACCGCCACCTACCTACAATTATTAACCCCCAATCTGCCGCCCCCAACGTCGCCGCTACTATGATAAAGTTACTAACCCCTAAACCTAAGTCTAACCATAACCCTAACACCCCCTAACAAATATAATTTAAATAAAACAAAGTAAATTTACTATAATTAAATAAGTTAATCCTATTTAAAACTAAATATTTACCTATAAAATAAACCCTAATATAGCTACAATATAACTAATAATTACATTGTAGCTATTTTAGGATTGATATTTATTTTACAGGCAACTTTGTATTTATTTTAACTAGGTACAATAGCTATTAAATAGTTAATAACTATTTAATAGCTACCTAGTTAAAATAATTACAAAATTACCTGTAAAATAAATCCTAACCTAAGTTACAAATACACCTAACACTACACTATCAATAAATTAATTAAATAAATTAACTACAATTATCTAAACAAAAATACAATTAAATAAACTAAACTATATTACCAAAAACAAACACTAAATTACAAAAAAGAAAAAAATATTACAAGAATTTTAATCTAATTACACCTAATCTAAGCCCCCTAATAAAATAAAAAAGCCCCCCAAAATAATAAAATTCCCTACCCTATACTAAATTACAAAAGTAATCAGCTCTTTTACCAGACCTTAAAAGGACTTTTTGCGGGGCATTGCCCCAAAGTAATCAGCTCTTTTACCTGTAAACAAAAATACAAGACCCCCCCAACATTACAACCCAACACCCACACACCTACTCTAAAACCCACCCGATCCCCCCTTAAAAAACCTAACACTACCCCATTGAAGATCACCCTACCTTGAGCCATGTTCACCCAGCCGGGCACCACTGGTCATCCGATCCGTCCAGAAGTCTTCATCCGATGGGGCAGAAGAGGACATCCGGACCGGGAGAAGGCTTCATCCACGCGGCATCTTCTATCTTCATCCATCCGGCGTGGAGCGGGTCCATCTTCAAGACATCCGATGCAGAGCATCCTCTTCTTTCCACGGCCGATGACGGAATAAAGGTTCCTTTAAATTACGTCATCAAAGATGGCGTCCCTCAAATTCTGATTGGCTGATAGGATTCTATCAGCTAATCGGAATTAAGGTAGGAAAAATCTGATTGGTTGATGCTATCAGCCAATCGGATTGAAGTTCAATCCGATTGGCTGATTGGATCAGCCAATAGAATTGACATCAGCCAATCAGATTTTTCCTACCTTAATTCCAATTGGCTGATAGAATCCTAGTAGCCAATCAGAATTCGAGAGACGCCATCTTGGATGACGTCATTTAAAGGAACCTTCATTCGTCGCTAGTCGTCGGGTAGAAGAGAATGCTCTGCGTCGGATGTCTTGAAGATGAACCAGCTCAGCGCCGGATGGATGAAGATAGAAGATGCCGCTTGGATGAAGACTTCTGCTGGATGGAGGACCTCTTCTGCCCCGATCGGATGAAGACTTCTGCTGCTCCGGATGTCCTTTTCTGGCCCATCCGTGCCCGACTGGGTGAACACAGCTCAAGGTAGGGTGATCTTCAATGGGGTAGTGTTAGTTTCTTTAAGGGGGAATCGGGTGGGTTTTAGAGTAGGGGTGTGTGGATGGTGGGTTGTAATGTTGGGGGGTTTGTATTTTATTTTACAGGTAAAAGAGCTGATTACTTTTGGGCAATGCCCCACAAAAAGCCCTTTTAAGGGCTGGTAAAAGAGCTGATTACTTTTGTAATTTAGTATAGTGTAGGGAATTTAATTATTTTGTGGGGCTTTTTTATTTTATTAGGGGGCTTAGATTAGGTGTAATTAGATTAAAATTCTTGTAATATTTTTTTATTTTTTGTAATTTAGTGTTTTTTTGTAACATAGTTTAGTTTATTGAATTGTATTTTAGTTTAGATAATTGTAGTTCATTTATTTAATTAATTTATTGATAGTGTAGTGTTAGGTGTATTTGTAACTTAGGTTAGGGTTTATTTTACAGGTAATTTTGTAATTATTTTAACTAGGTAGCTATTAAATAGTTATTAACTATTTAATAGCTATTGTACCTAGTTAAAATAAATACAAATTTGCCTGTAAAATAAATATAAACCCTAAAATAGCTACAATGTAACTAATAGTTATATTGTAGCTATATTAGGGTTTATTTTATAGGTAAGTATTTACTTTTAAATAGGAATAATTTATTTAATTATAGTAAATTTATTTAGATGTATTTAAATTATATTTAACTTAGAGGGGTGTTAGGGTTAGACTTAGGTTTAGGGGCTAATACATTTATTATAGTGGCGGAGATGTCCGGTCGGCAGATTAGGGGTTAATAAGTGTAGGTAGGTGGCGGCGACGTTGGGGGGGGGGACAGATTAGGGGTTAATAAATATAATATAGGTGTCGGTGATGTTAGAGATATCAGATTAGGGGTTCATAGCTATAATGTAGGTGTCAGCGATAGCGGGGGCGGCAAATTAGGGGTTAATAAGTGTAAGGTTAGGGGTGTTTAGACTCAGGGTTCATGTTAGGGTGTTAGGTGTAGACTTAGAAAGTGTTTCCCCATAGGAAACAATGGGGCTGCGTTAGGATCTGAATGCTGCTTTTTTTGCAGGTGTTAGGTTTTTTTTCAGCCAGCTCAGCCCCATTGTATCCTATGGGGAAATCGTGCACGAGCACGTTTTTTCAGCTTACCGCTACCGTAAGCAACGCTGGTATTGAGGGTAGAAGTGGAGCTAAATTTGGCTCAACGCTCACTTTTCTGAGGCTAAAGCAGCCATTCAGAAAACTCGTAATACCAGCGTTGGCTTAAGGGTGCGCTGGAAAAAAAAGGAGCATTAGCACGTTTTTACAGACAAAACTCAAAATCTAGGTGTATGTGTTTCTGATAGAAGTACAATTTATTCATCTCACTCTTTGTTTTCATATTGAAAATTAGTAAATACGAAAAATGTATTATCCCAAAAATACGCTCCCATTACGAAGATGTAAATATAAAGCAACATGTTTTAAGTACAATACCCATTTTTAGTTTTTATAACTCTTGTTTTCAGGCTAGAACAAGGTTTTCTGTTTTCTTTTTGAGTTATGCGTCAGTTACATTTAACAATTTTATAGTAGAAGACCTTATTAATTTGTATGTTGACACAACTGGCTTCACATGTATTAACGGTTTGACTACTATTACATCAAATTCAACAACTATATTCTAAATTCTTTAAAAAAAAATGTGGATGTCAAAGGGCTATTTAGAATATACAAGCTATGCCAGGTGTATTCCTATTGCAATTAATCTAATTGTTAATCTAAAAGTCTAGCTCCATGAGGGCCAGGGTGTCAATTATTTGCAGCACATAGTAAGTTTTTAAAAAATAAAGACTTAATGGAACATAAAAACAAAAAATGATATGACCTTTCATACAAGAAACAAAAAAGCAGAAAAACTGTTTTATTTACTTGCAAATGCAATGCATTTAACTGCTACAAAAGGAAAAAGGGGAATGAGAAAATACTTTGAAAAAGTGTGATCCTACATGAGGCTGGTACCAAGTTATCATGCTAGTTTGGAAATTGGGACCAGATTAACCATTGGGCATACGAATGTTTTTGATAAGAAGGGATCTCTTTGTGCCCCAATCTTCAACCAATAATACAAAGGGCCTGATGATCTAAAGCTCACCACTCTGGTGAGATTATCTAATGAGTCTCTTCAGTAAAACAAGGTTCCTAATTTTTTTTAGAAAGTCAAATTATTATTTTTATCATTTATTTGTAGAGTGCCAACAGATTCTGCAGGGCCGATAAACACCAGCGGTATACAAGGTAACATTTATAGGGATCAAATTGGTAGAGGGCCCTGCCGAGAGTTGCACTGTTGTAGTCAGTTTTTATGAAGGTGACCTGTAAACAGTTGGGCTCTTATGCTTGAATGCTAAGAGGGTTCAAGGGGAAAGCAATGGATTAGAGGAGCTGGGATTAGGAAAGGTTAGTGTAGGTTGTATGCATCCCTGAACAGTAGAGTCTTTAGGGAGCATTTAAAGCTTTCAAAACTAGGGGAGAGTCTTGTGGAGCAAGGCAGAGAGTTCCACAAGATGGGAGCCAGTCTGGACAAGTCCTGTAAATGGGAGTGTAAGGCGGTAACAAGAGAGCAGGAGAGTAGGAGGTCCTGAGTAGAGTGAAGGGGACAAGAGGAAGAGTATCTGGAGACTATGGGGCCTATCTATCAAGCTCTGAATGGAGCTTGATGCCCTGTGTTTCAGGCGAGCCTGAAGGCTTGCCAGAAACAGCAGTTATGAAGCAGCAGCCACAAAGACCGCTGCTCCATAACCTGTCCGCCTGCTCTGAGCAGGCGGACAGAAACCACCGGAAATCAACCCAATAGAGTATGATCGGGTTGATTGACAGCTCCCTGCTGGCGGCCGATTGTCCGCGAGTCTGCAGGGGGCGGCATTGCACCAGCAGCTCTTGTGAGCTGCTGGTGCAATGCTGAATACGGAGAGCGTATTGCTCTCTGTATTCAGCAAGGTCTGGTGGACCTGATCCGCACTGTCCGCCAGACCTTGTTAAATAGGGGCCAAGGTCTGAGATGTAGGGGTGAGCAGTGCAGTTGAGTGCCTTGTATGTCAGAGTCAGAATTTTGTGTTTAATCCTGGAGGCAAGAGGAAGCCAGTGAAGGAATTGGTAGAGAGGTGCTGCAGGTAAAGAGTGGTATGTAAGGAAGATGAGCCTTGCAGAGGCATTTATTATGGATTGTAAAGGAGCTAGGTGGCAGCTAGGGAGACTAGAGAGGACAGAGTTGCAGTAGTCGAGGCGGGAAAGGATGAGAGAGTGGATTGAAATATTAGCTGTGTCTTGTGTAAGGAATTGTCTAATTTTAGAGATGTTTTTAAGGTGGAAGCCGCAGGATTTAGCCAAGGACTGACTGTGAGGAGTGAAAGAAAGATCTGAGTAGAATGTGACCCCAAGACGTGGTAGGGGTAATGATTGAGTTGTTGAGTTGTTGACAGAAAAAAGGGGGGGAAATAAGGAGCTCAGTTTTAGTGAGATTTAGCTTTACCCCTTATCGACCAGACCATTTTTCAATTTCTAACCGTTAGGGACCAGGGCTGTTTTTACATTTCTGCGGTGTTTGTATTTAGCTGTAATTTTCATCTTACTCATTTACTGTACCCACACATATTATATACAATTTTTCTCGCCATAAAATTGACTTTCTAAAGATACCATTTTCATCATATCTTTTAATTTACTATAAAAAAATTATAAAATATGAAAAAGTTGAAAAAAAAACTGTTTTTCTAACTTTGCCCTCCAAAATCTGTTACACATCTACAATCACCAAAAACACCCATGCTGAATAGTTTCTGCATTTTGTCCTGAGTTTAGAAATACCCAATGTTTACATATTCTTTGCTTTTTTTTGCAAGTTATAGGGCGGGCAATAAGTACAAGTAGCACTTTGCTTTTTCCAAACCTTTTTTTTTTTTCAAAATTAGCGATAGTTACATTGTAACACTAATATCTGTCAGGAATCCCTGAATATCCCTTCACATGTATATATATTTTTTTAGTAGACAACCCAAAGTATTGATCTAGGCCCATTATGGTATATTTCATGCCACCATTTCACCGTCAAATGCGATCAAATAAAAAAAAAATCGTTAACTTTTTCACAAACTTTAGGTTTCTTACTGAAATTATGGCACAAATGGTTGTAAATGCTTCTCTGGGATACCCTTTGTTCAGAAATAGCAGACATATACGGCTTTGGCATTTCTTTTTGGTAATTAGAAGGCCGCTGTATGCCACTGCGCACCCCATTTGTATTATACAAACAAGAGAAATGTATACAAGAAATGTATAGAAATGTATACAAGGCACTGCGAAGTATATGAAAAAACCTATATTAGAATTCTTCTTATTTTGTAAAAAAGAGAGACTGTACCTATATACACAGAACAAATTGTGAATATCAGAATTGATAATAAGTATTCAAATACCTGCATTACATATACCCTTAGATATAAGGGGAGTACCTTACACACCCAAATGTGAATCCGTATATGCAGATGTATGTAAGTTCAAATAATAATTGGCTTTCGATAGTCTAGGCTGCTCCTTTAATAAAGTCCCATCACAAACTCCTTAGAATGAACTGTAAAAACAAAAAGCAACAGGAGCGCACAACCACATCTAAGTGCAGATTATAAGATACCTTTAATTAACAAAACAGTGCCCTACTACAGAATAACACTCACAATGTAAAAGATATAAAACAGCATTTGTTTAAAACAGTTGATTCAACTGCAAACCCGCTCTGGCATCCTCAAAGGAATGTATTCCGCCCAAATCAGCGTCTTAGCCAATCGCAGGCGAGGTGTGATTTCATCCGGCCAATCAGACGTCCTCAAACGTAATCCTGTTTTTCAACTGGCTTTTAAGTTGGAGGTGTGTGTGAATACACACTGTCAGTCAATCCTATGTAACACGATATCCATTTCTCTGTAGACTACAATATATGAATAGTCCGTGGTTCACAGTTGTGGATATATTGGGATAAAACCTTAAAAGTGTCCTTTGCTCATGTTGTACTCTATTGGCGATACCAGCACAAAACCGTAGCTTCACTGGGACCTGTTTCACTCAACGTACGTTTCATTCCAATCAAGGAACTTTTTCAAGAGTGATTTTGGTACTTCCTTCCTGTCTTTTAAAGGCAGGAGGATAAAAGCACCTCCTATTAACCTATTAAAGGCCATACAGAAGGGATTACATAAAAATGCATCTAAATACAATACATAACATCTTGAAATATTTTAAAATACACCAATAAAACAAAATGTTTACAATATTCATCTGCTGTACCGTGTATTATACCATATTTAGAGAAATTTAGAACATATACATTTATAGAAAACATTAATTAAAAAACATCACTTTTAATACCTAGACTTATTTAAAGGGGGTTGAGAGAACTGTATATGCCCATTCAAATTACACCTACTAAACCCCCTTTTATGTTTATTTACCCTATTTAAATAAAATGCATGTATGACTAGCAGATATGGATATAGCTAACAGAGGTCCTAGGGAATGATAACCTTAGGAGCCAGAATCTAAACAGATAATAATTTTGAGGATTTTAGAATCAAAGTTTAACAATAACTATGGATTTAAAAATGTATAGAATTATACTATTATATAAAGGCAACGTGAGTCATACTAAAATATAATAAATGTCTAAATCTACAGTCAGCCCTTTCGGTTGGAGACAATCTAGTCTTTTAATCCAATATGTCTCACGTTGTCTTAATTTGAGTAATCTGTTAGTGTCCCAAACATTAGGGGGGATCCATTCTATAATTTTAAGTCTTTAGGGTCCTTATTATGAGCCAACATAAAATGTTAAGAGACACTAAGCGTCTCTAATCCTTTGTCAATGTTGTTTACATGTTCCCTAAAGCTTACTTGATTTTCCTTTTAGCTCCCAACATAAACTAAATTGCTGTCAGGGTTTTTTCCCTGCTTTGTTTGTCATGTGCTGCTGGCAGCCATTTTACTCACCTCTCTTACTGACTCTGGTGCATAGTGTGTGATGCTGCTCATTTCCTGCATGCCCTTTTATGGCCAGACTGGTGTACATCATCCATGTGAGACAGGTTGCAGTCTCAGAATTGGGATGTTATCACTTATTATTTAAAGGGCCTCTGTTCAGTATGCTTTGTCCTTGCGTTGTCTCAGACCTGTTTGTGTGTAGGATAGATGTTACTTGTGGATCGCAATTGTAAAAACTAGGTGTGTATATACCTTTAATTGTATTCAGATACCACTATTGTAGTGGTGATTATAATATGGAATGTATCACTTACACCTCTTAGCCTACTATCACAGAGTAAGTAAATCAGGTGGTAAATTAATTAATAAATGTTCCTTTAGCATGCAAGAGGAGAGTCTGAATTGAAGGAACAGTTATTTATAATACACACAGATCCTAATAGTATCGTATGTATCTTTAAATAAGGTAGTACCTTTATGCTCGAGTTAATACAGACAGCAGGAGATTGCACAATGTTGAACCTTGTCTGATTTGAGATTCAGCAGTGTACTGAATGACATCTCATGTAGAGGAAGGCAGAGGATCTGAGATGATGACATCGGGAGGGGAGGAGTCAATCTCTGTAACAGCTTGGATCCTTTTGTTTGCAGATGACAAACAAACAGTGACAAATTGACTTAACTCTTCTGAGACAGAGGATTGATCACAGGAAAAGACCTCAGGTAAGAGGAGATTGTTGCTCAAAAACTGATTCAGAACAAACAAATTAGTTGCAGTTTCAGCAGTCCAGGTAAAAGGAATCTGTTTGAGGCAGAGGTGAGCACTGCAGCTGCTGACAGGCAGAGTGTAGAGAGAAAAAAAACAGCAGTGTGAAAGCACCAATTAGCTTTAAATGCTGGTAATTTGCAATCCGAAAAAAGAGAAAGTAACTTCACCAGGAATGAGAGAAGCTACTGCTTTGAAGAGACTTCTGTAGCTGCTGACAAACAGTGGAAAGCAGGTTGCTGAAAGTATCAGGGAGCTCAGGATAATGTCCTATAGTTAGCACCAAACACAAAATACTAAGCACCTGTGAATATGTGTAAAAGATTCTTAAAGAGAAGTGGGAGGAGTTTTGTGAAAGGAGGTAAACCAGGTAATGAGGAGAGAAAAAGAAACACAGGCTAAACCTGACATTGTGAGAATTCCTGTTCCTTTGTATTACCTGGCTGTCTGACGTCCCTCCTGGTTCCTGATCCATGGCTTGTTTCTGACTCTGCTGTTCTCCTTGTTCCTGATTATGGCTCGTATGACTACTCGCTTTGGCTCCTGATTTGGCTCGTATGACTATTCGCTTTGGCTCCTGACTTGGCTCGTCTGACTACCAGCTTTGGTTTTGACTTGTGGGCTTTTTTTTAATAATTAATAAAGGTGTGATTATTTTTGTATTTCTTGTCAGTCTCATTCCTGGCACCCTGACATTTGCACTTGCATTTTAAAAGGTACACCACATAGGTGCTAATGCATGTGCACCTACTTTTATAACTAAATCTCTTTGAGCTATCATAATTCTCAAAAGAATTATGATCTGCTCCAATATGAGGGCACATCACACAGTTTTTAGTTTTACACTTATATATATATTTCAAATCCCTATTTTTCTTTAAAATAATTTCTGGTCGATCACCAATAGACTTTCTGAGGATCGGGTCAAGTTGTAATACTTACCAATGTTTATTAATTATGCCCTTAATTTTATGATGTTGATTGTTAAATTTTGTTACAAACTTTGGGTTTGAATGTATTTTTTTTTTTTTTTTTTTTTCTAAAAGAGACTTCCTAACTATTTGGTCCACTCTTTCTTTAATTTTTTTCCAAAAGATGTTGATTATAGCCCTTATCCTCGACTTTCTTTGTTAATACACTGGCCTCCTGAATATAATCCTCATTGTTTGTAAAATTTCCTTTTTTATGCACTGATATTGGCCCAGGGGAATGTTATTATTCCATAGTTTGAGATGGCCACTGTGCACATTTAAAAGTCCATTCCTATCTGTATCCTTTCTGTAGTTTTTCACCACTGTTTTATTCATGTCAATAAACAAAGTTAGGTCCAAAAAATTAATTTGGGTATGAGAATATGAGAATGTGAATTTAAGATTGTAATTGTTCCTATTCATATGGTTAACTATGTTCGCAATATTCTGAGGTTCACCTTGCCACACCATAATAATGTCGTCTATATAGCGGTAATACATGATTATGTATGAAAAAAGGGGTTATTTTTCCATATGTACTGATCCTCATAGTTGGACATATAGAGGTACGCATATGATGGGGCAAAAGTTGTCCCCATCGCTGTTCCCTGTATCTGTTTATAAAATCTGTTTTCAAATAAAAAATAATTATGCGATAAAATAAAACGTATAGAATCTGAAAGAAATTTAGTATGTATCTGCAATAAGTCCCCTTTTATACATTCTTCATTAATTACTGATACCCCTTTATCATGTGGGATGCTTGTATAAAGGACTGAGACATCACATGTGACCTAAAAATAATCGGGTCCCCATCTCAACACTTCAAACCTTTTAATAACATCCACTGTATTCATTAAATATGCTGAAATATTCGTTACAAGGGGTTGCAAATAATAATCAATGTATTTTGGCAAGTTGTCGCATAGAGAACCTACTCCAGATACGATAGGTCTCCCAGGTGGTTCCGTAATATTTTTATGTATTTTGGGGAGGTGGTAAAAGCATGCAACTTTCGGGTACACTTCATAAAGATGATTACATTCATTCTGGTTGAGGATGCCCTCTTGTTTTGCCATTATAAGCTGGTTAAACAGTTCTTTCTTGTAGTTATTGGTAGGATTAAAAGTGAGAGGCAAGTAGGTATCCCTATCATTTAATAAGTTGTAAGCTTCTTTTAAATAGTTGTGTCTCTTTTGCACGACAATCCCACCTCCCTTATCTGCTGGACGATATACCACCTCCATGTCATTTATTAATACTTTTATGGAATCCCTTTCCCTTTTTGTAAGATTATCATTTTTCATTTTGTTATTGGTAAATAACTTATTGATTTCCTCACATACCAATTCATTAAAATATATTATTTTATATTGATTGTGATGTTGTTGTTTAATTTCATGCTGCCCTTATTCTTATAAAAATGTTTGTTTTTATTATTATTTTTATTGGTAATATTACCACTACTATTATAACTGAAGGTTTTTTTGAATGGGGGTCTGTACTAATCTAGGGATATTGATTGGTGTATTTACTTCCTTTCTCCCTGTATCCTTGATGATTCTCTTATATCCTACCGAGTCATTAGCGTTATCTTGTTGTTTATATGTAAAAATTTGGTTAGTTCTAAAATCCTCCAAATCCCTATTTTTCTAACTCTCTGAAAAGATCTAATGGGTTCTCAGTCTGTATTAAATATGAACTGCCTATTAGTAAATTTGTGTCTCTTTGTCTATTGGATCTCAAAGAGTTGTCACCAAATTTACTACTTTCCACTGTAATTTCATTGGTATTAACGGCTGATGTTTCCATTAGGAATTATTTGTTAAATTATTTATTGTATATACACAAAAACCTAAACTATTATTAAAAGCTGAATACTGCTAAATACTGCTAAATTCTGCTACATAAAACAGTACTATATTAAAATATATTGATTAACGAGGAATATGGCTGCACACTAGCACGGCTCCGTAGTCCTTTATGCTGTGAGAACCAAAAGAATGGACGATATCACACAATATGAACTTTAAAGCAGTGGGGGAAGTATGAACAAACACTCTGGCAGCGAATCATCTAGATCCTGAAATGTGCACCCAAATATAGAGGCAGAAACTCGACGGAACTCATCCTCTGCAGCAAGGTATACCCACGTGGCTCCCCGGCCCTCACTTACTCCACAGAGCACAACAATCTTTCCTGCTAACGGAACCCAATAAGGCTGAGACTTACCCGATGGTGGCAAACAACTAACCCTGCAATTGACTCCAGAGCAGCGGCCCATCTGGCCAACAGGGTCAGCGTCTGTTAAGAGGAACAGCTGTGGTCGCGGTCACAATTGCTAACGGCCGACCGGAGCAGGAAGGCCTGGGCGGCAGAAAATCCACTGCCCGGCGGCTGCTGGGACACCTCGTCACAAGAGTACAGCACAAGGCAAGCGGTAACTGCCCTGACCCACCAATCACCAAAATATAAGCCTCTGTGTTATAGGAGGTCAGTCCCCATAGACACTAGTCTGCACAAAACACATAGCCCACATGGACATGGGCTCTCACAATTAGCAGATAAGAAAACACTTTGTTTCAGGGCCACATTTCTGAAGGGAAATACTGCAGTCTAAAATCTTTTATTGTACTTTATAGTGCACCTTGAGACTGGGACATAAATAAATTGTTCACAGAACAAAATAGCACACTGGGGATAATCTAGTACGCTTGCTCCTAATCAACTCAAACTTCTGGCATGCCCTGCAAAAAGGTACAAAAGGCTGAAAAACAGGCCCAGCAGGCAACAATAAATCACTTTATGAAGGACCAAACAAGCGTTATGTCCTCAGAAAGGAGTGCCGCTCAAGAGTCACAACTTAACGAAAGGGAGAAAGATAAGGATGAAGGACACTCAGACCCTACCAGTATCACCAGAGAGGATCTGAAACTCTTATCATCCAAAGATGACATAAAAAATGTATTATCTGAAGTAATGGGTCTGTTTAATGAGTTAAAAAAAGAACACAATCTACTATGCACACCAAATTACAAAATAACGCACACACAATTGGACAACAAAGTGAAGCCATTGCATTTTTATTTGACAAGGTGGAAGATTTAGATAATCGCAACAGAAGAAACAATCTTCGCATAAGGGGCATCCCAGAGTCAATATCCCCTATATCACTAAACGGCTGTCTACAAGATCTTTTTAGAGTTATAAAAGGCACCCCCTCTTCACAGACATCCCCATTGAAAGGGCACACAGATCATTACGCCCGAAACCTACAAATAAAGCACCTCCCAGGGATGTTATTGTCCGCTTCTTGAGCTTCGTGGACAAGGAGGAAGTAGCAAAAGGGGCCAGAACCAAAGCTCATATTACCCATGCCGGCAATGAAATCCAAGTATTCTCAGATATCTCACCAGCCACTTTCCAGAAGCGCCGGGAATTGAAGTACATAACGGAGTACCTGAGGGATCACAAGATCCCCTACCGTTGGGGATTCCCTGTGTGCATTGTGGCCAACAACAATGGGAAACCTGCGACCTACAGACCTGGAGAAGAACTCAGGGACTTTTACAAAACCTTGGGAATTCCACCCAGGGATCAACAAGACCACATGAATAACCCAAAAGCTCAATCCTCCCAAGGACAGAGAGGAGACATGGCTCAGACACTGCCAATGCCTACTAAATGAGCAGCTGAAGAACCTCTGACTAAGGGACTTTGATCAGATACCTCAGACACGCAAGAGCAGATGGAAGACAGAATAGTACTGTATAACTCAATAAGATGCTCTTGCACTTCTGCAATTCACCATTGACTTTCACATTTCACTAGGTTGTGGAGTTATGCCCTGCTCCTCTAAACTGGAACGTTATTACATTTAAGCTGTTTTCTTTAACTAAATTCTTTCTTCCCCATATATATCTAGTTAGCACTGTACTGTAATGCCACTACTACTAGTGTCTTTGGCAGGCAATATAGTAACAGCTTCTCACATATGAACAAATAGATGTGTTGATTTGTATGCCACTCCCCACTGAACTGCCATGCCTCATTTCATGCTTCTTAACCAAGCTTTATTAGTTAGTTTTGTAACATAATACACTTAATATGGATGACCTGGATAGACAGCGTAGGATTAGCTGTTAAGATACGATCACTTATATTTGTAACTGTACTTTCCAGAGCAATGCCAGACATGCATTCAAATGCCTTAGCAGATAGTAAACGCGTAGAGCCTGTCTGGAGGGAACACCTACCAGGTTATTTAAAAACCTTTGCATAATTGGACTGCAAATGGGTTTAATAACACATTGAATGAACTCATGCAAAGATACTATTATTCTTGTTATTTATGTTCACCAGGTTTACCCAATATGTTTTTCTCTATTTGTACTTTATATCTTATGATGTTTACGTTGACACAAACTATCTAATGCACAGGTCATTATAGAACACAACCTCAAATATTACACTGTTCTCAACTCAACACCACCCCTTTGGGGTTACATAACCCAAAGCAAAGTGAACATGCACATGAAAGACCGCAGTTAACTATGATGCTTCCCCCCATGCACATACCCACACACACTACTACCGCAACCTGCTGCGGAAAAATCTTCCCACTCCTATTTTTCAAACAGCCCATTTCTTTCATATGAATTATCTACCTAAATCCATACACTTAGAATACAGCTTAGGATCTCAGTCCCCAAAAACTTTATATCACCGCGTACACTGTGACAGAGATAACATAGTGACCGAGTCCAGAGCACCCGGTGACCGCGAGATAGAGATAAAACCAAATAAAAGGGATACATTACAGAGTTTTGTACACTGACTGATACCAATCCCAACGCATTCTTCTCAATACTATTAAGCTAATTGAAGTGCTCAACAGCCAGTGGCCGATCTCGACCGACCCCAACCCCTCACCCCCCATCCCTCTTGACTCACCCCCCACATCCCTTCCCTATAATCATTGAAGGCTCTAGACATTGCAATATGCAACTGATACATATAGGGACATATCTGTTGTGTTGGGTACTCACTATGTTCAGCTAGGAGTCCCTGCACCCGGTTACATTCACCACAGCAAACGTAAAAAGTCTTAATACCCCGAATAAACAAAACCTTATTCTATCAGACCTGCATAAGCAGAGAAGCGCTATAATATTGTTGCAAGAAACACACTTTAAGAAGGGCAAAGAGCCCAAACAAATGCACCATAAATACCCCATGACCTTCTTTTCCTCAGGACCTACTAAGAAAAATGGAGTCTGTATTCTCATAAGACACAATATACTGTTCCAAGCCTTACACATAGAACGAGACACGGAGGGCAGAATGCTTTTAGTGACCGGCCTAATGTATGGCAGGCCTATAACCATAGTGAATGTTTATTTCCCAAACTTAGCACAGAACAAGTTTATGAGAGGCTTGTCCAACACAATACTGGATCATAAAAAGGGGATACTGCTAGTGGGTGGGGATTTCAATTTACCACTTGATCCCAAGGTAGACACTTATGGGGGCCTGTCCTCTATACCCAAGAGAGACATTAAAATTATTAACAAACAGTTATCTGACCTGGCCTTACTGGATGTATGGCGTATATTACACCCTGACAAATCAGACTTCACCTTCTACTCTCACCCTCACAAAACCTACTCGAGGATTGACTACATCCTAATGGACACATTGTGTCTTTCCCTTATCAAAAACATTGACATACATCCCATTGTTTGGTCAGACCATGCACCCATATCCTGCCTAATCAACTGGCCAGACATACCAGTTACCCCATTCCAATGGAAACTTGACGATGCCCTTCTTGACCAACCAACAATAGGGACCGAAATAGAAGAGGTAATTAAAGAATATTTTCTCTTCAATGACAGGACTGACACCGAATATACTAACGTATGGGAGGCACATAAGTGTGTTAAGGGGAGAATTTTTAAAGCATAAGGCCAAAATGACCAAGCAGGCTAGACTAAAGTATGACTCCCTAATCAAGGACTTACAAACATTTGAGCGAGCCCACAAAAACACCCCCGAAGATTTGGCCCTATTGACGAAACTCACAGACACTAGAAAAGAACTTAACAAACACTTACAATATACGCAGCAAAAACAAGCTTTTATACTGCAACAATGCTACTATGAGCAAGGGAATAAATCTGGTAGGCTTCTTGTTAGGGCCCTTAAACGCAAGCAACTTAAACAACACATTCATTCAATAAAAGATAGTTCAGGGCAAGAACAACGAGACAGCGTCTCTATAGCCAAAACATTTTGCACCTATTACTCCTCACTCTATAAACTGAAGGAGGGAGCCGCCCAGCCCCATAGCAAAGATACCAAATCAAAGGCATCAATCAGTACCTAGACCAGATTGAGATCCCCAGACTGACATACGAACAATCACAGGGATTGGATTCCCCAATTGAGTGTAAGGAGATCCTACAGGCCATACATAACCTACCTGCAGGTAAGAGTCCAGGGCCTGATGGATATGGAGCCAAATATTGCAAAAAATTTGCACACATACTGGCCCCCAAATTAAAACCATTATTCAACTCCTTTGCGGATTCTGGTGGGTTTAGCAGATCGATGCTAGAGGCACATACTGAACAAGGACGTAAAAATATTTGCAAAAGTTCTTGCGGACAGGCTCAACTCTTTGATTGGCTCAGTGATCTCGCCAGATCAGGTAGGATTCATCCCAGGCAGGAAGCCAGGGATAACACCCTTAAAGTATTAAAACTCATGGCCCACACACAAAATAACAACATACCAATCTCTCTGATTTCTACAGACACGGAGAAAGCCTTTGACAGGGTGGACTGGGACTTTCTCAGGGCCACTCTGTCAAGGCTGAACATTGGACAGGTTTTCATAAATAAGATATTCGTGCTGTACTCAGACCCCACAGCAAAGGTCAAGGTTAATTCAGTTTTATCTGATTCATTCGAAATTAAAAATGGTACTAGACAGGGCTGCCCATTGTCGCCCATCCTTTTTGCACTCACTATTGAGATACTGGCTCAAAAAATTAGACAGCACCCACAAATTAAGGGCATTCAAATAAGCACATCAGAATACAAAGTAGCGATGTACGCCGATGACATCATGCTTACAATCACAGATATAGAGAACTCTCTAAAGCTAATCCTCGACACCTTTGCAGAATACAGTAAACATTCAAATTTTCATCTAAACCTGACCAAGTCGGAGATCCTCATGCTAAATACACCTAACTCGGTGGTGGAGAAAATTAAACAGACATGCCCCCTGAGAGTGCAGCCATCTCACTTAACATACCTAGGAATAAACTTGACTGGCGACCCCGGACAGTTATTTATCAAGAACTACAAAACCCTACAGACCAATATTGTTAGGGACTTGTCTTGTTGGAAGAGCAAAACCATCTTGTGAATAGGCAGGGTCCATGTGATTAAAATGAATGTTCTACCTCAGATTCTCTATCTTTTCCAGACCCTGCCCATACCCTTACCTAAAAACTTTCTAACCCAACTACAAAGGTACATAGAGCAGTATATTTGGGGTTCGGTGAAGCCAAGAGTACCAAGACACACCTTATACAGAACCAGAGACCGGGAGGGGGGGGGGCTTAGGTGTCCCAGATGTAACGAGATACAGACTGACAACTATTTTACAGAGGCAAATAGACTGGAGTCACAACTCTGCAGACAAGGGATATCTTTCAAACACATAATTTGAGCTGGCTGGGCTGGATGCATCCAGCACATAGGCCACCTACCATCCTGACATACCCTCTTCTTCATGAATTTTTCTCTCAATGGGACAATCTCCTGGCAACCAGCACTCACATATATTCCAGACCCTCCCCATTAACGCCCATTCAAAATAATCCAGAATTATCTACTCTCCCTCCCTTAAAATTCACCCCCTGCTACGCTCAAAAACTCCCCAAACACACATGGAAAAACATAACGGACCAAGGTCTCGGTACAACAGATCCAAGACAATGAAGAGGGTCTCACACTCAATTAGCTTACACACCTGCAGGAATCTCATTACCTGAACACACATAGACAAAGCCGCCACATTACAAGACCACTTACAAAATTGGAGTCGTTGCGTGGCCCCTATTCCTCCCAGACACACGATTTCAATAATATACAAGATCCTTCAGGATCCAGATCCTGAATCCCTCCCCTCTTACTGTCTTAAATGGCAATCTGAGTTTATAGGCGAAGTCACTACTAAAGAGTGGCAAACAATATTTATTCACCACAAAAAAGCATCGGTCTCAGCGAGGGTCCAGGAGATGAACTACAAGTTCCTCTCTTGCTGGTATCTAACTCCTGTGAAACTCAAGAAAATATATAAACATGCTAATGACAAGTGCTGGCGAGACTGTAATGAGACTGTAATGAGACTGCAGGGCTGTTACACATCTGGTGGTACTGCTCTAGATTAGGCTCCTTCTGGGAAGATGTTATATCACACATGAACACAACATTAGACTCTCAGTTCCCTATATGCCCAGACATATTGCTATTTCACAAGCTCCCAAATCTTAAAGATGGTGTCAAGACAGCATTACTGTACATTATGATCAACAGCGCTAAAATACTAATTCCACAAAGGTGGAAAACACAAAAATCCCCAACACTGACTGACTGGAAGGAACAAGTAGAGGAGATGTTGATTCTGGAAAGATATCACTTTTACAAAACAGGCAGGATAGACAATCATGAACTGATGCTAATGAGATGGAATGCTACCAAGACCTAAGGCCCACAGGACCTCTAGATATCCGAGACGTTTCGGGAGACCGCCCTCCCCCCTGGTCCTCTTACCCCCCTCCTCATCCTACCCCATTACACCACACGCTATGCACTCCTCTGCCCTGCAGAGGTTATCGGCCACTGGCTGACTTCCTATAGCACCCTCTGCCACAACATGCCAACTTTAGAATACTTACCATATACACAATCTTGCATTATATATGACAACTCTTCATTTTATGTTTTCTCATTTAAAAACTGTCTTTCTTATTGCAGATGTGAGTTTATTTACATGTTTAGCTAATGATATTACTGCTATGTACCTTACCAATGAACAGAAATTAATGAAAACGATATGTATATGCCGCTCACTGTGTTGCTACACAGACTGTGTGGCAGACCTGTATGTTATTCTTTTGTTTAATAAAGCATTTAAAAAATATATATATATTGATTAACAAATACCTAATATTTTTTGCTGCTGTCCGTATGATTAAGTAATGGTTAGAAAAAATACAAACAGGACAAGTGTATACAAGGCGCTGCAAAGTATATGAAAAAACCTATATCAGAATTCTTCGTATTTTGTAAAGAAAAAGAGACTGTACCTATATACACAGATCAAATTGTGAATATCAGAATTGATAATAAGTATTCAAATACCTGCAATACATATACCCTTAAATATAAGGGGATTACCATTTGTATTATGCTCAGCAGTGAAGGGGTTAATTAGGTAGCTTGTAGGGTTAATTTTAGCTTTAGTGTAGAGATCAGCCTCCCGCCTGACACATCCCACCCCCTCCATGATCCCTCCCTGACCCATCCTTGGTCATTAACAACCAGTTTTTGTAGGATGTACCTGGTATGTCCTTGGTCATTAAGAGGTTAAGGTAGTGAGAGGACATCCAGGATGAGATGTGAGAAAGACAGTTAGTGACACGGTTAGCTTAAGAGGATGTGACAGGGTGAAGACAGGGTGAAGACACTTCTCAAGAGAGAAGTTTATTGGATCTTCACACTAGCAACTAGGTCACCCACCGGGATCAATAGAAGCTATAATGTAAATCTATTCATAGAGTAAAACTACTTATAGATCTACTATGAAGTACCACATATGACCCTTTCTCCAACAGTTCACAAGTAATATGTCTACTATCATAAAATCTAACTTCCTATAAGCTACTAGATAGGACACTCATTATAGCTCAATCATTCTTTATCCCTCTTACAAACCCTCCCTGTATATTAGAGAGAATAGAAACAAATGATTAACCCCTTAATGACCGCAGCACTTTTCCATTTTCTGTCCGTTTGGGACCAAGGCTATTTTTACATTTTTGCGGTGTTTGTGTTTAGCTGTAATTTTCCTCTTACTCATTTACTGTACCCACACATATTATATACCGTTTTTCTCGCCATTAAATGGACTTTCAAAAGATACCATTATTTTCATCATATCTTATAATTTACTATAAAAAAATTATAAAATATGAGGAAAAATTGAAAAAAAAAACACTTTTTCTAACTTTGACCCCCAAAATCTGTTACACATCTACAACCACCAAAAAACACTTATGCTAAATAGTTTCTAAATTTTGTCCTGAGTTTAGAAATACCCAATGTTTACATCTTCTTTGCTTTTTTTGTAAGTTATAGGGCCATAAATACAAGTAGCACTTTGCTATTTGCAAACCACTTTTTTTTCAAAATTAGCGCTAGTTACATTAGAACACTAATATCTTTCAGGAATCCCTGAATATCCATTGACATGTATATATTTTTTTTTAGTAGACAACCCAAAGTATTGATCTAGGCCAATTTTGGTATATTTCATGCCACCATTTCACCGCCAAATGTGATCAAATAAAAAAAATTGTTCACTTTTTCACAATTTTTTTCACAAACTTTAGGTTTCTCACTGAAATTATTTACAAATAGTTTGTGCAATTATGGCACAAATGGTTGTAAATTCTTCTCTGTGATCCCCTTTGTTCAGAAATAGCAGACTTATATGGCTTTGGTGTTGCTTTTTGGTAATTAGAATGCCACTAAATGCCACTGCGCACCACACGTGTATTATGCCCAGCAGTGAAGGGGTTAATTAGGGAGCATGTAGGGAGCTTGTAGGGTTAATTTTAGCTTTAGTGTAGTGTAGTAGACAACCCCAAGTATTGATCTAGGCCCATTTTGGTATATTTCATGCCACCATTTCACCGCCAAATGCGATCAAATTAAAAAAAACGTAAAATTTTTCACAATTTTAGGTTTCTCACTGAAATCATTTACAAACAGCTTGTGCAGTTATGGCACAAATGGTTGTAAATGCTTCTCTGGGATCCCCTTTGTTCAGAAATAGCAGACATATATGGCTTTGGCGTTGCTTTTTGGTATTTAGAAGGCCACTAAATGCCGCTGCGCATCACACGTGTATTATGGCTAGCAGTGAAGGGGTTAATTAGGTAGCTTGTAGGGAGCTTGCAGGGTTAATATTAGATTTAGTGTAGAGCTCAGCCTCCCACCTGAAACATCAGACCCCCTGATCCCTCCCAAACAGTTCTCTTCCCTCCCCCACCCCACAATTGTCCCCGCCATCTTAAGTACTGGCAGAAAGTCTGCCAGTACTAAAATAAAAGCTATATATATTTTTTTTTAATGATTTTTTTAAGCATATTTACATATGCTGCTGTGTACTATCCCCCCTTAGCCCCCAACCTCACTGATCCCCCCCCCCAAACAGCTCTATCCCCTCCCACTCTAACTTAATGGGCGCCATCTTGGGTACTGGCAGCTGTCTGCCAGTACCCAGTTTAGAAGAAAAAATTGTTTGTTTTTTTAATTTGTTGAAAGTTTCTGTAGTGTAGCTTCCCCACACACAAACCAACCCCCCCACCCCTCCACGATCGCTTTTTTGTGCTTTTGCACAAACAAGATTAGGCAGGTTTTATGAAAATATTTTCCGTAGTGTAGCGGTTCCCACCCGCTCCCGCCCCGTGCACGCGCCCGCCCGCCACCCTCCGTGCACGTGCGCGCGCCCGTGCGCGCCCTCGACGGTCCCGCGGCACACCGATGGCCGCCCACCCGCCTCCCAATTCGGCTCCCACCCACCAACGATACCGGCCATCGATGTCCGGTGCAGAGAGGGCCACAGAGTGGCTCTCTCTGCATCGGATGGCCATGTGAGGTTATTGCAGGATGCCTCCATATCGAGGCATCACTGCAATAACCGGAAAGCAGCTGGAAGCGAGCAGGATCGCTTCTAGCTGCTTTCCACACCGAGGACGTGCAGGGTACGTCCTCAGGCGTTAACTGCCTTTTTTTTGAGGACGTACCCTGCACGTCCTCAGTCATTAAGGGGTTAATTATCAGATAAGTTGGGGACCAATTATAGGCCATAACCTAATCATATACTACACATGACCCCTACATATATACATATGTTTATGACGCGACAAGGTCCATACTACATTTTCATAAGCTATAATTGATCCTAACAATGCTACCCCAACATCAAGTTTGACTTTTACTACACCCTTTGCATTATTTTAACTTAGAATAAACTCCAAGTAAGCTACCTATTCAAGTATATCCTTAGTACTTACTTTTTAAACTCCTAGGTTATACTTTGTTCATATTTTGTTTATATTCTGGTTGTAGTTTGTTCATTCAATTAATTATTGAGGTTACAATGTTCTCTACTTAATGTATAATATTGTATACCACTTTTTCATATAAGAGAGACAGTATGTATATATTATACCCAAGTCTCTCTTTCTCTTTTATATATGTTTTAATGAAACATTACTAATAACATCAACAATGTCACTATTCTTAACTATTTAAATTGTGATATAAGAAAATCAATTTTCCATTCACTTCTATACTAAGATGTACAAAACAATTTGTAGTACCCAATTTCTATGTTAAATTTTTATGTCAATGTATATTCCCATATCCTTTTCTATTGTATATGTAATTTGTAAATGTTTTAAATGCTATGAAATGTCATCCCATTGAGTTAAATACTTTGGCTTCTACAGATGAACTTAAGTGATCTACCCACTACCTAAGATCAACCCACTTTTTCTAATTGGCTGAAACAGCCTATTTAAGCTCACCTGTGGCACCCAACCCACTATCTCTGAAGAAGCGCATGAGATATGCGCGAAACATGTCAGTTAGTTTAAGCTGTCCTTGCTAAACTACTCTACAGATGAATAAAACTCCATTGCACTGGCTATCTATCCGGATTTGTCCTCTTTTTTCCTTTTTATTTATATTGCTATGGAGAGTTTTGGATGTGAAGGAGAGGCACGTGTGTTACAATATAATGTTCAGAAAAAGCCCTCAAATATTTTCTGTGATTTTTCTCCATTGCAGCAAATATTTGATCATCAGTCCCAAAGTGAGGTGCCTCATTCACCTACCTACTGTATTTATTTACTATATGTAGGCTATAAGCACCAAATGAGCCCCTATTTCTTAAAGATAATATACAAATGTTATTAATCAGAAATAGATTTATAATTTCCTGAAATAAGTTGTTGTTTATTTGGGGAACCATTTTATGTTGGGCCTTGTCAATGGTTGATGCCATCTTAGATAAACTCTGGGAAGTAAGAGAGAGTGAGACTTCTGACAGTGTTCTTAATTTATAATTTATGTCTACTTTGTTTAAGGATACTTATGAGAGAATTTTGTGAGTTAGACAACATGCTGATGTAGACTAATATGAAGTGATGGACCAGTGAGGAATAGAAAACAATTAGCATCATTGCAAGTCAAAGTACAAACATCCATTATATACAACCTACTAGTAGTACATATTTACTTAAATAGTTTTTTGTAACAAGTGTCTGTTGTTAAAACTGCTATTCTAATTGTGTGACTAGTATTAGAAGTCACAATTTTAGAAAGCATGTTGGGGCATAATGGCCGCAGGAGGTTAATAGCAACAACAATAAGATGCAAAGGAAAAATGTGTTTGTAACTTTAATTAAAACTACAGCTATTAATACTAAACCGTCATTATGATATACAACTTTTTTGGATACCAGAATTTTGATTGCATGTTAACCATAATTGATAGTGGTAGGGTTTCTGTTATATGGAATTTCTCTTTCTATTGATTTGATGCAATTGTGATAGAGCTCTATTTTCCATAAATGAGTCAGTAGAGGAATATTAAAAATGATCTATAGCTGTTAAAAGTAATAAAGCAGTAAAAATAATTAATTCCATTTTATTAGAAGGTTAAGGACTGAATTGAGGTAAATGAAACCTGAATGTCATTAGATCAAGAAGGTTCTGGCAGATGGGTTAGTTACACATCTCCCTACTCCAGCCTGTAGTTCATCATTAACAATTGTTCCAACAAGTGCTTGGCAAAGTCGATCAGTTGAGCAGCCTCGTGCAGATATCTTGGTCGATTCTGAATTTAAAAATAAATATTCTTTAGGGCTTCCATATAAGTAGCTTGAATGAACATCAGATAAATATTAAGGTTAAGTAAAATTATTTTACAAAAACAACTACATAAAGCATTGCCAAAAAAGATTGTAGAATTGTATAAGCAAAAAATTAATTATCGGCTAGATTACGAGTTGTGCGTTAGGGTAAAAAAGCAGGGTTAAGAGGTCCTAACGCTGCTTTTTTTATGCCCGCTGGTATTACAAGTCTTGAAGGTTTAGGGGCACCGCATCAGCATCTATGATTAAGCGCAAGTGTGCGCGAAACATGTAAGACTGCTGTTTCCCTCTTTTTGGTTTGTTGTGTCTTATTTTTTCACCCATACATTTTCATTGGAATAAATTTTCTTTTCTGTAGCTCAGTAGCCGCCTGTATTTTTTCCTTTGTCTTTTGCGGCTGTCCTCTGCTTTTTTGGCTGGCTCCACACACCCCTTCTCAGAGTGGAAACAAAGCAGAGAGAAAGGGCGCCTCCTAGTGTAGCCAATAAATCACAAATGGAGTATAAAAGAAAAAAACATACTCACAGTGTAGAAAGGCAGAGGTAATGCCTAGGAGAGTGGTCTGGGAACTTGACAGTGTCCCAGTAAACTGTGCACCGTTCAGTGGCTGCTCCTCCCAAAATCAGAAAAAGAATCTGTAGTAGGAAAAGATGTGAAAAAAAAAGAGGGCGACCCCTAGTGCAAATCAGTTATGAAGATATATTGAGTATCAACTTAGTAACAAGGGAATACTCACAAATTGTATTGCACACTGTAGTGCAAATGGAGCATACTAGGTATATTATGGTGACCTAGTGCACATTTAAACCAGGGTAATGCTGCTGCAGTGGGAGATGAACTCCAAGTAAGCTGTGGATGAACGTCAGGACCAAAAGACAGAAGACTCCAGTAAAAAAAGTGGATATAAAAGATTTAATAAAAACAAGTGGTTTTAAAAAAACACAGATCAGACAATGAACCTGTGTTAAAAACAATGCTACGTGTTTCTAAGCGCTGACCGCGCTTTTTCCTCAGGCAAATGATACTAACTGAACTGGAGTCTCCTATATATATACCCATGCACATTTGGTGATAGGCAGCTGTGTTCAATTGAACAGGTGTTACATTGATTAGCCACAATGGTTGCTAACAACAAGTTGGAAATTTGAAAACACATTTGTTTAAAAAAATAAATACATATTTAAAACTGTAATGTAACAAAGTAACAATATGGCAAGAATAATACAAAGAATAAATTGCAAATATTATGAACCGTCTAACTTTCAAACATATAGTGTTATCATGTAGTGTGCAAAGCGATATTAAAAAATGTGTGTAAATGATATCAACATGGTAGGCTATAATGTTTCACAGATACCAATACTTGATGGGATCACCTCAGAAAAAAATATGTTAACATCGCTATAAAGTATATCGTGAAAACATCAAATTAGAAAATTACGGGCAAAAAATATTCATGAATGAAAAACAGAGGGGGTGTGTGGAACTCAGCCAATGAGAACAAACTAGTGAATTCCTCTGAACTAGGTCATTTCTACAATATAACATTCCGCTTAAAACGATCGTTCTCTATATATATTTTACTTGAGCATATGTACATATTATAACTTTTTTACTGTTGCAATGAAATAATGAGGGATCGGTAATTATGTCAGATATGGCGATATTATCAATTTTCGTCTTAATCCGTGATATAATAGAATGCTAGTAATCCTAATACTATATATAATAAATTTATAAGGAAAATAAATCTAATCTAGGATGTTTAAAAGGCTGAATGATAAGAGAGAAATATCTATAAGATGACTAATTTTAACTATATACTTACATTGATTTAGTGGAGTTCGTAAAAATGTGAAAGACTGCAATGTAATATGTGCCTATAGAGTGTGAAAGGCTCATCTATTGGTTAATAAAAAATGTGTGTCCAATGACGTATGAGCTGCAGCAATGGGCTATAGAGTAAAAGAGGCTCATCTATTAGTTAATAGAGAGTGTGTGTGCAGTGACGTGTGGGCTGCAGCAATAGGCTAATGAAGTATGTGCATAAAATGTGGACAAATATGTTGGGAATTCGAAATAGAAGAGATAGAACCTGTGAATTTGGATATGAGAATGTGCTGAATAAACGGGTGTTGTGAATGAAGGCTATGTGTAACTGAAATATAATGCGTGTATGGTTGACTGTTATATAAACAGAACTAGTGACTAAAATGAAGTGCTGAGATACTATAAGATATAGTATAGGGAGTGTTCCTATATTATTGAACCAACTAAGTCGGTATGTGTGAATGTTATACTTATAACTAAACAATGTATAATAAATATGATTCAAAATCTAAAATACATGTTGCGTGTGGGGGAGAAAACACTAATAATTGTGAGGTGTTCTATAAATGAGTGCTCCGGAATAAGGGCTAGAAGAAAAAAAAAAAAAAAAAAAAAAGCCCTTAGTTCAAAGGAATTCACTAGTTTGTTCTCATTGGCTGAGTTCCACACACCCCCTCTGTTTTTCATTCATGAATATTTTTTGCCCGTAATTTTCTAATTTGATGTTTTCACGATATACTTTATAGCGATGTTAACATATTTTTTTCTGAGGTGATCCCATCAAGTATTGGTATCTGTGAAACATTATAGCCTACCATGTTGATATCATTTACACACATTTTTTAATATCGCTTTGCACACTACATGATAACACTATATGTTTGAAAGTTAGACGGTTCATAATATTTGCAATTTATTCTTTGTATTATTCTTGCCATATTGTTACTTTGTTTCATTACAGTTTTAAATATGTATTTATTTTTTGAAACAAATGTGTTTGCAAATTTCCAACTTGTTGTTAGCAACCATTGTGGCTAATCAATGTAACACCTGTTCAATTGAACACAGCTGCCTATCACCAAATGTGCATGGGTATATATATAGGAGACTCCAGTTCAGTTAGTATCATTTGCCTGAGGAAAAAGCGCGGTCAGCGCTTAGAAACGCGTAGCATTGTTTTTAACACAGGTTCATTGTCTGATCTGTGTTTTTTTAAAACCACTTGTTTTTATTAAATCTTTTATATCCACTTTTTTTACTGGAGTCTTCTGTCTTTTGGTCCTGACGTTCATCCACAGCTTACTTGGAGTTCATCTCCCACTGCAGCAGCATTACCCTGGTTTAAATGTGCACTAGGTCACCATAATATACCTAGTATGCTCCATTTGCACTACAGTGTGCAATACAATTTGTGAGTATTCCCTTGTTACTAAGTTGATACTCAATATATCTTCATAACTGATTTGCACTAGGGGTCGCCCTCTTTTTTTTTCACATCTTTTCCTACTACAGATTCTTTTTCTGATTTTGGGAGGAGCAGCCACTGAACGGTGCACAGTTTACTGGGACACTGTCAAGTTCCCAGACCACTCTCCTAGGCATTACCTCTGCCTTTCTACACTGTGAGTATGTTTTTTTCTTTTATACTCCATTTGTGATTTATTGGCTACACTAGGAGGCGCCCTTTCTCTCTGCTTTGTTTCCACTCTGAGAAGGGGTGTTTTTTTCACATCTTTTCCTTCTCAGAGTGGGTCCACTCTATCCCCTTTCCCCCTACCCGGCGGACGCTTCCTGCAGCAGCACTTCCCTTTGTTACACGCACCGCACACTTGTTTGGCCTTACCGCAAAACGACTTACGTAAACTTCGTAAAGTCTTTTTTCTATGGGACTTCCATAGCGCCGGTATTATGAGTCTGTCCTGGGAGGCCAAAAAGTGAGCGGTACAGCCTACCCTGTCAAGATCCCTAACCCATTTAAAAGTCAGTAGTTATGAGTTTTACACTACAACGCTGTAACATAAAACTCATAACTTAAGTGCTAAAAAGTACACTAACACCCATAAACTACCTATTAACCCTTAAACCGAGGCCCTCCCGCATTGCAAACACTATAATAAAAATTTTAACCCCTAATCTGCTGCTCCGGACACCGCCGCCACCTACATTATATTTATGAACCCCTAATCTGCTGCCCCCAACATCGCTGACACCTACATTATATTTATTAACCCCTAATCTGCCTTCCCCAATGTCGCCGACACCTACATTATATTTATTAACCCCTAATCTGCCACCCCCAACGTCGCCGCCACTATATTAAAGTTATTAACCCCTAAACCTAAGTGTAACCCTAAACCTAACACCCCTAACAAATATAATTTAAATAATTCTAAATAAATATTCCTATTGTTAACTAAATTAATCCAAACTAAATACTTACCTATAAAATAAACCCTAAGCTAGCTATAATATAACTCAGTGTTTTTCAACCAGTGTGCCGTGGCACACTAGTGTGCCATGAGAGATCCTCAGGTGTGCCACGGCAGACTGACAACAGTGTGACATATTTTTTAAACTTTTCTTGTTTTTTACTCCCAGTGCAGGGGTAGTTTGTAGGAGGCATGGCATAACAGCACAATATATACAGTATGTGTGTGTTTGTGTGTATGTGTATATATATATGCTGTATTAGGCTACAATGTGTGATTTTTTTTACATTTTGAGATGGTGGTGTGCCACAGGATTTTTTAATGTAAAAAAGTGTGCCACGGCAAAAAAAAGGTTAAAAATCACTGATATAACTAATAGTTACATTGTAGCTATCTTAGGGTTTATTTTTATTTTACAGGCAAGTTTGTATTTATTTTAACTAGGTAGAATAGTTATTAAATAGTTATTAACTATTTAATAACTACCTAGCTAAAATAAATACAAAAGTACCTGTAAAATAAAACCTAACCTAAGTTACAATAACACCTAACACTACACTATAATTAAATAAATTAACTAAATTAAATACAATTAAATAAATTACATACAATTAGCTAAATTAAATGAAAGTAGCTAAAGTGCAAAAAACAAACAAACACTAAATTACAGAAAATAATAAACAAATTACAGATATTTAAACTATTTACACCCTTTAATAGCCCTATTAAAATAAAAAAGCCCCCCCCAAAATAAAAAAAACCCCTAGCCTAAACTAAACTACCAATAGCCCCAAAGTAATCAGCTCTTTTACCTGTAAAAAAAAAATACAAACAACCCCACCAACAGTTAAATCCACCACCCACACAACCAACCCCCCAAATAAAATACTATCTTAAAAAAACCTAAGCTCCCCATTGCCCTTAAAAGGGAAGTTAGCTCTTTTGCAGCCCAAAGTCCCTAACCTAAAAATAAAACCCACCCAATACACCCTTAAAAAAACCTACGGTATCTTCTATCTTCATCCATCCGGCGCTGAGTCGGTCCATCTTCAAGATATCCGACGCAGAGCATCCTCTTCATCCGATGACTAAAGCTGAATGAAGGTACCTTTAAGTGACGTCATCCAAGATGGCGTCCCTTAGATTCTGATTGGCTGATAGAATTCTATCAGCCAATTGGAATTAAGGTAGAAAAAATCCTATTGGCTGATGCAATCAGCCAATAGGATCGAAGTCCAATAGGATTGAGCTTGCATTCTATTGGCTGTTCCAATCCGTGCTGGATGGATGAAGATAGAAGATGCCGTCTGGATGAAGACTTCTGCCCGTCTGGAGGACCAGTTCACCCCAGCTTGGATGAAGACTTCTCCCGTCAGTCTTCAGGGGGTTAGTGTAAGGTTTTTTTTCAGGGTTTATTGGGTGGGTTTTATTTTTAGGTTATGGACTTTGGGCTGCAAAAGAGCTAACTGCCCTTTTAAGGGCAATGCCCATCCAAATGCCCTTTTCAGGGCAATGGGGAGATTAGTTTTTTTAGATAGTATTTTATTTGGGGGTTGGTTGTGTGGGTGGTGGGTTTTACTGTTGGGGGTGTTTGTATTTTTTTTTTACAGGTAAAAGAGCCGATTACTTTGGGGCAATGCCCCGCAAAAGGCCCTTTTAAGGGCTATTGGTAGTTTAGTTTATGCTAGCTTTTTTTTTTTTGGGGGGGTCTTTTTTATTTTAATGGGGCTATTAGATTAGGTTTAGATTAGGTGTAATTAGATTAAATATCTGTAATTTGTTTATTATTTTCTGTAATTTAGTGTTTGTTTGTTTTTTGTACTTTAGCTACTTTCATTTAATTTAGCTAATTGTATGTAATTTATTTAATTGTATTTAATTTAGTTAATTTATTTAATTATAGTGTAGTGTTAGGTGTTATTGTAACTTAGGATAGGTTTTATTTTACAGGTACTTTTGTATTTATTTTAGCTTGGTAGTTATTAAATAGTTAATAACTATTTAATAACTATTCTACCTAGTTAAAATAAATACAAAGTTGCCTGTAAAATAAAAATAAACCCTAAGATAGCTACAATGTAACTATTATTTATATTGTAGCTATCTTAGGGTTTATTTTATAGGTAAGTATTTAGTTTTAAATATTAATAATTTAGTTAATGATAGGAATATTTATTTAGATTTATTTAAATTATATTTGTTAGGGGGTGTTAGGTTTAGGGTTAGACTTAGGTTTAGGGGTTAATAACTTTAATATAGTGGCGGCGACGTTGGGGCGGCAGATTAGGGGTTAATAAATATAATGTAGGTGTCGGCGATGTTGGGGGCAGCAGATTAGGGTTTAATAAATATAATGTAGGTGGCAGTGGTGTCTGGAGCGGCAGATTAGGGGTTAATAATAAAATGCAGGTGTCAGCGATGTCGGGGGCAGCAGATTAGGGGTTAATAAGTGTAAGATTAGGGGTGTTTAGACTCGGGGTTCATGTTAGGGTGTTAGGTGTAGACATAACTTTTATTTCCCCATAGGAATCAATGGGGCTGCGTTAAGGAGTTTTACACTGCTTTTTGCAGGTGTTAGACTTTTTTTCAGCCGGCTCTCCCCGTTGATTCCTATGGGGAAATTGTACATGAGCACGTACGACTAGCTCACCGCTGACTTAAGCAGCGCTGGTATTGAAGTGCGGTAATGAGCAAAATTTTGCTCAATGCTGAAAACCCATAATACCAGCACTGTAGTTAAGTGAGCGGTGAGAGAAAACTGCTCGTTAGCACCGCATAGCCTCTAACGCAAAACTCGTAATCTAGGTGTAGGTTATTTCCTATGAATATATTAAAAACTGCTACATTTAGAATTACATTTAATTAAAATGTCCTTATACTAGAAATGAACATGGAAATTTTTATAAAAAATTGGCACATTTCCTATCAAAGGGAAAAAAAGGGTTCAGTCATAGCACTTAATCAGGTTACAGATAGATAATCACAATCCATTTTTGAAAGACTTTTCAACACCTTTTCAAGGCCAGTTTTTACTTTTCAAATTAGACACCTCAAGGCACTTGATAAAGGGGCATATATATCAAACTCCGTATGGAGCTTGATGCCCCGTGTTTCTGGCGAGCCTTCAGGCTCACCAGAAACACAAGTTATGAAGCAGAGGTCTAAAGAAGGCTGCTCCATAATCTGTCTACCTGCTCTGAGGTGGTGGACAGACATCGCCGGAAATCAACCAGATTGAATACGATCAGGTTGATTGACACCCCCTGCTGGCAGCGGTTTCCGGGCCATCTTTAACTCAGGGCAAAAAGGGCAGCTGCCCAGGGCCCTGTCTTTGTTGAGGGGCCCAAGAGTCCTAAAAAAATGCCAGACTGATGATTTCATGTGACATAGGGGGCACACACAGTCAGTCCTAATACTGTCACAGTCAAAATTTATCTGTTTATATTTATTTGTGAGAAACTGTGCCAGACCGTGTCAGTGTCATGTGAAATGCCAATGCCAAGCTAGTGCCTTGTGCTGTTTTAGATGTGCACTGTGCAGCACTGAATGCTAAGCCCTAACTCAGCATCCAGCCAATCCCACTGCATCAGAAAAGGTCCTGCTGGGGTTACCATGGTTATCAGGTAACTACACTGGTGGTGGGGTTTGTTTATGGGTAGGGCTGACTGTAGGCACATGCAGCAGAAAGCTGGAGTGGCAGGCACATGAGGATTTGAACACCAGTGTAACTGCACACACTGCTCTCTTCAGTCTTGAGGCTGTGTGACTCATCTCACACTGTATCCATGCAGCCTTGTGCAGACAGCATCCAGTATGCTGGTTCCCTTAGCCCTGCTCTTTCTGCTGTGGCCCTAAGATCAACTAACTGAAGTTTGTTAGGGGAACAGTGCTTTGTAGAAAGGTGTCAGTGGGAAGAATAAGTGAGTGCACACACGCCCCTCCCCCATGCAGCATCGTCTAGTGCAGGGTGAGAGGGAACTTGTTCCTAGCAAAGAAGTGACGTGCTGCTGTGGCTTATGTATAGTCTCATGCTGATGCTTCACACATTAAGGTAAGGTTTATTTTTATATTTTATATATTTTCTCTCTTTCTCAGATTTTACAGCTTCCCATAGTAGTTCTGCTGTTCCAGTCAGTAAACGTATATTTGTCTGCACCTCCATGCTTCATCCTCAGTCTTTACTTGCTTTGCTCCTGTTGGCTGCCCTAAATCTCTTTAACCAGCTAACCTCACACCAGAATCGCATTCAAAAGCATATTAAATTAATCCACAGTGGAGGAATTTATATATTTATTTACTTATTAGTACTGCTAAGGTCCAGTTTCACATATTGCAATTTATTTCATTTTTCTTAAATTATTAGCCCAGCAGTGGATGATCCACTGCTGGGCTAATAATTTTAAAACAATTATAAAATAAATTGATTTAGTTGTTTTTTGGGATGTTGGGGTGGAGAGCGAAATTTCATGGGGGGGCAAGAAAATGTTTGCCCAGGGTCCAGACAATATTAAAGAAGGCCCTGGGCGGATTGGCCGTGAATCTGCAGGGGGCGGCATTGCACCAGCAGCTTACAAGAACTGCTGGTGCAATGATAAATGCTGATAGCGTATGCTGTCGGCATTTATCGATGTACAGCGGACATGATCTGCAATATCGGATCATGTCCGCTCGCACAATGTTAAATCGACCCCAAAGCCTCAAAAGGGGATTTTGGAAATATTTGCAACTATTTTATAACTGTAAGAAAACAGCCTATTTTCTTGTACATGTGCAAAACACAGGAGACCTTGCAGTGGTGTATTTACTTACTTTAATATATCTTTAATATATCAATTCATTAAAGCTCTAGTCATCACTATTGTATAGTCTGTATACAGTGGACAGGGTACACATTTAAGTATAAGTATATGATATCCTGTTCAGCCATATACAAATGGCGTATTTTTAAATTATAATTTTTTAATATTTGATTCTAAGGGGTAGATTTATTAAATGTCAGATGGACATGTAGCATACGCTGTCAGCTTTAAACATTGCACAAGCATTTCTAGTGAGTGTCATATCTGATTGGGATGATTGCTGTTCGCCACCTCAGAGGTGGCAGATGAGTTAAGGAGCAGCGGTTTTAGACCGCTGTTCTTAACTTTTGTTTTCAGCGAGCCTGAACGCTCGGGCGGAAACAGCTGCACTCACAGCTTAATAAATCAGCCCCCTAGTCACACTCACACTGTTGTGTTTATCAGTAACTGGGTTTAAAAACTGAATTGCACAATGGTGATTTTCAAAGTAACCTATTGCAATCTGTTTCCATCCCCACCACTGCTTATATACAGTATCTGAATGACAATTGGATGTTTGCATGATGGATGTAATGGGCACTATTTTTCTATCGCTTTATGGTCATTTATGAACTTTCACAAGTATTGTTTTTTACAATATTTATTTATCTTGTTTGTTAAAGCACCATTTTCATTTTGACGTGTTCTGAAAACAAGATTGCGACTATAGCTTCTATTGAAAGGACTTTTTAGACTGGATTTTAAAATAACTGAAACTGTAAGCGTGAACTGCTCTCTTGCAACATTGTTTATGCCTAGGAGAAATTTGAATGAGACTGCGCCATCGTGACCAGGTTTTATAAAGGATGCGCCTTCATGCATGATAAGTCCAAACACTGTCACAACAGTGCTATTAAAAGTGCTTGTGTCTACATTATTGAACTCTTAAACTGGACTACACCTTCATGACTGTGAGTTCGTTAATGTAGGCTCTTACAGAAAGGAACCACATTTCAAAAAAGGATATTAAATGAAAAAAGTAAATTTGATCATAGAATAAATTAAATTTGTATTCCTATAAATATCTTGTATATTTAATTAAAATATGTTATGACATGACAATGAAACAGTGATTAATTTCATATTATAATAATAAAATTACCTCCATTTAAGATGTAGTTGTAACATTTGTTTTCTTTTCCAGTGCATTCAATAAGATTCTCTGAGGAACAGTAGGTAGTTCCCGGGGAAAAACAGACAGGGCATTTAATTCCATTACCAACAGCTGAAACAAAGTAGAGTAAGATAATGTAGGATTATTTTTTTTAGAATATGTAAAATAAAGCAAATATGAAGTCCTTTTATTTATAGATTGAAAAAAAAATACATTCTTGCCAGAGTTTAATTTCTCACTTCACTGCAAATAAGCAGGGCAATTCCAGGTTTCAGCCTCATGGACATTGGGTAATAGACATTACTAAAATTAATAATTTCCATAAGTTCTTTGAGGGAGATTTGAACACATGACACTTTATAGGCCCTATTCTCAAGGTCTCTGGGCTAGTGAAAGTTTCTAAGAAATCACTTGCGTACCATAAAGACACTGGTGGAGTTATTTTTCTTACCTTTAGAACAGTGTGTCTTGCAAAGAGTCATTCTATGCATTTAAGTATGTGAGGAATGTAAAGGAAAGGCATACATTGCAATAGACATAAAAAAAATCATAACTTAAAAATCGTATTAAACAAATAAAAATGAAATACCAAAATAAAAATATTTCATTAAAAATTGTATTGTTGAATCACATTTTTTTGTCTTGCAAAAAACATTTTATTGAAAATTGTAAATTTGTATCGAGGATTTTCAGGTCCCATCTGGCAAATGTTAAATAATTGGGTGCAGAGTCAGAAAAGTAGCTTTATGTTATAAGCTTCCTTGGCCCCAAATATGTACACAAGCAAGTTGATATTACAAAAAAAAAAAAAAAAAAAACGTTGGGCCATCTTAGATACAGATGTAATACATTATCTTTCCCTCTCTCTCACATATACATACACAGCACTGGATCATCCCACCGGGATATTTCTCAGTGGGCTGGTGGGCCGCCTGAGTCACAGGGCCAAATCCTGAATAGAGGGAGCCCCCAGCCAGGACATGGAGCAAACCTTGTGTGTAGTGTAGAGCATCTATTTAAGGATGCTCCACTCCTTGAAAGCAGTGTTGGCTGGGCCCGTGTCATGGGGGTGGATGCTGGGGTTGGGCCAATCTTCAAAAAATTCCCAGTCCATCCCTGCACACACACACACACTACATGCTGTGTACTGTGTACTTGTGTATTATATATTTATTTTCTTTTAGTTATAGTTTTGTACGCATACTGTTTCTTCAATGATATGTAATCTGGAACCCTGGTTTTCAGCTTTTTCTACTTCTAGTTATTGGCTCACTCAGAGCTTGCTAACTCTTACCAGCAAACTTTGTGGCACTTATACATATGTTTTGTAATGTGGGTGTCTCTCCTTTGCATCCAGAACCCTGCATAACTAGATAAACTGCTCACAAGGTAAAATATGCCTTTTTAACTTTCTTTGATGGTCCTCACAGTACTGACAAGACTTCTTAGAGCATCCCACTAGAGCAGAGCACTTTAGATAAATCAGGCTCTTATTCATTTACAAACATAATTTCAAATAAATGTGTGTTTGTGTGTTTATGTTTATGTGTGTATATGTTTATGTGTGTAAGTCTATAAATAAACCTGTAGCTAATATTATAAAGGTTCTAGTTACATTTATTTTATTTACCAAAGCTCTTATACCATTTGAATGCAACAGTCATCAAGTTTTCTATACTCTGATCTGAAAGTTAACATTTAACACAAGAATCCCCCTTTCATTTAATAAACCCCTGCTATACAATATGTTATATTCCGTACAATGTTTTTGAGTAACAGACAGTTATCCTATAAGTAACCATTTTAAATCTGTGGTTTGCCCATCTGCATCTTCCATTTTTTAATCCCTATGGTAAATAGCTGATACAGCCTATTATAAGCTATATCCAAAATAATTGTTGGAGAATGTCTGGCATACAGAAAATTGATTAAAGGGACATTATACACACAAAAATATGGGCTATTAAAATAAAACATTCAAAGAATATGATGTTTGTAATTGACATGAATTATCAATTTTGCTGCCAAAGCTCCTAAAAATGATGATAAAGTTTGCAATTCTGCATATGAATATGTACGTAATACCCACTAGCTACAGAGAAAGGCTTTTTACCTCAGTCCCTAGCTAGTGTCCTTACAGCCAGCCCCCATGATGAAGCTGGCTGTATAATTGATAATACATGTCAATTACAATACCCTCACCTCACAATTTGCAAACAGCACTCAGCTGTTTCTCCCTGACTGTTACACTGGGCATGGATCTCTTCCCCCCCCCCTCTGTGTTCACCGTAACACGAAGCAAGGCTTTATTGGTGAAGAAAAATAGTGGACAAAAAATGAAAATGAATGATAAGGACTGTTGAACACTAGCAAGGATTGTTTCCAAACAACACAGAACTACAGCAGCAAAAGTGACAGCACCATGAAGACCCTGTTTCCACAAAAACCAGTCCCTATAGAATTTCACATAACCAACATTCATGGAACAGCTACAATTGCTAAACCTTTAATTAAAGACAGCAACACTATAGTGCAAAAAAGATGGTGTCACGATCATAAAACCTGGACAGCTGAAGACTAGAAACGAGTGATAAGGTCCTCATTTACATTATTTTCAATAGCAGGTTGGGTTTATATATGAAGAACTCCAATGAAGGGTACAACTCGGACTGTCTGGTTCTAACTGTCAAACATGGGGCTAGATCTGTAATTATTTGGGAGCCATAGCTTGGAATTTGGCTGGCTCCATCATTACCCTAAATAGTCATTACTGCCAGCAAGTACTTGGACATTCTAGATGATCAGTTGCAGAAGTTGTTTCCCAACGATGATGCCATTTTTTAAGATGATAATGTGCCCTTACAATCAGCCAGAACATTTCAGTCTTGGTTTAAGAAGCACCAAGATGAACTTCAACATCTGCTCTGGCCAGCCAAATCACTTGACTTGAATTTCATCAAACCACTTTGGGCAGTTTTGGGTTAAAGTAAGGTTACTGGGTTAAAGTAAGGTTACTGGGTTAAAGTTTTAAAATTTTAAAAGCAATTGGCAAACGTCTTTCGTTCATGTTTGAGATGAAAATGATCACACATTTTAATACCAGAAATGAAGGACTTAATGTAGACTCTGGCTTTCTCACACACTACCATAACTTTCTATAATCTCTCATCTTATTGTCCTATATTGGTTTCTTTTTCCTTTTGTTTTTCCTCTCATCTGGCCTATTTACTCTCCTCTGTTTATTTACTCTTTCTGGCTATTCTCAGCTATTTTCTCCTTCAGACACATTCTCTGCTTTTATGACCCCCCTCTCACCCCCCTCCCTCCCTTCCATTTGTTCTATGTGATGTGTATCTATATCAGAATGATCAGTATTGCTTTAGACCTGAGGAAGAGAGGAAAACTCTTGAAAGCTTGTCTTTCAAATATTATGTTAGTCCAATAAAAAAGGTATCACTGCATACTGCAATACTTTGTTTTTTGAGCATCTATCTACTGGACTAACACGGCTACTCCAATCTTCACTATATATATATATATATATATATATATATATATATATATATATATATATATATATATATTCATAAACACACACACACACATATACCTTTGACCACTTCCCTGTCCCACCCCTTGGCATAACACACACATATACACACACACAAATACTCCTTTTACCACTTCCGTGTTCTGCCCCTTGGCATAAGACACATACACACCTTTGACCACTTCACTGTCCAACCCCTTGGCATATATCATATCCTATTAATTCTGACACAAAACTTTTTGTTAATCTTTAAAATAACTATTTCCATACCATTTTCATGTGTTTTGTATACCAACTAGAAAGTGATAAAGGTTTACTTTAAGTCTCAAAAAGTTCTTAAATTTACAGTGGTATTTTGAATTGTGCCTGAGAGAAACACTTCACTCGCCACTTGTAAGACCAGCTCAACAAGCCTGCTAAAAGAGCTTCCTGTAGTATCCATTAAAAGCATAGAACACCATAAAAAAAACTGTGGCTGTGGTAGCATGCTGTTGTTTAAAATTTTAACCATTGTCTTGTTATACCAGATCATATATTATTCTTTGTGGAAGGTTGCTCAAAAGACAACACAACCTGCGCTATTGATTATGCTCCATTAAATCTAGCAAAAAATGTTTATGTAGTTAAAACTTTGCGATGTACATATATAATTTATTTTGTCCCCTTTCCATGTAACTTAAAGGGACATATTACCCATGTATCTAAAAAAAAGCTAACTAAAAAATAAGATATTTTACTTTAAAAATGCCTTCAGTTCTGTGAACAGTTATACTTCAGCTACTTTTTTACTGTAACCTGCATGGTGAAAAAAAATACAATAAATAAAGTGAGTGTGCTGCACATGTCAATTGCACACTCCCTTGTAAGCCCCAGGGCAAGCATTCTGATTTGATGTTTATAGTCCATTACAACGGGATACTATGAAATCTCATCAGACTTTTGTGAAATCCCACAAGCTGATTAACTTTTTTTCACCATGCAGATAATGACAGTGGTTGAAGGATAATTGTTCACAGAATACTTACTTAGGAGAACTAAAGAAATGTTAAGGTATATATCTTAATTTTCTTACACAAGGATGGTCATCACTTTCAAATGACCTAGCATATGAATAGTATGTTCCTTTAGGATCTAGTAATCAAGCCATATCTAAGCAGAAAAAAGTATGGTAATATTTTCTGCAGGGGGTGTCATGGCATTTTAAGTTTTTAACAGCAGTCCTGTAGCCTGAAGGTGCAGACTAGCTTGTCATTGGTGGCTAAGAAATCTGAATATTGTTTTTTCTTCTTATATATAATGAGAATTGTTGCAAAAAATAGCGTTTTAGTTTAAGTGGTGTGTTATTGTTAGCGTGAGGCACGATAATCAATATCACAACTGCGTTAACATGCACACATATTATAGGTTGGAAGTATTTGTGCTCATTAGGTTAGAGCGAGTGAAGACCTCACGTAAAGTGTCAGGGTTAAAAAAATATGCACCAAACACAACATAAGTACATTAAAATAAACTATTACACTCCCACTTTCAAAACAAATCTGTGGGCTACCCCCAACCCTGCCATTTTGAATGAAACTTCACCCTTCCCACACACCATTGCCCACAAGATCTTAACCATCCACATCCTGTTAATAATCTGGCGATGTTAGGAGATATGGACACTGACAGAATGAGTGTTATCTATACTGGATATTATACAATACTAGTGTTATATGTTATTATTTAGTGACTAATACACAGTGCAATGTTGATAATAGTGATTTAATTGTGATCCTGTCACAGAAATAGATTCCCTAGGAATATATATATATATATATATATATATATATATATATATATATATATATATATATATATATATATATATATGAATAACTTGTGTTTCTAATAGTATTCTTGGTTGGAGAAATGGCCCATTCCTATTTTTTTAACACATTTAGAATCCAGTAAATTATAAAACTTTATACATACTATCTGTGCTAGGTTTAACAGGTGTACAGTCATCAGTATTACAGCAGCTGGAGGATACAATTGTTCTATGATCTTCTCGAATGAGTGAGAAGGACTGGTCACAGAATGAAATTGGTTGACAGTTTCTTACGACTTCCAATTTAAGAGTTCCAAGTACTGTAAAAATATAAAAAGATATTCATCTATCATAAATATATATATATTTCAAATCTGTAATAGGTTATAGGAGCATACAGTGTCATGTAAAATGCATATATATATTTCAACTTATAATTTATGTAAAAATCTACTGCTGTTGAAATCCGCATTCCACCCTTTTTCATACCAGTTTCTTTTGCAAAACGAGAAGCACAGATAAGGCCACTTGGGCAGGTTTTTAACGGACCATCACAGTCATGTCCAGATGAAGATAGGCAATGAGCACATTGTATACAATTCCCTGTAAGTAAACACAAATAAAAATGTTATTTTGTAACTTTATATTCTGAATAAACAACTAACTTAAAGGGATACTAAATACATTTTTTTTTCTTTTATGATTCAGATAAAGCATGCAATTTTAAGCAACTTTCTAATTTACTCCTTATTATCTCTTGCTATGTTTATTTTAAAAGCAGTAATGTAAAGCTTAGGAGCCGGCCCGTTTTTGCTTCAGAGCCTGGGTTATGCTTGCTTATTGGTGGCTAAATGTAGCCACCAATAAGCAAGCGCTATCCAGGGTGTTGAACCTAAAATGGGCTGGCTCCTAAGCTTTACATTCTTGCTTTTTAAATTAAAATAGCAAGAGAACAAATAATTTTGTGCTCTATCTGAATCCTGAGCAAAAAAAAAAAATGGGTTTAGTGTCCCTTTAAGAAACGGTGATACAACAATAAACGTTTGCTTTTATGAACTTATGTTAAATATTTAAACAATTGTGCAGATTTATTACCCAACCTAAAATATCTCACTGTACCAACAGGGATTGCAGGAACACGAAAGAAGCATCTGATCAGCTTCAATGGTAGATAACACTTATGTACAAATCACAATTTACATTTTGAGAAATGTTTAAAAGTTCACTATTGCAACCGGGAAAAAACACAAATTTATTTTTTATTTTTTTATGATGTGAATATCCTGTAAAAGGGTTCCAAGTATAATGAACCCTTTTACAGTATAATTCATACAAATAACATATCATGCACTCATATACTGTATATCCATAATGCCCCAGCCCAAATGAATTAAACAAGAATTAACTTTATTTATTTAAAAAACAAATACCATTGATTTTACAACCTCAATATATATATATGTTATAGACACCACATCATAAATTACTGCAATTTAAACAAAATAGCCTTCATTAATCTAGATCATTGTATATTAAAGGGACAGTGTACTGTGGTTCTTTTCCCCTCCCCTTTAATGTTTCACCAGTGATCCATTTTACCTGCTGGAGTCTAATACATTGTTTTAATTTATTTTATCATTTGTAATAGCTGTTTATCCCTGTTGTATGGCCACATTTACTGTACACTACAAGAATGTTTACTAAACAAAAATGAAAATTTAAAAAGAAAAAAATCCCTATTACTTTATTAAAAACCCAAAAATTAAAGATCAATCAGTGCACAAAAGCAATGTTTTGTGTACAAAATATAGAAATAGTGTGAAAATGGAACCTAAGAGGCCAGTTTTGTAGTTTATGAAGTCCTGTAAGAGCAGTCACAAGGATTTTACCAGAGTGCAGAAAATGAATTTCCATAAGGAGAATTTATCTTGACCAATATATTTATAGTTCTCATACTGTAAATCTTTAAACTGCTAAGTGTCTAGATTTAAAAGTTTAGGCAAAATTTCCAAACCTCACTATACATAACAAGGTTTGTCTGCTGAGTTTCTATTACTGTATGAAGAACAGGGGTCAAGTCGAGCGGGAACGCATGGAAATGGAGTTCCTGCACTAAGTTCCCCCTGGAAAGAAAACAGAAACGCTTCAGTAAACACTGCTGGTGGTAGGAGCTACAACGTTTCATGTCCGCCAGACATTGGTAAATCGGCCCCAATGTGTGTGTGTGTTTAAGTGTGTGTGTGTATAAAATAATATTAATTCAGACTCGTCAAATACGATCGGGTTGATTGACACCCCATGCTAGATTGTCTGCGAATCTGCAGGGAGCGGCATTGCACAAGAACTGCTGGTGCAATGATAAATGCTGACATTTATCGATGTGCAGCAATATGCAGTGGACATGATACATTACTTCGTATCATGTCTGCTCGCACATTGATAAATATAACCTACCAGGTTCACATTATTGTTAATTGCTGTTGGTTTTTTAAAACACAATTTCCGAGACTTCTGTTTACTGCAAAAAAATGTTATTATGAAATAAAAACAAACATTTTAAGAATGAGAATGCTAACCCTCATTTCCAGATGTTGCAGTAACGGTTTTTGTTTTTTTCTTCTTTTCTACAGATCCCTTTAGCTGTCAAAATAGCTAGACCACATTTTCAGATATGTATCTAAAATGGCATTAATGAGCAAGATAATAGAATTATTACAAATCATTAGCCCCCATACTTTCTATTGTTTGTGTAACACCTAGATTACGAGTTTTGCGCTATAGAGAGTGCAAAATGAACTCAACAAAAGTTGCGTTATTTCACCCTCCATACCGCTGCCATTACGAGTTTCTGAAAAGTCTCCTTGTGCGTGCGATATGGCGGCGTTAAACAGCCAATAGAATTTCATTAGCTCTCATCCTATTGGCTGTTTTGAACAGCCAATATGATTTCAGTAGCTCTCATCCTATTGGCTGATTTGAATTTCAAGAATCAAATCAGCCAATAGAAATGCAAGGGATGCCATTTTGAAAAGGCTCCCTTGCATTGAAGATCTAGTGTATGGCGGTGTCAGGGTTACTGCTTACTAATGATCTGTCCCTTTAAGTTCTTCCTATATCAAGCACTTCCCTCAGCACTCATTGCTGGTTAATTGAGAAAGGATTCACAGTTCAAGCGTGTCTCTGAGAGTTTTCCACACTCTCCAACAGCCTCTCTAAATTTCTATTTAAAGAGTTCCTAAAAGTTACTGATAATATCTCTTATTTTCATCCCTACATTAAGCAGCACTACTACCTTAATCCACTACTGGAATATTTCACCTATTGCAAGGAAATCAACAGACTCGACATCTCATCCTGAAGCTGTTACAAGGTAACAGGATTTGCAAGCCGCTTCAGACACAGCACAGCGAGTAGCGGTGACGTCATCAGCTGCAGCCAACAACCGCTCTCCCTGTGAGTACCACGCTGCTGCTCATAGCAAACGGACACAAGTATCTAACTCCTGGGTTTTCAGGTCAGAACTATTTAATCCATTATTATTCGTTATTCTCACATAACTTGATGAACTATACCTGTCTAATCAAGGAATACAATAATTTACGTTATTGCTTAATTTGAACTGTTTGCATTTACAATTGCCCTGATAGTATTATACAGTTTATGAAGTCAATAAACTGACACTTATTGGGCAAATATTAAAACATTATAAGAAGCATTAACAACTAATTCATCAAGCTTCTTTAATGTTACAAACCTATTTTTGAGGCAATTGCTGTTTCTGAGTTACAACACAAAATTAAAGGCTTGTTCAAATTGCTACTATTACAGAATTAACCAGCCATAAGGAAGCAAGGATTTAGTGTTTGTGTACACAGAATTATCCTATACCAAACATATTTACTCAACAGCAATTATGGAACAAGATCTTTTAAGTGATAAAGTTCAAGTCCTGTCAGACAGATTAGAAGCTCTATCAGGTTCTTTCCATGAATTACAAGTGGAAAATCAGGCTTTGAAGGCCTGCTTAAGAGAGACTCTGGCACCTAAACCTGCAAGTGCAGATTCTATCCCTGAACCCATGGTCTCCCCCCCAGAAAAATTCTCTGGTGACCGTTCAAGATTCAGAGAGTTTAAAAACTCCTGCATGTTGCTTTTTCAATTTAAGCCACGCACTTATCCCACTGAAAGGTCAAGAGTGCTCACTGTGATATCATATTTGAGGGGGGAGCCTAGGGCTTGGGCTGACTCTTTTTTTGAAAATGATGATGCAATACTGGGATCCCTAGATTAGTTCTTTGATCAAATGTCAGCATTATATGATGACCCTTTCAAACAGGTCACAGCTGAAAACATACTTAGATCTTTAAAACAAAGAAAGAACCCTGTGGAGACATACATCACACAATTTAAAATTTCCGCCCGCGATTCCGGATGGAATGAGGTCTCACTTAAAACTCAATATCGTTTAGGGTTGTCTGAGGATATAAAGGATGAACTCTCACGTACAGGTATTCCAGATTCATTGGAAGATTTCTTTTCCCTCACTATTAATATAGATAGACGGCTTATGGAACGCCTCTCTGAAAAGGCTAGCGGTACAAGAAGCTTTCTCTCCACTCCCGTTTATCAAACTAAGGAATCGCCGCAACCTATGGACATAGGCTTTATGAAGGGTCCCCTCTCCTCTCAGGAAAAGACTAGAAGGAAGTTGCATAGTCTGTGCATGTATTGTGCCTGCCCCACACATGAAGTAAAGGACTGCCCAGTTCTCGCTAAGAATAAGAAGGGTAGGTTGCCTAACATCTCTGAATCCCTGCTGATGAAAATCATTAAACCCTCATATCTAACTATCCCTATTATTTTACAGTGGGATCAAATCAGGATAACAACTGAAGCTATCCTGGACACCGGCTCATGTAGAAATTTTGTTGATTTTTCTTTTGTGAAACAGAATAAAATACCTTTGGTGTGTAAGAGAACTCCGGTCTCTGTGAAGGTCATTGATGGCTCTTTTTTAAAATCAGGTCCTGTCACACACCAGACTACACCATTACAGGTAACATCTTGCACACACATCACAGAAATACTCACTTTTGATGTCATATCTTCACCAATGTTTAATGTAATCCTTGGTATAAATTGGTTTTGTAAACACAAACCAACTATAAACTGGAATGACCTCAGTTTATCTTTCCCTCATCTCACTCAAAATAGTAAGACATCATCAGATATAATTATGCTACAGGTTGAGGATAATATTTTACCTAAACAATATGCAGACTTCTCAGATGTTTTTAATAAAAAAGAAGCTGAATGTTTGCCTCCTCATAGGGATTATGATTGTCCCATTGATTTACTCCCAGGAGTTTCAATTCCCTATGGACATATCTACCCCCTTTCAAAACCAGAATTAGAACACCTTAAAAATTATATCGATGAGAACCTCAGAAAAGGTTTTATAAGACCTAGTACCTCTCCTGCAGGTGCAGGCATATTTTTTGTCACCAATAAAGATGGCACGTTAAGACCAATTATCGATTACAGGGAATTGAACAGGCGTACCAGAAAAAACAGGTATCCCCTACCTTTGATCCCTGAATTAATTGAAAGATTACAGGGGGCCTCAATTTTCATGAAATTGGATCTTCGAGGTGCCTATAATCTTATACGAATGAGAGCTGGCGACGAATGGCTCACTGCTTTTCGGACTAGATATGGGCTATTCGAATATACAGTGATGCCATTCGGTCTGTGCAATGCCCCAGCAACATTCCAATGCTTAATCAATGATCTTTTCAGAGATATTTTGGATGTATATGTTGTTGTCTATTTGGACGATATTCTAGTTTACTCACAAAATCTAGATCAACATAGAATACATGTTAGAGAGGTTCTCACTAGGTTACGAAAAAATAACCTATACGCTAAACTAGAAAAATGTATATTTGAATCAAATAATATCTCTTTCCTGGGTTATAACATCTCTCCTGATGGAATCAAGATGCAAGATGACAAGGTTCAGGCTATTCATAACTGGCCAACTCCTCAATGTAAGAAAGATGTTCAACATTTCCTTAGCTTCTCAAATTATTATAGGAAATTCATTCCTGGATTTGCTGCTATTACCAAACCTCTTACTGAGCTTACCAAATTGAATCATCCTTTCAGGTGGACAAGCCATACTCAACAGGTATTTGATCTTTTAAAAAATAAATTCACTACAGCACCCATTCTCCAATACCCGGATTTAGAAAAGCAATTCATCCTGGAAGTTGACGCTTCTGAGTTTGCAATAGGGGCAATCCTCTCTCAACGGAAATCGTTCAAAGATCCCTTACACCCGGTCGCATTTTTCTCTAGATTGATGCAACCAGCAGAGTTAAATTATCCAGTTGGCGAGAAAGAATTACTTGCAATAAAGTGTTCCTTCGATCACTGGAGACACTTGCTTGAGGGCGCAACACAACAAACCGTCATATATACTGACCACAAAAATCTGCAGTATCTTCAGTCCAATCGAACCCTATCCTCCAGACAATTACGCTGGAGTCTTTACTTTTCTCGTTTCCATTACATCATTACCTACAGGCCTGGTACTAAAAATGGCAAGGCTGACGCCCTCTCTAGACAAGGTCCTAAACCTATAATACCATGCATTCCTACTACTGTTGTCCCTAAGGACTCTATCATTGGTGTTATAACAAGTCTAACTACAGTGTTAAAAGATGCTATTGCTATTGACCCATCAGTACCTCATACAGATCTTACCTACAATTCTGACGGCTTACTCTGCAAGGACGGGAAGCTATACATACCTCCAAATCTTAGATCTTCAATCTTGAAAACAGTTCATGAGTCCCCCCTTGCTGGACACATGGGAAGGGATAAAACTTTGGATTTACTAAAGCGTTCTTTTTGGTGGCCTACTCTTAACCTCGATCTCAAAGAATATCTATCTAAATGTGTTATATGTGCAACCTCCAAACCTTCTAAACAACTTCCTGCGGGTCTTTTACAGCCTTTACCTGTACCACAAGTACCCTGGGAGGCGGTATCTCTGGACTTTATCGTGGACTTACCTGTCTCTAACAATTACACCACTATAATGGTTGTCACCGATTTATTCTCAAAGATGGCACATTTCACACCGATTGCCTCTCTACCCACTTCCAAGATCACAAGTGAATTGTTCATTCAAAACATTGTAAGATTGCATGGAATTCCTAAAACCATCCTTAGTGACCGTGGAACCCAATTCACTTCTAAGTTCTGGAGAAATTTGTGTGCTGCTCTGCATATAGAACATAAACTCACCACTGCCTACCATCCTCAAACGAATGGGCAGACGGAGAGGGTGAATCAGTGGCTCGAGCAATACCTACGATGCTTCTGCTCTCACCAACAAGATTCATGGGCCTCCTACTTGCCCCTAGCAGAATTCGCCTATAATAATAATAAGAGTTCCACAACTGGCACATCACCATTTTTTGTAAATTATGGTTTACATCCAAATTTCACTCTACTTCTGAAGATTGATACCCCATGTCCTCAGGTGAATGATCTAGTTAACGACATTTCTGCCAACTTTTCTTTGATTCGTGAACATATTCTTCAGGCACAAGCATCACAAAGCAGGTACTACGATCTTCGCCACAGACCTAGTCCTCAATATTCCGTAGGACAACAAGTATGGCTCTCCACTAAGAACCTCAAGATACCCTATCCTTGTAGGAAACTAGGTAAACTCTTTTTGGGTCCTTACCCTATCATCAGGGTAAATGGTCCAACAACAGTCACACTCAAATTGCCATCAACTTTCAAGATACATCCGACTTTCCATGTGTCTCTTGTCAAACCTTGCAACCTACCCATATCAAATGTTACATCAGCAGACCCGATACCTTCTGCTACCCTTGATATGCAGTATGAGGTTCATAGCATTCTGGATTCTAGACTCCGTCATGGGAATCTTTTCTATTTGGTACATTGGAAAGGATTTGGACATGAAGATGATTCCTGGGAGCCTGCCTCGAACATATCTGCTCCACGTCTGATCTCTCTCTTCCATAGACGTAACCCTGATCGTCCCAGGCCTTGAACCTCGCTGTGGTTCTTTTTGTGGGGGGCTCTGTCAGGGTTACTGCTTACTAATGATCTGTCCCTTTAAGTTCTTCCTATATCAAGCACTTCCCCCAGCACTCATTGCTGGTTAATTGAGAAAGGATTCACAGTTCAAGCGTGTCTCTGAGAGTTTTCCACACTCTCCAACAGCCTCTCTAAATTTCTATTTAAAGAGTTCCTAAAAGTTACTGATAATATATCTTATTTTCATCTCTACATTAAGCAGCACTACTACCTTAATCCACTACTGGAATATTTCACCTATTGCAAGGAAATCAACAGACTCGACATCTCATCCTGAAGCTGTTACAAGGTAACAGGATTTGCAAGCCGCTTCAGACACAGCACAGCGAGTAGCGGTGACGTCATCAGCTGCAGCCAACATCCGCTCTCCCTGTGAGTACCACGCTGCTGCTCATAGCAAACGGACACAAGTATCTAACTCCTGGGTTTTCAGGTCAGAACTATTTAATCCATTATTATTCGTTATTCTCACATAACTTGATGAACTATACCTGTCTAATCAAGGAATACAATAATTTACGTTATTGCTTAATTTGAACTGTTTGCGTTTACAATTGCCCTGATAGTATTATACAGTTTATGAAGTCAATAAACTGACACTTATTGGGCAAATATTAAAACATTATAAGAAGCATTAACAACTAATTCATCAAGCTTCTTTAATGTTACAAACCTATTTTTGAGGCAATTGCTGTTTCTGAGTTACAACACAAAATTAAAGGCTTGTTCAAATTGCTACTATTACAGGCGGTGACCGTATGAAGAGGACACTCCGAGCCGGATGTCTTCAAGGATGGATCTGCTCCACGCCGCTGGGATGAAGATAGAAGACACCGCCTGGATGAAGACCTCTCCGTCTGGATGAAGACTTCTCGCCGCCTGGATGAGGATGGATCTCCGGAGTTCAGAAACTGTGAGTGGATCATCGGGGGTTAGTGTTAGTTTTTTTAATAGAATGTTTGTGTGGGTTTTTTTTTTAGATTAGGATTTTGGGCTTTAGGTAAAAGAGCTGAATGCCCTTTTCAGGGCAATGGTTAACTTCGGTTTTTGTTAGAGTTTGTTTTTTTATTTTGGGGGTTGGTTGGGTGGTGGTTTTAACTGTTGGGGGTCTTTGTATTTTTTTCCAGGTAAAAGAGCTGATTTCTTTAGGGCAATGCCCTACAAAAGGCCCTTTTAAGGACTATTGGTAGTTTATTATAGGCTAGGGTTTTTTTTTATTTTGGGAGGGGGTTATTTTTATAGGGCTATTAGATTAGGTGTAATTGTTTTTATTTTTGATAATTTTGTTATTATTATTAATTATTATTATTTTTTGTAATTTAGTGTTTGTTATTTTTCGTAATTTAGTATTTTTTATTTTTAGTAATTTTAGACTTAAATTTTTTTAGAAGTCTTATTTTTTTTTATGTGTAATTTAGTTTTTTTAATTGGCAGTTATTTTAATTTTAGTATTATAGTTTAGCATAATAGTTATGTTAGATTAATTGTTATTTTAAACTTAGGTTTTTTAATTTCACAGGTAAGTTTTTTTTCATTTTAAGATAGAGATATTGTAATTTTAATTTAAAGTTAGGGGTGATAGGTTTAGGGGTTAATAGTTTAATTTATTAGTGGCGATGTGGGGGGCTGGCGGTTTAGGGATTAGTAGGTTTAGTTAGTGGCTGCGGTGTTGAGGAGCGGCAGAATAGGGGTTAATAACTTTATTCTAGTGGTGGGGATGTGGGTGGGAGGCAGATTAGGGGTTAATAAATTTTAAATAGTGTTTGCGATGCAGGAGGGCCTCGGTTTAGGGGTTAATAGGTAGTTTATGGGTGTTAGTGTACTTTGTAACAGTTTAGTTATGAGTTTTGAGAAACATTTTTGTTACACAAAATCCATAACTACTGCTCTCAGATGGCGGTATGGATCGTGTTGGTATAGGCTGTAACGCAAGCTTTTTAGCCTCACCGCACAACCAGTAATACCAGCACTATAGAAATCCCACGCAAAAATGCTATTTTTTTGAGTGCAGAATTGACGTTGCATTACAGGCTAAAATGCTTGCGGTATAACTATACCGACATGACTCGTAATGGGTTCGTTACTGTTTTTGCGCGGAAATTGTCATTTTTCAGCGTTAAAACCATAACGCACAACTCATAATCTAGCCGTAGTTTAATTGTTATTTTGGAGGATTAGCACTTTATCTCATAGAAATATTAATATTTGATAAGTTGTTCCCACTCCTTTGGATTGTAGTGCCAGTTAGCTCTAATCTGTTAATTATTTCCAATCATCTTGGAATATTCAATAACATGTCAAAAAGGCTGTTTTGCACTTTTTCAAGGGGATTTAAGTCCATTTAGTAAATATGTGGATGATAACTTGTGGTCAGACGGAGTGTGATTGCTTATGTCAATGTTCTCCATGCCTCATATAGTTAAATTTTCTGATTTCTAATTCAGTATTTTTTCAATATGAAAATTATTTGCATTATGATCACCCTTATGCTGAAGAGGAAGTTTAAAAATGGCTGATCGGTAAGATTAAAATCTACCCTAACATTTAATAAATAGCAAGGGACTCAAAAACATAATTTTTTAAATCAAGATGTCATTTTAAGTGAATGTTTTTACAGTATGGGAAAGAAAGAAAATAGAAAAGGATATTAAGAATTTCTTGCAGAAAAGGCACAAGATGTTGTGCAAACCAAACCAAGTGTATTCAAAAATATTTAAAGCTGGGGGCTGGTAAAGACTTCCGGTAGGAGGCGGAGCAAGTTGGAGGCTTAAAGGTTGGCACCCCGTATTGAGCTGCGGAATACATCTCCCGACTGGCATAGTTACCCTTGGCCGAGACAGGCTGTACCGGCCTGGGTTTTGGAAAGTGCCACGGAAGTCTGAGAAGGCAGCAGGTTGCTTCGTAGCTGAAGCAGTGTTAAAGTCCCCTAACAGACCTCTCAGCTGACATTGCCCGGATACAGAAGAGAAGTAAGCACCAGCAGGGAGCTACAGACTGAGGACAGAGATACCCCGCAACACCTCCAGGTCATAGCATATCTAGGACCAGCTCACCCTGAAAAATGCAGATGGACTCTACAATTCCAGCGTTAGTATCATGTCAGGCAAGGTTGCTCAGAAAACGGCGGTCAGGGGACGGGCCCCTACAAAACCCGTATCTCGCCCTCCAACAGACTTCTGGAAGCAACTACTAAAGGAAAAGGTGATGATCTTAAAAGTATGCAAAAAATAAGTTTCCAAGAAGGCAACAACCCTCAATATTATAAAAATAAAAAGTCCAATTTATTGAGTACACTTAGTACAAAAATATTAAAAGCAAGCAGAGCAGCATCAAAAATTTATACAAGCAGTAGGTAAGATCACAGTCTTACGCGTTTCAGCATAGATTTGCTGTAATCATAGACTCATTGTGAAGTTAATTGCTACATACATTTAAAGAACCAACTCTCACCTGATTGGTGCTCTAAAAACATACACCTACTGCTCTAATTAGATTACAACCCTGGGTCCTAAATACCTCCCTCTCTTTCCTGTCATGTTTTTAAAAGTATACCAGGTACTGTCTTTCACTTCTAATAACAGTGACATATTGACTGTAATACCTGGTGACACTTCTACACTGGACGCCCGACTCTGACCAACAGAATCTACGGAGACATTTAATGCTGGAAAGTATGTTTTAGGGTCGACAGTTATGGTACTAACTATACTCAGTACACGGTTATCCCTAGACTCAAGAGTGGACTGAACCACAACTGCAATGGGTGTTGCATGAGGGAAAACCTTTTTCTCTCTAACGGACTTATCAAGGATAATGTGTGACTCTAGACTAATTTTCTACAAAGTCTCAATTAAGATTAAAGGACTATATAAGATCATTTACAAGTAATATATATATATATATATATATATATATATATATATATATATATATTCTCTTTTGTTGTTTTTTCTTTTTCTTTTTTTTGGTCTGGCAACTAATAAGAAACCTGGAATAATACCACCACCTGAATCTCTAGTGGAATTACAACTTATACTGTATACAGAATAATGTGGTAACATTTTAAAAATAAGATCTAACCACTATCGCCACAGATATAAAAATTTACATCTGTTGGTAGCAGCAGGATTTATTATTATACTGAGACACTCAGTTAGAAATACCACATCCCAAGGGGTAAATAAGCAGTGTGGTGCAGGATACTAAGTGTGGCAAGTTAGAGGCCCTCTAATTAATGGTAGTACGCCCGATACAAGGTACGACCAAAGTGTATGAATATTGGCTTATATCTGCAGTGATAATTTTGTTACCAGAGGCTCTTTTTTATTGTGTTTTGAATGTCACTTAGAGATTAGTATAAGACTAGTGCAGGGATTGTAAACCACATTAAACAGATACATCTTAACAAATTCCATCTGTGGTCAGGGGTTTGTGGCTGTAGACACATAAGGCACAGATAGAATCTTTTTTCTAGATTCCCCCTTTTTTTTTTCCTCTCTTCATTATTCACTTTTTTTCCCTTTTTGCTGCGTAAGTGCACTTGCACATTAAACACGCCCTGGGGTAGAATAGATTGATACCCACCCCTCTTCCTAGCACACTTGTATACGCAACTCTCTTTTTTTGTACTTCTTTTTTGTTTACCCTCACAATCACTTTTCACATATGGAAAGGTATATGGCACCATCTAAAGCAAATTCACCAGCCATGCCCCGAAACACAGGGAGAAGAAAAATGTAAAATATGTAGAGATTAATGTGGAATATTTACAAGATCAGACTGAGATAAATACAACCAACTCAGGAATAGCGGATATAGTAGCACAAATAACGAAGGCAATCACACCCCAACTTGATTCCCTTAAACAAGAAATTAAATTAGAAATCAACACTCTCACTAATGAAGTAAGGAAATCCGCCAATAGAATGAATGAGGTTGAGGTAAGGGTCTCTGAAATTGAGGACAGGACCACCCATATTGAACACACCCAGCAAGCACACAGTAACACATTACTAAACTTCCAAGCAAAGCTGGAATATTTAGAAGACTGTGCAAGGCGGAACAACATTAGAATTATAGGGCTTCCAGAGACCCCTGAATATCACAACTTAATGTACTTTATGACATATACCCTACCAAATTTGTTGAATATTACTATATCTACGCCCCCCATTTAGATTGAAAGAATGCATAGAGTGGGTTTTATGCGGATAAACACTGATGGCACACCCAGAGCCAGACCTATTATCGCCAAGTTTTTAAACTTCCAAGATAAAACAATTTTTCTCAGAAGCTATAGGAGGAGTATCCCTCTAGTGGTGGGCCAAAACAAGATTCTTTTGTTTCAGAATTTTTCGGCTGAAACGTCCGCCAGGAGGAGGGAGATGTCCCCATTGCTCTAAGTTGATTAAAGCGAATGTTAATGTCAGGATGGTATATCCGTCAAATTGGTGATTAATGGTGACACAAAAACACTAAATAACATATATGAAGCGCAAGCTTTCTGTAAAGCTATAGGAATTGAATAGACTACAAGCTAATAGGTTGTCTAGTGAAATGATTTTGGAATGTTATGTCTTTTATATTGTTGCAGTGTTTCTATATATATATATATATATATATATATATATATATATATATATATAATTTTTCCCCCTCTCTTTCTCTTCTCTTCCCCCCCCCCACCGCTCCTCTTTACCACTTTCTAATCCTCTGTTAAAGCAGATAATTTCAGTATTAATACATTAGTAAGTAATACATTAGTAAGATTGTAAATGGAGAAAATAACTCTTAAATTATTATCATGGAACGTGGGAGGGATTACATCCCCAATCAAAAGGAAGACAATAATTAAAGAATTAGGGCAGTACCGTGCAGACATAGTGATGATACAATAAACTCACCTGAACGATTCAGAAATAGGTAAACTAAAGTGTAAGTGGGTTGGGGAGATTATCGCTGCTGCAGGTAATGGAAGGAGGAATGGAGTAGTCATTTTAATTAATAAGCAGTTAACATACCAGGTCTTAGAGCAAACAATAGACACAGAAGGTAGATATGTGATCGCCATTATGGAAATAGATAAAGTCAAGTACATAGCTGAAGCAGTGTTAAAGTCCCCTAACAGACCTCTCAGCTGACATTGCCTGGATACAGAAGAGAAGTAAGCACCAGCAGGGAGCTACAGACTGAGGACAGAGATACCCCGCAACACCTCCAGGTCATAGCATATCTAGGACCAGCTCACCCTGAAAAATGCAGATGGACTCTACAATTCCAGCATTAGTATCATGTCAGGCAAGGTTGCTCAGAAAACGGCGGTCAGGGGACGGGCCCCTACAAAACCCGTATCTCGCCCTCCAACAGACTTCTGGAAGCAACTACTAAAGGAAAAGGTGATGATCTTAAAAGTATGCAAAAAATAAGTTTCCAAGAAGGCAACAACCCTCAATATTATAAAAATAAAAAGTCCAATTTATTGAGTACACTTAGTACAAAAATATTAAAAGCAAGCAGAGCAGCATCAAAAATGTATACAAGCAGTAGGTAAGATCACAGTCTTACGCGTTTCAGCATAGATTTGCTGTAATCATAGACTCATTGTGAAGTTAATTGCTACATACATTTAAAGAACCAACTCTCACCTGATTGGTGCTCTAAAAACATACACCTACTGCTCTAATTAGATTACAACCCTGGGTCCTAAATACCTCCCTCTCTCTCTTTCCTGTCATGTTTTTAAAAGTATACCAGGTACTGTCTTTCACTTCTAATAACAGTGACATATTGACTGTAATACCTGGTGACACTTCTACACTGGACGCCGACTCTGACCAACAGAATCTACGGAGACATTTAATGCTGGAAAGTATGTTTTAGGGTCGACAGTTATGGTACTAACTATACTCAGTACACGGTTATCCCTAGACTCAAGAGTGGACTGAACCACAACTGCAATGGGTGTTGCATGAGGGAAAACCTTTTTCTCTCTAACGGACTTATCAAGGATAATGTGTGACTCTAGACTAATTTTCTACAAAGTCTCAATTAAGACTAAAGGACTATATAAGATCATTTACAAGTAATATATATATATATATATATATATATATATATATATATATATATATATATATATATATTCTCTTTTGTTGTTTTTTCTTTTTCTTTTTTTTGGTCTGGCAACTAATAAGAAACCTGGAATAATACCACCACCTGAATCTCTAGTGGAATTACAACTTATACTGTATACAGAATAATGTGGTAACATTTTAAAAATAAGATCTAGCCACTATCGCCACAGATATAAAAATTTACATCTGTTGGTAGCAGCAGGATTTATTATTATACTGAGACACTCAGTTAGAAATACCACATCCCAAGGGGTAAATAAGCAGTGTGGTGCAGGATACTAAGTGTGGCAAGTTAGAGGCCCTCTAATTAATGGTAGTACGCCCGATACAAGGTACGACCAAAGTGTATGAATATTGGCTTATATCTGCAGTGATAATTTTGTTACCAGAGGCTCTTTTTTATTGTGTTTTGAATGTCACTTAGAGATTAGTATAAGACTAGTGCAGGGATTGTAAACCACATTAAACAGATACATCTTAACAAATTCCATCTGTGGTCAGGGGTTTGTGGCTGTAGACACATAAGGCACAGATAGAATCTTTATTCTAGATTCCCCCTTTTTTTTTCCTCTCTTCATTATTCACTTTTTTTCCCTTTTTGCTGCGTAAGTGCACTTGCACATTAAACACGCCCTGGGGTAGAATAGATTGATACCCACCCCTCTTCCTAGCACACTTGTATATGCAACTCTCTTTTTTTGTACTTCTTTTTTGTTTACCCTCACAATCACTTTTCACATATGGAAAGGTATATGGCACCATCTAAAGCAAATTCACCAGCCATGCCCCGAAACACAGGGAGAAGAAAAATGTAAAATATACAGAGATTAATGTGGAATATTTACAAGATCAGACTGAGATAAATACAACCAACTCAGGAATAGCGGATATAGTAGCACAAATAACGAAGGCAATCACACCCCAACTTGATTCCCTTAAACAAGAAATTAAATTAGAAATCAACACTCTCACTAATGAAGTAAGGAAATCCGCCACTAGAATGAATGAGGTTGAGGTAAGGGTCTCTGAAATTGAGGACAGGACCACCCATATTGAACACACCCAGCAAGCACACAGTAACACATTACTAAACTTCCAAGCAAAGCTGGAATATTTAGAAGACTGTGCAAGGCGGAACAACATTAGAATTATAGGGCTTCCAGAGACCCCTGAATATCACAACTTAATGTACTTAATGACATATACCCTACCAAATTTGTTGAATATTACTATATCTACGCCCCCCATTTAGATTGAAAGAATGCATAGAGTGGGTTTTATGCGGATAAACACTGATGGCACACCCAGAGCCAGACCTATTATCGCCAAATTTTTAAACTTCCAAGATAAAACAATTTTTCTCAGAAGCTATAGGAGGAGTATACCTCTAGTGGTGAGCCAAAACAAGATTCTTTTGTTTCAGGATTTTTCGGCTGAAACGTCCGCCAGGAGGAGGGAGATGTCCCCATTGCTCTAAGTTGATTAAAGCGAATGTTAATGTCAGGATGGTATATCCGTCAAATTGGTGATTAATGGTGACACAAAAACACTAAATAACATAAATGAAGCGCAAGCTTTCTGTAAAGCTATAGGAATTGAATAGACTACAAGCTAATATGTTGTCTAGTGAAATGATTTTGGAATGTTATGTCTTTTACATTGTTGCAGTGTTTCTATATATATATATATTATTTTTCCCCCTCTCTTTCTCTTCTCCCCCCCCCCCCCACCGCTCCTCTTTACCACTTTCTAATCCTCTGTTAAAGCAGATAATTTCAGTATTAATACATTAGTAAGATTGTAAATGGAGAAAATAACTCTTAAATTATTATCATGGAACGTGGGAGGGATTACATACCCAATCAAAAGGAAGACAATAATTAAAGAATTAGGGCAGTACCGTGCAGACATAGTGATGATACAATAAATTCACCTGAACGATTCAGAAATAGGTAAACTAAAGTGTAAGTGGGTTGGGGAGATTATCGCTGCTGCAGGTAATGGAAGGAGGAATGGAGTAGTCATTTTAATTAATAAGCAGTTAACATACCAGGTCTTAGAGCAAACAATAGACACAGAAGGTAGATATGTGATCGCCATTATGGAAATAGATAAAGTCAAGTACATTCTGTGTAATGTTTACGGCCCCAATAAAACCGACAATAACTTCTGGGATAATATGTCCCTAAAATTGAAGGATTACCAAGAGAAAAATGTAATAATAGGAGGAGACTTAAATTTCATTTCAATGCCAAATGTTGATAAAATGAGGCCAGGGACCATAAGAGAAAGGAAAACACGTATTTTGCAGAATTTTGCAATAATTTAAGTGTACGGGATATATGGCGCATTTATAATCCAGATCAGAAAGTATTTACATGCTTGTCTAAAAGCCACAAAAACATTACTTGGATTAAGAATAAAAGCTGATATTAAGGACATATGCATATCAGATCATGCAGTTATTTCACTGGAATTCCAATTTAAACCTCTCCAAAACTCATACGCTAATAATCTTTTTTCCCCAAAACATCTAGTGCATAACACCAAATTTCAGAATTGGCTAAAACAAAAGTGGCTGGAGTTTGCAGAATATAATATAATGTTTTGGGAAACAGGGAAAGCGTTTTTCCGTAGGAATATCAAGTCGTACTTATGTAATCTCAAAAAAAGTATAAATAACAGAATTTACAATTAGCCAATACGGTGAAAAACAGCTATAATAAATATATTGCTAACCCAACTAAAAATAACTGGGATAATTATGTACATTTTAAAACACAGAGGGATCTGTTCCTCAAACAAAATGTTATACAAGAGGAATTACGGTTAAAAGCATTATACGGGGATATGATGGAAGAGCAGCTAAGTACCTAGCCAGAATCATGACACAAAAATCACACAATCATATAGAGGCAATCAAACTAGGCCCAAATAGGTACTCAACAAACCTAGATATCAAAAAATTGATTTTCTAAATTTTTTCCAAACCTTAAACACAGCGGAGAAACCAGATTTAGAACAAAAAAAGATATTTTGGAGAGATGTGAAATTGCCAAAACTCCCTCAAGAGGTAGTACAACAACTTAATTTAATGATAACCCTACAGGAAATTAATGAGGGCATAAAAGCTGCAAAATTAAATAAGGCCCTGGGTCTAGATGCCCTACCAGAAGAATTTTATAGAATGCTCTCAGAACAGGTTACACCTATCCTAGATCAAGTATTTAAGATATACTATAATAATGAGGGTTGAGCCTCCTCCTATTTCACTGCTTCCAATATAACACTAATACACAAAAAGGACAAAGATCCTGAAAATATATCATCTTACAGACCAATAGCTTTACTTAATTTTGACTATAAACTTTTGACATCAATAGTTGCTAATCGATTAAAACCACATCTTCATAAAATAATTCAAGAGAACCAAGCTGGGGTTATGCCGGGCAGGAACCCAGTTAAAAATATACGAAAAACTATCGGCTAGATTTGGAGTTTTGTCGGTAACGACCCGAAAATCTAACGCCGGCTTTTTTCTGGCCTCACCATAAAAATAACTCTGGTATTGAGAGTCCACATAAAGGCTGCGTTAGGCTCCAAAAAAAGGAGCGTAGAGCATTTTTAACGCAGCTTCAACTCTCGATACTAGAGTTGCTTACGCAAGCGGCCAGCCTCAAAAACGTGCTCGTGCACGATTCCCCCATAGAAAACAATGGGGCTGTTTGAGCTGAAAAAAAACCTAACACCTGCAAAAAAGCCGCATTCAGCTCTTAACGCAGCCCCATTGTTTGCTATGCGGAAACACCTCCTAAGTCTGCACCTAACACCCTAACATGTACCCCGAGTCTAAACACCCCTAACCTTACACTTATTAACCCCTAATCTGCCGCCCCCGCTATCGCTGACACCTGCATTTTATTTTTAACCCCTAATCTGCCGCTCCGTAAACCGCCGCTACTTACATTATCCTTATGTAACCCTAATCTGCTGCCCCTAACACCACCGAACCTTATATTATATTTATATACCATAAAGTGTGACCGCACCACCCTTTCTAGTTAGTGCGCTCAGGCACGGGATAAAGTCCGGTCAAAGACTGAATAATAGTACAAAATTACAAAAATCCCAGCCACTGAGTCTTAGAATCAAAAAGTTTTATTCTTCAACAAAAGATATGATCAAAATTGATCTTTCAAAAAGCAATCATGAGTATCAAGGAAACATCAGGTGTGAGTTCACTCAAATCCACACATACCCCATCCACCAAACACATTCGTACTGACCCTCAGCAAAATAAAGAAAAACATCAAAGAAAAAACAATCATCAGAAACAAAATTTGCAATGTCACTCCCAGGGCGTCCCCAGAGAGTGAATGTTACGACACCACCCACTCAGGACCTCAAAGGATCAAGAACCATTGCGAGTGTCCACTCAATCTTCAACTCTGTAGTATTATATTAACCAAGAGTGTCTCATATTAATCGTGGCAACTCCCAAAACAAGAATGTCTCATTCGTTATAGAGCCTCCAGCTGTAACAATATGTATCTGTTTGAAACCATCAGCAATTTGTCTACTTGCCACTGTAAAAAAGTGGTCACAGGAGATGTGAAATATTATGGTATTTGTAATCCATCATAGTAAATGCTGGTAACGGCTATAATGACAAATCTTGTGATTGTTGAAATCTTTTGGTTCAGATGTCCCTTTAACCTGACGTGCTACCGGCCATACATTATATTGCGGGGAGCTGTGAACGTAGTAACGGCCCAAACACACACCCTTTTCACACTTCACTCACGGTATTGTGCACTGTCCCTTTATAGCAGAGGATGTATTACACTCCACATTATCCTTTTCACCAAAACTGCGAGTATCTCATACCCTCGTGGCAGTTCATAACCATTAATGTATTGTGAATGTGTTGTAAACAAAGCAAATGCTTGAACATTGGTATTACCTCCTTCAGCATATATGAGCATATGTCGGTAGTGCCGTGAGACTCTCTGTCTTCAGTGTGGTTTCTATTGGCCCCCCGTATAGGTATCTAGTCTCACCTCGCAATTTCTGTGGCTTAGGTAGCACGATATCCAGGTAACTGTGGTGGCGTCTCCTCGTTCCGACGCGCGTTTCGGGACTCCGCCCCTTTCTCAAGGAATTTGCAGGTAATGGGGTGGAGGTGTGCCTTAAATGGAATCAATAGTAATCTAATTGGCTACTCGCATACACACCCCCACTCTAACGTCACATTCTACATTCGTGTTTGTGAAAGCATTGCTGAGATAGAAAACGAATGAATCTAAGACTCACGAATAGCTGGTGATCGCTGCCGATCAGGTACTAAATAGGCTCCACATAACTCCCCAGTGAAAATATGTCAATATATGACACCTTCAAGATCAAACCGCTGTACTATCTCTGTTCAGGGGATTATAACTGTATGTATATAGAGGCATCCGCGGCAATTTTCAATTGTAGCTCTATATTTGCCATCAATCAACGTACCTTACACGAAACATTCCCTCTCATCAGTATTCCGCGCACAGCGTGTTTAATCAGGATGAGTTAATATTTCATATTTACCGGGGGTCCCGTCACGGGATATCCTATTTGTGTGAAACATTAGGGAGACTATATGTAGTCGGTTAAGGCAACGCATGCTTATTCTCACAAATGTGATATTTCTAACAAATGAATCATATAAAAGAAACTACTCGAGTTGGTGTATATCCGGACCATGTGCATTGTTGCATCTTTCTATCCAAAGAATCAATTAATCGGCTCAGACAAAGCCTATCCCAAGGGTCTCAAAGAGCCCTTACCTACCCTATTCTATGTTGTTTCTCGCAATTCTAATTTCTATAACAAATGAGTCCTACAGAAGGAACTGCCCTTATGTCATCAATTCTGCTTCAACGTATTTATAGGATAGATGGTTAATTCTATCCAAAGAAAACTAGATCCCATACATCCTACGTAGATATCGCAGGACTACCGTTATTGGATCTAAGTGTCCACAAGTTATAATTGATTTGAACCTCTATCATGGCTCTATACCCTGTGTATTGTTGAGATGTCATGTCCAAAGCATCGCAATTCTTCATACCCTTTCCTACTTCTCTTCAGTTTTTCATCTTTTAGAGAGGACATATTCAGAGAAGGAAATTCGCCAATTAAGAACTATTGAAAATCTCAGATGAAATTTCCCCAGGAAATGTCTCTATTGAGACCTCTAGGGACCATGGTATCCAATTTTTTAATCCATAGTGCCTCCTTACGGAATAGTATTTTTTGTCTGTCACCTCCCCTCCGTAAGGGGGAGACCCCATCAATTACTTGGAACCTTAATTGGCTCTTGTTGTGTGCCAATCGGGTAAAATGATGGGCCACAGGTGCATCCTCGTCATCCTTGCCTATGGCTGCTTTATGCTGGCGTATCCTATCACGGACAGTCTGTGTGGTCTCTCCTACATATGCTAGGCCACATGGGCACTTAATAACATATATAACATATTTAGAATTGCAGGAGAACCTGCCATTAATGTAGAATGTGACGTTAGAGTGGGGGTGTGTATGCGAGTAGCCAATTAGATTACTATTGATTCCATTTAAGGCACACCTCCACCCCATTACCTGCAAATTCCTTGAGAAAGGGGCGGAGTCCCGAAACGCGCGTCGGAACGAGGAGACGCCACCACAGTTACCTGGATATCGTGCTACCTAAGCCACAGAAATTGCGAGGTGAGACTAGATACCTATACGGGGGGCCAATAGAAACCACACTGAAGACAGAGAGTCTCACGGCACTACCGACATATGCTCATATATGCTGAAGGAGGTAATACCAATGTTCAAGCATTTGCTTTGTTTACAACACATTCACAATACATTAATGGTTATGAACTGCCACGAGGGTATGAGATACTCGCAGTTTTGGTGAAAAGGATAATGTGGAGTGTAATACATCCTCTGCTATAAAGGGACAGTGCACAATACCGTGAGTGAAGTGTGAAAAGGGTGTGTGTTTGGGCCGTTACTACGTTCACAGCTCCCCGCAATATAATGTATGGCCGGTAGCACGTCAGGTTAAAGGGACATCTGAACCAAAAGATTTCAACAATCACAAGATTTGTCATTATAGCCGTTACCAGCATTTACTATGATGGATTACAAATACCATAATATTTCACATCTCCTGTGACCACTTTTTTACAGTGGCAAGTAGACAAATTGCTGATGGTTTCAAACAGATACATATTGTTACAGCTGGAGGCTCTATAACGAATGAGACATTCTTGTTTTGGGAGTTGCCACGATTAATATGAGACACTCTTGGTTAATATAATACTACAGAGTTGAAGATTGAGTGGACACTCGCAATGGTTCTTGATCCTTTGAGGTCCTGAGTGGGTGGTGTCGTAACATTCACTCTCTGGGGACGCCCTGGGAGTGACATTGCAAATTTTGTTTCTGATGATTGTTTTTTCTTTGATGTTTTTCTTTATTTTGCTGAGGGTCAGTACGAATGTGTTTGGTGGATGGGGTATGTGTGGATTTGAGTGAACTCACACCTGATGTTTCCTTGATACTCATGATTGCTTTTTGAAAGATCAATTTTGATCATATCTTTTGTTGAAGAATAAAACTTTTTGATTCTAAGACTCAGTGGCTGGGATTTTTGTAATTTTGTACTTATATTATATTTATTAACCCCTAATCTGCCGCCCACAACGTCGCCTCCACCTGCCTACACTTATTAACCCCTAATCTGCCGAGCGGACCGCACCGCTACTATAATAAAGTTATTAACCCCTAATCCGCCTCACTAACCCTATAATAAATAGTATTAACCACTAATCTGCCCTCCCTAACATCGCCGACACCTAACTTCAATTATTAACCCCTAATCTGACGACCGGAGCTCACCGCTATTCTAATAAATGTATTAACCCCTAAAGCTAAGTCTAACCCTAACACTAACACCCCCCTAAGTTAAATATAATTTAAATCTAACGAAATAAATTAACTCTTATTAAATACATTATTCCTATTTAAAGCTAAATACTTACCTGTAAAATAAATCCTAATATAGCTACAATATAAATTATAATTATATTATAGCTATTTTAGGATTAATATTTATTTTACAGGTAACTTTGTATTTATTTTAACCAGGTACAATAGCTATTAAATAGTTAAGAACTATTTAATAGCTAAAATAGTTAAAATAATTACAAAATTACCTGTAAAATAAATCCTAACCTAAGTTAAAATTAAACCTAACACTACACTATCAATAAATTAATCAAATAAACTACCTACAATTACCTACAATTAACCTAACACTACACTATCAATAAATTAATTAAATACAATTCCTACAAATAAATACAATTAAATAAACTAGCTAAAGTACAAAAAATAAAAAAAACTAAGTTACAAAAAATAAATAAATATTTACAAACATAAGAAAAATATTACAACAATTTTAAACTAATTACACCTACTCTAAGCCCCCTAATAAAATATCAAAGCCCCCCAAAATAAAAAAATGCCCTACCCTATTCTAAATTACTAAAGTTCAAAGCTCTTTTACCTTACCAGCCCTGAACAGGGCCCTTTGCGGGGCATGCCCCAAGAAGTTCAGCTCTTTTGCCTGTAAAAAAAACATACAATACCCCCCCCAACATTACAACCCACATACCCCTAATCTAACCCAAACCCCCCTTAAATAAACCTAACACTAAGCCCCTGAAGATCATCCTACCTTGTCTTCACCTCACCAGGTATCACCGATCCCTCCTGGCTCCAAAATCTTTATCCAACCCAAGCGGGGGCTGGCGATCCATCATCCGGTGGCTGAAGAGGTCCAGAAGAGGCTCCAAAGTCTTCATCCTATCCGGGAAGAAGAGTAGATCCGGACCGGCAACCATCATCTTCCAAGCGGCATCTTCTATCTTTATCCGATGAGGACCGGCTCCATCCTGAAGACCTCCGACGCGGACCCATCTTCATCCGGCGACGTCCAACTGAAGAATGAAGGTTCCTTTAAGGGACGTCATCCAAGATGGCGTCCCTCGAATTCCGATTGGCTGATAGGATTCTATCAGCCAATCGGAATTAAGGTAGGAATATTCTGATTGGCGGATGGAATCAGCCAATCAGAATCAAGTTCAATCCGATTGGCTGATCCAATCAGCCAATCAGATTGAGCTCGCATTCTATTGGCTGATTTCGTTAGATTTAAATTATATTTAACTTAGGGGGGTGTTAGTGTTAGGGTTAGACTTAGCTTTAGGAGTTAATACATTTATTAGAATAGCGGTGAGCTCCGGTCGTCAGATTAGGGGTTAATAATTGAAGTTAGGTGTCGGCGATGTTAGGGAGGGCAGATTAGGGGTTACTACTATTTATTATAGGGTTAGTGAGGCAGATTAGGGGTTAATAACTTTATTATAATAGCGGTGCGGTAAGCTCGGCAGATTTGGGGTTAATAAGTGTAGGCAGGTGGAGGCGACGTTGAGGGGGGCAGATTAGGGGTTAATAAATATAATATAGGGGTCAGCGGTGTTAGGGGCAGCAGATTAGGGGTACATAAGTATAACGTAGGTGGCGGCGCTTTGCGGTCGTCAGATTAGGGGTTAATAAGTGTAGGCAGGTGGAGGCGACGTTGAGGGGGGCAGATTAGGGGTTAATAAATATAACATAGGGGTCGGCGGTGTTAGGGGCAGCAGATTAGGGGTACATAAGTGTAACGTAGGTGGCGGTTGGCAGATTAGGGGTTAAAAAAATTTAATCGAGTGTCGGCGATGTGGGGGGGGCCTCGGTTTAGGGGTACATAGGTAGTTTATGGGTGTTAGTGTACTTTAGAGTACAGTAGTTAAGAGCTTTATAAACTGGCGTTAGCCCAGAAAGCTCTTAACTACTGACTTTTTTCCTGCGGCTGGAGTTTTGTCGTTAGATGGCTAACGCTCACTTCAGACACGACTCTAAATACCGGAGTTAGAAAGATCCCATTTAAAAGATAGGATACGCAATTGACGTAAAGGGATCTGCGGTATGGAAAAGTCACGGCTGAAAAGTGAGCGTTAGACCCTTTTTTGAGTGACTCCAAATACCGGAGGTAGCCTAAAACCAGCGTTAGGAGCCTCTAACGCTGGTTTTCACGGCTAACGCCAAACTCCAAATCTAGGCCCAAGTTAATCTTAGATTTCTACTGGAATGAATTTAGACAGAAAAAATTACATAAAGAGAGAATGCAGCTATCTGACAGCCGACGCCAAAAAGACTTTTGATTATATAAACTGGGACCACCTACTTGGCACATTAGAGAAATTCGGGTTTTCAGGGAAGTTCTATGATTTCATTCAATTAATCTATAATATCCCTTCCTCATCAATCATAGTTAATGGGTTACTGACAGAAAGATTCAACTTATATCGAGGTACTAGACAAGGCTGCCCCCTGTCCCCACTCCTTTTCAATATTTCTTTAGAACCCCTAGCAATTCTACTGAGACAAGAACTGAAAGGTATACAAATAGGTGGACAGAATTTTGTGCTTTCTTTATATGCAGACGGCCTATTACTCTAGCTAAGCAATTTGGAAGAGACATTGCCGATCCTGATAGCTAAAATGATTCAATTCGGCTCTATATCACGGTATAAGATCAACATAGAAAAATCTAAACGTTTATGGTTTAATAAACCAGTTAAATTAAGTTGTAAACATCCCTTCAAAGAAGATCATCAAATAAAATATTTAGGGGTAATCTTAACCAGGGACCCACAAAAGTGGTATGACCAAAATGTCACCAAATGTTTTATAGATTGTAAAAGGAAAATAACAGAATGGGTGAAACTCCCAATTTCTATTATGCGCAAAGCAGACTTGACTAGTTTTAAACAAGCATGTACAAATTTTATTTGGAATAGAAAAAAGACCCTTAATAGCTTCAAGCAAATTGATGCGACCGATAGAAGCAACTGGCCTGGCTTTTCAAAATATAAAGTTTTATAACCTTGCAACATTACTAAAATTCCTGTTCAATTGGATTACGGGCAGGAATATGTCTCATTTACGCAATGCAAAAGTGGCATGATAGCTCCTTATGATCTCAAAGCCATATTACACTGTCCCAAACCTGTACTACCAAGTAAGATAAGTAATCTGACCTCATTTAAAAATATAATATTTGCATGGCAAAAGTACTGTTTAGAAGTTAATATTAACCCTTTTTGCACAGAAATGTTACCGATTATTGGAAACCCATAATTTGAACCTGGCTACTCCCAAATAGTTTTTGCTCAATGGAAGTGTCAGGTTAGGTAATGTCCAGAAGAAGACCCAAAAGCTAGGGTGAACTAAAACAACACCCTTGCACTCTGAGTTTAATCCAGGATGTGACCCCACGACAACTACTATAAAACAATGTACTCACAATATGGAGCAGTGTTGGTCAGGGTCCTCAGGAAGGAGTATAGTAAATCTTGATTGCTGCAGGATAGACTTCAGAATAGGGAACCATAAACAAACAGTAAATTAGGAAGGATTAGGTAACTTGAAAACAGGCAATTTGAGGGTTAAGCTCAACGTGGTCAAAGAAGCAGAGACTGGCAATGAGTAATCAGGCAGTTTGTGGGTTAAGCAAAAGAGTAGTCGTACAGCAGAGTTTGGAAACTTGTAATCAGGCAGTTTGAGGGTTAAGCAGTAGAGTAGTCGTATAAGCAGAGTTTGGCAACTTGTAATCGGGCAGTTTGAGGGTTAAGCAGTAGAGTAGTTGCATAAGCAGAGTTTGGCAACTTGTAATCAGGCAGTTTGAGGGTTAATCAATAGAGTAGTCGTACAGCAGGGTTTGGCAACTTGTAATCAGGCAGTTTGAGGGTTAAGTAATAGAGTAGTCATATAAGCAGAGTTTGGCAACTTCTATTCAGGCAGTTTGAGGGTTAAGCAATAGAGTAGTCATTCAGCAGAGTTTGGCAACTTGTAATCAGGCAGTTTGAGGGTTAAGCAATAGAGTAGTCGTACAGCAGGGTTTGGCAACTTGTAATCAGGCAGTTTGAGGGTTAAGCAATAGAGTAGTCATACAGCTGGGTTTGGCAACTTGTAATCAGGAAGTTTAAAGGTTAAGCAATAGAGTAGTCGTTCAGGCAAGGTACAGGAACAGAGGACGAATACTAAAGATGAGTACTCACAATAGCCACAGGAATACAACAAACAAAAATCAGGGACCGGAGGTTAGAGAGACCAAAATAAGAAGCCGGTCCTAACATCAGCAGAGGGGGACGGCTCAGAGAGAGGAAGACGTTGCCAGGCAACAAGACACGCTGGAGGAACCGCCGGACCTCCGGCGGTGAGCGTGACAGTGCCCCCTCCTCAAGGACCCCTCCGGGGTACCCGACCAGGCTTGGCAGGATACTTCATATGACAAGACTTGACAAGAGCAGGAGCATGTACATGAGAGGCAGGTTCCCAAGAGCGTTCCGTGATAGGATAACCCTTCCAATGGACCAGGTAATACAACCGATCACCCCGTAGCTTGGAATCCAGAATCTGGCTGACCTCGAACTCTGAAGTACCCTCTACAGAGAGCGGAGGAGGAGGTTTAATCTTGATGGAGTACCGGTTGTAGATGACTGGCTTGAGAAGAGACACATGAAATACAGGATGGATCTTTAGGGTCTTAGGTAAGGCCAAACGATAAGCTGAAGAACAAGCTTTGGAAACAATTCAAAAAGGCCCAATGTATTTGGGACGCAATTTTGTACAGGGCTGTTTTAGACGAATGAATCTGGTGGATAACCATACTCCGTCTCCAGTACAAAGTAAAGGAACCTTACACCTTCTGCGATCAACAAATTTTTTGTGCCTTATAGCAGAAGAGAGTAGATTCTGACGAATATGTTGCCAATGGTTACTGAGATTCTTTACGATACGATCTGCTCCAGGAACTGCAAAGGTACTAACAATCATAGGAAAAGTCCTAAGTTCAAAACCATAAGCTGCCTTAAAGGGTGAGGTCTGTAAGGAGGAATTGAATCATGAGTTAAGAGCTAATTCCGCCAAAGGCAATAACTGTGACCAGTTGGAATGGTGATGGTTTACATAATGTCTGAGAAAAGATTCCAAGGACTGGTTTACACGCTCTGTCTGTCCGTTGGACTGAGGATGATGTGCAGTATAAAGAGATAAGTTGATTCCAAAGTGCTTACAAAAAGACCTCCAGAATTTCGAAACAAATTGAACACCACGATCAGACACAATGTCAGAAGGAAATCCATGTAAACGAGAGATATGAAGAATGAAAAGATCAGAAAGTCTTTGAGCAGAAGGCAATCCAGGAAGAGGAATGAAATGAGCAGACTTGGAGAATTGGTCCAGCACTACCCAAATGGTCGTATTTCCAGCAGAAACCGGAAGATCCGTAACAAAGTCCATGGATATGTGGGACCAAGGGTAATGAGGAACAAGAAGAGGCTGTAACAATCCAAAGGGTTTTATGAGTAGACTGTTTATTAGATGCACAAGAACTACAAGCGGCAATGTAATCCTTAACGTCACTCCTCATAGTGGACCACCAAACATGCTGTTTAAGTCTCCACAGAGTATTGGTTACTCCAGGATGACCCGAAGATATGTTGTCATGAGCCCAACGTAAGAGCCTAAGACATAATCCACTGAGTACATAAAGGATTCCAGGAGGAAGTTTGTAAGAAGATGGTACCCGGTCTTGTGCAGATCGTAAAGCCTGTACCGGAAAAGGGGATACCTGAGCCAAAACTCTGACTGGACATAATATGGGTTTGACTTCCATCGGAGAAGACTCTGTGGACTGAAAATGCCTGGATAAGGCATCTGCCTTTGACTTCTTAGAACCAGGAATATAGGAAAGTACAAAATTAAATCTGGAAAAGAACAAGGCCCACCGAGCCTGACGAGGATTGAGACGTTTAGCTGTATGGAGGTACAGGAGATTCTTATGGTCTGTGAGAATGAAAAATGGTTGACTAGAACCCTCTAACCAATGCCTCCACTCATCCAAAGCAAGTTTAATGGCCAATAATTCTTTGTTGCCCACATCATAGTTTAACTCGGCAGGATAGAACTTTTTGGAAAAGAACGCCACAGGATGTATTTTGCTGGTAGATGGATTTAGTTGGGAGAGAACAGCTCCAGCTGCAATAGAGGAAGCATCTACCTCCGGGATAAACTGGTGATCAGGAATAGGATGCCTAAGGAGTGGTGCTGAAGAAAAGGCCACTTTAAGTGTTTCAAAAGCTTATACTGCCAAAACGGACCAGTTCCTACAATCTTGTCCCTTCTTAGTGAGAGAAGTGAGAGGAGACGTGATATCAGCGAAGTTCTTAATAAACTTTCTATAGTAATTGGCAAAACCAAGAAATCTTTGCAGGGATCTGAGAGTGGTAGGTCTTGGCCAGTCCTTAATTGCAGAAAGTTTAGCAGGATCCATCTCAAAACCAGATTCCGAAATGATATAACCCAAGAAGGGAATGGACTTCTGATGGAAAGAGCATTTCTCCAATTGAGCGAACAGGTAGTTGTCACGTAATCTCTAAAGCACAAGCTTTACTTGGTGTACATGTTTTTGTAAAGTACTAGAATAGATCAGTATTTCGTCCAGATAGATGATAACAAATTGGTTCAAATAATCTCTGAAAATCTCATTAACAAAGTGCTGGAATGCTGCTTGTGCATTGCACAATCCAAAAGGCATTACAAGATACTCGTAGTGACCAAATCTAGTGTTAAATGCTATCTTACGAATTCTGACCAAATTGTAGGCCCCACGGAGATCCAGCTTGGAAAAAACAGAGGCACCTTGGAGATGATAAAATAGCTCAGGGATGAGCAGAAGTGGATAACTGTTTTGACAGTAATCTGATGCAAGGCCTGATAAGCAATACAGGGACCAAGCACTCCATCTTTTTTCCCAATAAAAAAACCCTGCTCCCACCGGTGAAGATGAAGGGCGAATAAATCCTCTGGCCAGGTTGTCCTTAATGTATTCTTCAAGCGAGGTATTTTCTTGTCGAGAGAGAGGATAGGTCCTCCCTTTAGGCAGAGGAGCCCCGGAATACAAATAGATAGGACAGTCAAAAATCCGATGAGGAGGTAGCGACTCAGCCTCCTTTTTAGAAAAAACATCACAGAAGGCATGATAGTGTTTAGGAAGAGAATCAGGAACTTCCACAAAAGCCACAACAGAACTGGATGGTTTGGAGGGATTTTGCAGGCAATGCTTAAAACAGGTGGTTCCCCAGGAAAGAACTCTCCCTTAGACCAAGAAAATACAGGATCATGTAGCTGCAACCAAGGTAGCCCCAAAATCAACAGAATGTGGGGGGAGGAGATAACATCAAAACAAATAATTTCAGAGTAGAGTATGCCCACAGATATAAGAAGAGGTGTGGTACAATGTTGGATGACTCCAGATCCTAGAGGCTGCCCACTAACAATAGTTACTTTGATTAATTGTTTCTTGGCTAGAAGAGGAATCCTGAGAGAGTTAACAAAACTTGAATCAATAAAAACACCAGACGCTCCTGAGTCGATGAGAGCTTGAGCTTGAAACGTAGTGTTCCCAAAACAAATGGTTACAGGAACAAATAGTTTAGAATTGAGGGAAGTCATGGGATTTTGGCTTAACTCTGTCCCTCTATCAGAAGTTAAGCCTTGGCTTTTACTGGTCAGATTGGACAGTCCTTAAGTAAATGTCCTTTAGTACCACAATACAAACATAACCCCAGAGTACGCCTTCTATGATGTTTGGCTTCAGTTAACTTAATAGCTCCTACTTCCATGGGTTCTACAGACTCAGATGAAGGGGAGTTGTTACTTGAAAGACTTGGGGTACGAATAGGAGGACGAAAAGCAGATCTAGAAAAAGTTCTCCGATTCCTATCTCTCTCCTGTAGATGTTCAGAATGCCAGGCGTCGAGATTTATACATAAATTGATAAGATCCTCAAGAGAGTCAGGAAGTTCCCGAAACACAAGTTCATCCTTCAAGCGCTCGCAAAGTCCCTTGCGAAAAGCAGCTTGTAAGGCTCCATGATTCCAATCAGTCTCAGCCGCTAAAGTCCTGAATTCTATGGAATATTGAGCTACAGATAGAGATCCCTGTCTCAAATCCAACAACCCAGCCTCAGCAGCAGCTGACCTCCCGGGTTTGTCAAAAACAGGAGAAAATAGACACAAATAACTCCAAATCCAGAAGAAGAGGGTCGTCCTTCTCCAAAAGAGGGGATACCCAGGCCAGAGCCTTACCCTTCAAGAGGGAAATGATAAAAGTGATCTTGGAAGAGGAATTGATGAATACTTGAGGATTGTTTCTGACATGTAAATGACACTGATTATGGAATCCACGACATTCTTCTGGATTTCCGTCATACTTATCAGGAAGAAGAATTCTAGGTATATATTGTCCCACTGGCTGAGGTGGATTATAAACAGCATTCGTACTGGCAGCAGCTGCAGTAGGAGAAGTAGTAGCTTGAGAAGGAGCGGAGATATTATGTAGCAGAGCCATTATCTGGTCCAGCTTGGAATCCAAAGATTGCAAATGTGCAGAATGATTACCAAGAAGTTGTCCTTGCAGGGCTACAGCCCTGGATAACTCATCTGGGTCCATAATATGGCCTGATTGTAATGTCAGGTTAGGTAATGTCCAGAAGAAGACCCAAATGCTAGGGCGAACTAAAACAACACCCTTGCACTCTGAGTTTAATCCAGGACGTGACCCTATGACAACTACTATAAAACAATGTACAAGGAGTATAGTAAATCTTGATTGCTGCAGGATAGACTTCAGAATAGGGTACCATAAACAAACAGTAAATTAGGAAGGATTAGGCAACTTGAAAACAGGCAATTTGAGGGTGAAGCTCAATGTGGTCAAAGAAGCAGAGACTGGCAATGAGTAATCAGGCAGGTCGTGGGTTAAGCAATAGAGTAGTCATACAGAAGAGTTTGGCAACTTGTAATCAGGCAGTTTGAGGGTTAAGCAGTAGAGTAGTCGTATAAGCAGAGTTTGGCAACTTGTAATCAGGCAGTTTGAGGGTTAAGCAATAGAGTAGTCGTTCAGCAGAGTTTGGCAGCTTGTAATCAGGCAGTTTGAGGGTTAAGCAATAGAGTAGTTGTACAGCAGGGTTTGGCAACTTGTAATCAGGCAGTTTGAGGGTTGAGTAATAGAGTAGTCGTATAAGCAGAGTATGGCAACTTGTAATCATGCAGTTTGAGGGTTAAGCAATAGAGTAGTCATACAGCAGGGTTTGGCAACTTGTAATCAGGCAGTTTCAGGGTTAAGCAATAGAGAGTAGTCGTACAGCAGGGTTTGGCAACTTGTAATCAGGCAGTTTGAGGGTTAAAGGGCCATTATACACTCATTTTTTCTTTGCATAAATGTTTTGTAGATGATCTATTTATAAACCCCATAAAGTTAGTTTTTTTTAAAAATGTATAATTTTGCTTATTTTTAAATAACATTGCTCTGATTTTCAGACTCCTATCCAAGCCCCAAAGTTTTATTTGAATACCGTCAGCTACCTTCTCCAGTTTGCTCCTGTTTGTGTAAAGGGTCTTTTCATATGCAAAAGAAGGGGAAGGGGGGGGGTGTCTTATTTTCCACTTGCAGTGGGCTTTCCAGCTACCTTTTCAACAAAGCTAAACTGAAAGCTTCTAAGTACGTTTTTAAACCATTTTATACTGGATTTTTATATCAATATCTGTGCATCTTATTCTTTATAGTAGTGTCTATTACATGCAGTTATATGAAAATTAGTGTATACTGTCCCTTTAAGCTATAGAGTAGTCGTTCAGGCAAGGTAGAAGAACAGAGGATGAATACTATGGATGAGTACTCACGATAGCCACAGGAATACAACAAACAATCAGGCACCGGAGGTTAGAGAGACGGGAATAAGAAGCCGGTCCTGAAGTCAGCAGAGGGGGACAGCTCAGAGAGAGAAAAACGTTGCCAGGCAACAAGACACGCTGGAGGAACCGCCGGACCTCCGGCGGCGAGCATGACAAGAAGATTAAAGGCCTAACTCAGATTAAGCAATTCTTATTGCCAGATTTAACTATTAGAACTTTCCAGGACATTGCAACCCCATTTAGACTACCCAAGCGAGACTTTTTCGGCTTTCTGCAAATTAGACATTACATTAATAATTTACAACAAAAATATAATGCGGATTGGTCTTTGGGACCATTAGAGAGCAGAATCAAATTATATCAGGGGGAGTACATTTAATTTTGCATCTGTACGACTTAATCAATTCAAATTTGAACGTAAAACAGAGGGGATCCAAAATATATGGCAAAAGGACTTCCCTGATATAACTATTCAAAAAGTACAAGACAGTTTTAAAATAATAAATAAGTCTTGGGTACCAACGACGTGGTACTTGAAACTGTTAAATAGATCGTACATTACAGCATGTAGTCTTAGGAAATGGTATAAATCAAATCAAACATGTCCTAAATGCAATGCACAGGTAGCAGACACCTTACACTATTTCTGGTATTGTCCTAAGATAGGTCAATTATGGTCTCAAATAAACTACTGGCTCCAAAGAACATTGCAATTAGAAAGTGAGATAGTCGCCCAACAGGCTATCTTTTTAATTAAATATTCACAGCAACATAGAAATAATGAATTAATGACTCTTAATACAATCATATTAATAACACGGAATTGCATTCTTAAAAACTTACGTCAATTGTGTATCCTATCTTTTTAATGGGATTTTCCTAACGCCGGTATTACGAGTCTTAGAGAAAGTGACTCCTACCGCATTTAAAAGTCAGAGTTAACATAAAACTCTTATCTAAAGTGCTAAAAAGTACACTAACACCCATAAACTACCTATTAACCCCTAAACCGAGGCCCACCCCCACATCGCAAACACTTAAATAAAATTTTTAACCCCAAATCTGCCGACCGGACATCGCCGCCACTGTAATAAATATATTAACCCCTAAACCGCTGCACTCCCGCCTCGCAAACACTAGTTCAATTTTATTAACCCCTAATCTACCGTCCCTAACATCGCCGACACCTACCTATATGTATTAACCCCTAATCTGCAGTCCCCAACGTCGCCGCCACTATACTAAATTTATTAACCCCTAAACCTAAGTCTAACCCTAACACCCCCCTAACTTAAGTATAATTTTAAATAATCTAAATAAAATTACTACAATTAAATAAATTATTCCTTTTTAAAACTAAATACTTAACTATAAAATAAACCCTAAGATAGCTTCAATATAACTAATAGTTACATTGTAGCTATCTTAGTGTTTATTTTTCGTTTACAGGCAACTTTGTATTTATTTTAACTAGGGACAATAGTTATTAAATAGTTATTAACTATTTAATAACTACCTAGCTAAAATAAATACAAATTTACCTGTAAAATAAACCCTAACCTAAGTTACAATTACACCTAACACTACACTACAATTAAATTAATTACCTAAACTAACTACAATTAATTACAATTAAATTAAATAAACTAAAGTACAAAAAAACCACTAAATTACAAAAAATAATAAAATAATTACAAGAATTTTAAACTAATTACACCTACTCTAATCCCCCTAATAAAATAAAAAGCCCCCCAAAATAATAAAAATCCCTACCCTATACTAAATTACAAATAGCCCTTAAAAGGGCCCCCCCAACCTTAAAACCCACCACCCACACACACAACCCTACTCTAAAACCCACCCAATCCCTCCTTAATAAAACCTAACACTAACCCCCTGAAGATCACCCTACCTTGAGACGTCTTCACCCAGCCAGGCACAAGTGGTCCTCCAGAGGGACCAAAGTCTTCATCCAATCCGGGCAGAAAAGAACCTCCAGACGGGCAGAAGTCTTCATCCAGGCGGCATCTTCTATCTTCATCCATCCGGAGCGGAGCAGGTCTATCTTGAAGCCAGCCGATGCGGAGCATCCATCCAGACCGACGACTACCCGACGAATGATGGTTCCTTTAAATGACGTCATCCAAGTTGGCATCCCTTGAATCCCGATTGGCTGATAGGATTCTATCAGCCAATCGGAATTAAGGTAGGAAAAATCCTATTGGCTGATGCAATCCTATTGGGGTTGATAAATATAATTTAGGTGTCGGCGATGTTGGGGGCAGCAGATTAGAGGTTAATAAGTGTAGTTAGATGGCGGCGGCATTAGGTGCGAAAGATTAGGGTTTAATAAATATGATGTAGGGTTGGGCGATGTTGGGGGCGGCAGATTAGGGGTTAATACATATAATGTAGGTGGCAATGGTGTCCGGAGCGGCAGATTAGGGGTTAATAATATAAAGCAGGTGTCGGCGATGTTGGGGGCGGCAGATTAGGGGTTAATAAGTTTAAGATTAGGGGTGTTTAGACTCCGGGTTCATGTTAGGGTGTTAGGTGTAGACATAAATTTACTTTCCCCATAGGAAACAATGGGGCTGCGTTAGGAGCTGAACGCTGCTTTTTTTGCAGGTGTTAGGTTTTTTTCAGCTGGCTCAGCCCCATTGTTTCCTATGGGGAAATCGTGCACGAGCATGTTTAGCCAGCTCACTGCTGACTTAAGCAGCACTGGTATTGAGGTGAGATGTGGAGCTAAATTTTGCTCTCTGCTCACTTTTTAGAGGCTTACGCCAGGGTTTGAAAAACCTGTAATACCAGCGTTGTCTTAAGTGAGCGGTGAGAAATAAATGCTTGTTAGCACCGCAAGCCTTACCGACAAAAACTCGTAATCTAGCAGAAAGTTATTTAAATATATATATATATATATATATATATATATATATAATATATAAGCTATTACAAAGCATGGAAAGTGGTAAAAAGGAACAAGAGGAAAGAGTAGATCTTAACATACTCAAAAACAGGAGAATTATGTTCCACCACATGTGCGACATGGAAGATAAATTTTCTATCAAATAGAATAAAAAATTCTAAAAAGGAAGACGCCTCAAAAGGCAAGCATAGAAAACAACACAGAAACCAGGAAAAGGAAATTAAATTGGTAGGGAAACATATGGTAACAAAGTTCATGGTCATGTCTACAATTGTTGAATTAGAAACAGCAGATAATCCTTGTAGAATCAGAAACATCAGATGGTCAACGGGATCAGAAACATTAGAATTAGTGACAGAGTAACAGTTTAAAAATAAACCATTGAAAATTTAATAAAAGGACCCTTAAAAACAAGAAAAGAGATGAGTAGCCTTTATTAGCCTGGAGTGTACATAGATTATACTGATAATGCTAATGAACCCTAGCACAAGACAATTATAAACATTCATTGGGTGGTGCCAATAAGATAACAAATCTTGGAAGCATAAAGATAAACCCTACATAACCAAATATTTGAATGAAACTGGAGACAGATACTACATCAAATGACTCACACTTCTTGTTATTTATGTCTAAAAAAAGATTAGCTGTTTGGTATAAGTTAATCATTAAAATACTAGTAGCTATACCGAGAATCAAGTCAAGTCAAGTCTAGTAAACTACTTGTGCTTGTGCAATGCCGCCCCTGCAGATTTGCAGCCAATCGGCCACTAGCAGGGGGTATCAATCAACCCGATCGTATTCGATCGGGTTGATTGCTGTCCGCGGCTCAAGGAGCAGCAGTCTTAAAACCGCTGCTTCTTAACTGCTGTTTCCAGCGAGCCTGAAGGTTTGCGCTAAAAAACAGGGTCATCAGGGGCCATTTGGCCCTTGATAATTCAGCCCGCTGTATCAGTGTAAAAAATGTGACATGATTAATAAGAAACCTAAACCTGTGAAGGGGCAGATAATGCATGTTTTTACTTCATAAGTGCAATATAATATATATACAGATACAGTATATATATATATATATATATATATATATATATATATATATATATATATATATATATATATATATCTATATATATATATATATATATATATATACATATGTATATATATATATATATATGTTGGGGTCTATCCTAGTCTTGCCAGTTACAAAACAGATCAATGTGGTTCAATAAGACATTTCATATTAGAGGCCTTTGTAATCCTTATGTTGAAGAAAGTGTACTAAAATATTACCTTTGTATAAAATTGCTAGAATATGCATGACCTCACCTTAACCGCATTTTTCGAAAATCAGTTTTAATAAATCCACTCTACTTTTACAACCTGTGCAGATGTTTTCCTTTGTAATTTGCTTATTTGGTATCTATCCAACTGATAACTATTGGCTGTAACTCATAAAGATGTACAATAATAAATTATTTTGTTTTTAATTTCACAAGCAGGATACTTCCCATCCTAATCATTTAGATTTTATTACATGACCAAAGACTCATAGTTTGCTTAATCCTGCTCTTTACTGCTCAAGACAGCATTTAAAAGCATAAATAATACAGCATACAATACACTATGAATAAAATAAATAACAAACTGACAGAAAAATGGTGACCAATGAGAGTACAATTTTTAGTGGACAGTGAAGTAAAAGACCAATCATTTAAATATCCAAATAGTGACAGGTAGTATCCAAACTGTCCTCTTTCTTTTTGCTGCTCAAGAAAGTTAAGTACATGATATTTGTTGCTCTGTGTTTTGTGTTGATTTACTACTTAACATTGTGTATCTTTATTATAAATTCCCATACAAATGCCCCTTTAGGGGCAATGGGTAGCTTAGGTGTTTTTAAAGTTAGATTTTTTTTTGGGGGGGTTGGTTGGGTGGTGGGTTTTACTGTTGGGGGGACTTTGTATTTTTTACAGGTAAAATAGCTGATTTCTTTAGGGCAATGCTCTACAAAAGGCCATTTTAAGGGCTATTGGTAGTTAATTGTAGGCTAGGGGGGGGGTTATTCTGAGGGGGCTTTTTATTTTTATAGGGTTATTAGATTAGGTGTAATTGTTTTTATTTTTTATAATTTAATGTATATTTTTTGTAATCTTAGTGTTTTTTTATTTTTCTTGATTTTAGTGTTAATTATTTTTGGTAAACTTTTAGATTTTTTTAATTTTTTGTAGTGTTAGGTTTTTTTAAATTTGTTATTTAGATATTTTATTTTGTAGTATTTTAATTTTATTAGATTAGTTATTTTAAGTTAATTTACAGTTTAATGTTAGGTTTATATTTATTTCATAGGTAAGTTTTTATTTATTTAAATGGAGTTAATTGTAATTTTAATTTAAAGGGACAGTCTAGAACAAAAAAAACTTTCATGATTCAGATAGAGCATGTAATTTTAAACAATTTTCCAATTTACTTTTATCACCAATTTTTCTTTGTTCTCTTGGTATTCTTAGTTGAAAGCTTAACTTAGGAGGTTCATATGCTAATTTCTTAGACCTTGAAGGCCGCCTCTTTAGAATGCATTTTAACAGGTTTTTCACCACTAGAGGGTGTTATTTCATGTTTTTCATATAGATAACACTGTGCTCGTGCACGTGAAGTTACCTGGGAGCCATCACTGATTGGCTAAACTGCAAGTCTGTCAAAAGAACAAATAAAGGGGCAGTCTTCAGAAGCTTAGATACAAGATAATCACAGAGGTAAAAAATATATAAATATTTCTGTGTTGGTTATGCAAAACTAGGGAATGGGTAAACAAGGGATTATCAATCTTTTAAAACAATAACAATTCTGGTGTAGACTGTCCCTTTAAAGTTAGGGGGGGTGTTAGGGGTTAATAGTTAAATTTAGTGTTTTGTGATGTGAGGGGCTGGCAGTTTAGGGGTTAATAGGTTTATTTAGTGGCGGAGATGTGGGAGGCCTGAGGTTTAGGGGTTAATACATTTATTATAGTGGCGTAGATGTCGGGAAATGGCGGAATAGGGGTCAATAACTTTTATTAGTGTCGGTTATGTCAGGAGCGGCAGATTAGGGGTTAATAACTTTATTTAGGTGTCAGCGAGGTGGGGGGCAGCGGATTTATTTTAGCGTAATAGGTTTAATTGTAACTTTTTTTCCCCATAGACATCAATGGGCTTGCATTACAACAATTTTTATATCCTCGCTTCAGGTGTTTTTCTAACACTCTCTCCCCATTGATGTCTATGGGGGAAAGCATGCAGGAGCACGTCAAAGCAGCCCTTGGATTTTGTGCAGTATGGAGCTTAATGCCACCATTACACATGCACAAGGAGGCTTTTCAGTAACTTGTAACAACAGATTATTAATTCCTCTATTGAACATTTAAGAAAAACAACTTTCTTCCTGAAATACAATCTTTTATGACATCTGTTAATAAAATGCATTTTATATATATATATATATATATATATATATATATATATATGTATAGATATACAGTACATAGATGTATATAGGAATATCTATTTAAAAATACTTAGAATGAGGGGATGGAGCTAACCGTGGAGCAGAGCAGACGCACCTAAAGAGAGCTATGTCTATTTGTATTTTTTGTCATATTTGTTAAACTAGAGCACTTTAGACAATCATCCAATTTTGTCCTGGTGACCAAGTTTGACCACTGAGCTTTGGAGGTAACTAACATTGCACTCAAAGAAAAAGTTAGCCTTACACCCAGAAGCCTACGTAAGTGCAGCGGTAGCTTGGTACAGCACTCAACATTTAAGACCTGCTTCCGAAGTTAAGGGGCACCATATCCGAGGACTTTTCAATGGAAAAAATTGAGGCCTAGGTCTAAGGTGAGCCATCCATATATAATCGGTTGTGGTTGTGATACGCACTTACCTCCGTCATCCATTGTATCTCTATGCATGGGAACCCCCTCCTCCATTTCTCCTGGAGATAGCAGATTGCGACTGGGGCTTAAATCTCATTGCAGCCTTATTCCTGGAGGATTTTTTCCTTTATAGTAGGAAATTATTAACACCATATTTTGCATGATAAAAGAGATATCAGTGCCTCTGTGCACATAGAGTGATGCCTTACTTCAAATAACAGGAAAATGCCATCTTGGCTCTGTAGTTCCCCTCTTTACTAGTCCCATTTACAGTTCAGTGCAGCATCATACTAGTGAACTGAACTTATATAGAGGCTTTCCATCTAGACACCTCCTGCCAACTACAGAGATATCAAATTTCCTGATGGAAAGAGTGCATAGATCCCTTGTCAAACCTCCAATGACCTGTAATTCAAGAGATGTAATAGTAAACTTGCACTATTTCCACATTAAGGATCAAATTGAGGTTCCGTTGAGGTTGAATTTGAAGGGCACATACTTCAATTGTTCACTGATCTCTCTCCAGTTACCTTGAAAAAATGCAGAGCCTTTAAACCAATTACTACTGCATTATCTAAAGTTCAAATCCAGTACCGGTGGGCATTCCCATTTAAACTTTAAATTTCTCCAGAGATTGGTCTGAAGTTGGAAAAGGAGGCTAGGTCAAAAAATCACAGAATGGAACCTCAAGCCCGAGACAATATGAGCTCTCCACAGATTCTCCCAAAGGATGAACTTTTCTAAGGGACTGTTTTTGGATACAAAGAGGGATATTTATCAAGCTGTCACCTATGCTGCATTCAACAGCACCAATACGCTTGCCTAACATCACCTAACATTGTGGCCTCAGACCTGAATACGCTCTCCTTATTTATTAAAAAAGCTGTCAAAAAGCCGCCCACCAAGTACGGGGTGATGAGCAGTGGACTGTTGTTAACTAACAGTCATCGATCTCGCTGCTATTCGGCTTTTTCCCAATTTTATTTATACCCTGTCACTAAACACAGCCACTATACTAAAATGTTTAACTCCTATCCCGCCACTCCCAGACCCCGCCGCAACTAAATAAAGTTATTAACCCCCATCCTGCTGCTCCCGGAGACCACCGCAACTCTAATAAAGTTATTAACCCCTATCCCTCCGCTCCCGGAACCCACTGCAACTCTAATAAAGTTATTAACCCCTATCCCTCCTCTCCCGGAGCCCACCGCAACTCTAATAAAGTTTTTAAACCCCTATCCCTCCGCTCCTGGAGCCCACCGCAACTAACTAAATGTATCACCACTAAGTTACACAAAATAAAAAACAAATTATCAAATATTTAAACTAATTACACCTAATCTAATAGCCCTATAAAAAAAAACAAAAAAACTAGCCTACAATAAACTACCAATGGCCCTTAAAAGTGCCTTTTGCGGGGCACTGCCCCAAAGAAATCAGTTCTTTTACCTGTAAAAAAAATGCAACCCCCCCAACAGTAAAACCCACCACCCCACAACCAACCCCCCAAATAAAAACCTATCTAAAAAACCTAAGCTCCCCATTGCCCTGAAAAGGGCATTTGTATGGGCATTGCCCTTAAAAGGATATTTAGCTCTATTTCCACCCAAAGTCTCTAACCTAAAATTAAAACCCACCCAATAAACCCTTAAAAAACATAATACTTACCCCCAAAGATCTACTTACAGTTTTCGAAGACCGGACATCCATCCTCATCCAAGCGGCAGAAGTCCTCAGCGAAGCCGGCAGAAGTCTTCATCCAAGCGAGCCGAAGTCTTCATCCAACCGGGCAGAAGTCTTCATCCAGTAAAAGAAAAAAAAAAGTACTCTCAACTCCCATCTCCTCCCCCTCCTCTCAACTCCACTCCTCAACATCCTGTTGTCCTGTATTGTTCTCCAAACAAGGCCATTCTCCTCTGAGCCTATCCTCTATTATTATTTCAGTATAGATAAATGGAAGTAGTTTTTTTTTCTGCTCACTAGGCTCTAAAGTCTTTATATATATATCTGCCATTTACTCAGAAAACCTTTAATTCTATTTATTGAGTCTAATTTAGTGTCCCATTGTTCGATCCACATCTGTCTCTGTAATTTATTCTTCAATTGTGTCATAGTTGGAGTTTTTTTAGTAATCCACTGTTCTAATATACATTTCCTCGCTAGAAGGATAATAATTACCAATAAACTTTGACCTCTAAATTGAGCCTTGTCCCATTTAAACAAACATATTTGCGGAATTCCTAAATGACTTTCTATCTTAAATTTTTGTTTAATCCAGTATTGTATTCTACACCAGAAATACTTGATCTTTGGGCAATTATAGAAATAATGTATAAACTCTGCATTTTCCTTTTGACATTTATTACACTTGTTCGTGCCTTCTGGATTCCATTTTTTCCACCTACGTGGGGTTATATAATCTTGATGTAATATTTTTAACTGTGATTCCCTGAGAGGGATTGCAAGGGTTACCTTTTTAACAGTTTTTAAGCTATCGCTTATTTGATCTGATGTCAGGCTCTCCACGCTCCATTTATCTTTTAAGGGTTTATTAAGTGGGTTTTAATTTTAGGTTAGGGACTTTTGGCGGAAAAATAGCTAAATGCCCTTTTAAGAGCAATGCCCATACAAATGCCCTTTTCAGGGCAATGGGGAGCTTAGGTTTTTTAGATAGGTTTTTATTTGGGAAGTTAGTTGGGGGGGTGGTGGGTTTTACTGTGTGGGGGGGTGTTTGTATTTTTTTTACAGGTAAAAGAACTGATTTCTTTGGGGCAGTGCCCAGCAAAAGGCACTTTTAAGGGCCATTGGTAGTTTATTGCCACCTGGATGAAGACTTCTGCCCAGTTGAAGGAAGACTTTGGCCCGCTTGGATGAAGATTTCTGTCGCTTGGATGAGGATGGATGTCCGGTCTTCGAAAACTGTGGATCTTTGGGGGGTTAGTATTAGGTTTTTAAGGGTTTATTGGGTAGGTTTTAATTTTAGGTTAGGGACTTTGGGTGGAAATAGAGCTAAATGCCCTTTTAAGGGCAATGCCCATACAAATGCACTTTTCAGGGCAATGGGGAGCTTAGTTTTTTTAGATAGGTTTTTATTTGGGGGGTTGGTTGTGGGGGTGGTGGGTTTTACTGTTGGGGGCGGTGTTTGTATTTTTTTTACAGTGTTGATAGGCTAGAGTTTTTTTTATTTTTGGGGGCTTTTTTATTTTGGGGGGCTTTTTTATTTTGATAGGGCTATTAGGTGTAATTAGTTTAAATATTTGATAATTTGTTTTTTATTTTGTGTAATAGTGTTTTTTTTTATTTTGTGTAACTTAGTTGTTATGTTTTTGTAATTTAGTAATTCTTTATAGTAGATTTAAATAACTTGAGTAGTGTTAGGTTTTTAAATATTTAATATAGTTAATTTAATTTGTAGTTTAATGTAATTTTAGTATAATAGTTAGGGTAGGTTAATTAATAGTTTAATATAGTTTGATGTAATTTTAGTATAATAGTTAGAGTAGGTTAATTAATAGTTTAATATAGTTTATTTTAATTCTAAAGTTAAATTTACATTTATTATTAGATAGGGATGAGTTAATATTTAATGTAAAGTTAGCGGGTTGTTAGGTTTAGGGGTTAATAGCTTAATTTAGTTTATGGCGATGTGGGGAGCTGGTGGTTTAGGGGTTAATAGGCTTAGTAAGTGGTAGTGATGGAAGGCCAGGGGTTTAGGGGTTAATACATTTATTTAGTTGCGGAGGGGTCCGGGAGTGGCGGGATAGCGGTTAATACATTTTATTTAGGTGGCGGCGATGTCGAGGCGGCAGATTATGAGCGTTTAGACTCGGGCTTATGTTAGGGTGTTAGGTGTAAACGTAATTTGTTTTCTACCATATAAATCAATGGGATATTTGGCAGCATCGAACATGATCTTTCGCTGCTTTCAGACTCCCATTGATTCCTATGGCATCTGCGGCTTCTAGGGTGGCGGGTTGAAAATCAGGTACTCTGGGCCGGAATAGTGGCGAGCGTACCTGTTAGAAGTTTGATAACTTGCAAAAGTTGTCAGATAGTGCCGAATTTGTATTCGGAACATCTGTAATGACATAAGCATCGATCTGTGTCGGACTGAGACCGGCGGATCGTATGTTACGTCACAGATTTCAACTTTTGCTGGTCTGTAGGCTTTGATAAATATGTCGAATCAGGCTAGTCACAATGATAAATAGGCCTCTTTGTCTCTAAATTGCCTTATGGTATTAGATTAAAATAGAAAGGGAAGAAGAAAAAAAAAAGGAATTAGGCCTGAAAATTCCCTTTCTAGGGTTAGGTTTCTGTAGCTTCTTGCTTTAAGTAAAGAAGGATAAGCAATCAGACTTTTTTTTCTTATTTATTAGATACTTAACTCAAAAGACTTATTGTCTATATTCCCCTAAAGGCCTAAAGTTCTTGTGTCAATATGATTTTTTAATACTGTTTTGACATAATTAAAATTATTTTTCATGAAAGGTTAGGAAATACCTGTTGGAGAATTGTCTCCCTTAATAATAAGATTTAGTTATGTGTATTCTTTATGCATTTTTTGTTTATATTTGTATTTTCTTTCTAAGGTACTTGTTGCATTTACCAATAGTCACACTCAGTCCACTATACAAAGTGTTTGGATATTGTTAACGGATTCTTTTTATATGTCTCTATTAGCTGAAATTCCCTTTCTTATAACAGTGAAGTGCTTAAGATGTTTGGGGGAATACGATGGAGCCAGCGCTCTCCAGTGTGGTAAGTTCCTTTTAATACACATAGGGATCATACAGACAACTCACACAGATAAACGTCCCTCTAACTTTAATGGCCCTAAACATTATATCCCATAATGTTAGAGGACTCCACTCTAACATCAAATGAAAAAAAGCCCTTATGGAATATAAATCTGTAGAAGCATATATTATATTATTGCAGGAAAACCATTTCAATAGAGACGAGGAAAGAGAGGCACTGAGTCTTTATAGTAAATATAAGAAGTTTATTAGGAGCAGGCTTCCATCAAGGACATCAGGTAAGCTCCTATCTTACGCGTTTCGCGCATGAGCACATGCGCTTCATCAGAGATATTGGTCTCTGCAGCTGGGGATCAATTTAAAGGGGAGAAGAACCAATCAGCAGGTGAGAAAGTATCTGCCCTTTGTGTATATGATGGACCGTATAAGCTGGTGATTAAAGGGAACACACCTGAATATACCTGATAGTAAAAATGATAGTTCTCACCTATTACATTGCTCCCCAGCAGGGAGAGACATACGAAAACAGAATCATACATATATCAATTATATGAAATGCAGTTAGTGTTTACAATAAGGGTGTCTTCGCCAAAGAGCAATATGATAATATATTAATAGTGTATTTCAGTTAGATGACAATTCACATAATTAAGTGAGCACATGAAAAATAATTGCTCATAGTTTAAATGACTATAATAGTCATAATACATACTGAATAATGGGGGACAACTGGCAAAGAACAGCAAAACAAGAAACAATCTATTGTGTACAATTATTGATTTAAAAAGTTAATCACATTAAAGACACAATGTTAAATTAGCATAGGTTAGAGAAAGTGAAAAATAAAAAAAGGGAATAATAGAAGACAGTAGAGAAAAATAGTAGAACAAGGAGAAAATATATATGTGAGCAGGATGATATAAGTATATATAGAACACCCCTAATCCGATTGGGTATTTTTAGATGGAATATGACTAGTGTGCAACCCATAGTAAATATGGAGTATCATGAGGGTTAGTGTATGCATCACTCATGAGTGATTGAAATATCAAGTCTACAATTACTTATGTAGAAAAAAGGATTGGGGTTATACATTACAGGAGTAAAACATAGGCTTAAGGCATCTGAATCGTCAGAAACTATGGTCGTTTGTGACGATGCAGAGTAGAAAATAATAACCAATAAATGAATAAGATAAAAACATTTTCTTGTAAAGCAATAGGGAAAAAGAAAAACAAGCAAAAATTTGTGGAAGGGGAAAATGGAAAGAATGCAACCTCTGGGGCTGAGAAAACCAACTAGTATGTTATAGAGGAAGAATCAACTAGGTTAATTTATTAGGCACTGGTCTAGTGATTCGTATCAGAAAAGACACCTAGATTAGATGATTTACTTAAAAAAAGGGTAAAGCTAATTGGTTGAATCACAGGAGCAATATTGTGTTATAATTAGTAGTATAGAATCTAGTGTTGGTTCATTTACGTGTGTGTGTGCTTAAAATGTTTGGGGGAATGCGATGAAGCCAGCGCTCTCCAGTGTGGTAAGTTCCTTTTAATACACATAGGGATCATACAGACAACTCACACAGATAAACGTCCCTCTAACTTTAAGGGCCCTAAACACTATATCCCATAATGTTAGAGGACTCCACTCTAACATCAAATGAAAAAGAGCCCTTTTGGAATATAAATCTGTAGAAGCATATATTATATTATTGCAGGAAAACCATTTCAATAGAGAACAAACCCCTAAATCATGGAATAAAGCATACCAGCAACAATTCCATGCCACTGATAAAAAAAAATGTGGAGTATCAAATCTACTACATAGTTATTTTAATTTCTAGGAAGAGGAAGTGACTGAAGACCTATTAGGCAGATATCTCATCCTTATGGGCAGTCTAGCCGGTAAACCAATAATTATTGAGAACATTTACGCCCTAAACGAAAACCCTGGCCCATTTTTTTCAAAACTTAACCATCTGTAAACTTCATGGCAACAATATAGGTTGATAATTGGAGGGTATTTCAATTTAGACTTAGACAAACACTTGATAGATCAGATTTAGCAATAGGACAAAAAGGGAGCAGGCAAAGTAATATCTTAAGTGAAATTTTGCTAGATCAGAACCTAAAAATTTCAGTTTGCGAACGGCGGACTCGAACTTCCGCAAGTGTTCGTGAACCGGTGAACCAGGCGAACCGCCATTGACTTCAATAGGCAGGCGAACTTTAAAACCAACAGGGACTCTTTCTGGCCATAATAGTGATGGAAAAGTTGTTTCAAGGGGACTAACACCTGGACTGTGGCATGCCGGAGGGGGATCCATGGCAAAACTCCCACGGAAAATTACATAGCTTATGCAGAGTCTGTTTTTAAGCCATAAAGGGCATAAATCACCTAACATTCCTAAATTGTTTGGAATAACGTGCTTTAAAACATCAGGTATGATGTTGTATTGATCAGGTAGTTTAAGGGTTACGCCCGCTTCACAGTGACAGACCAAACTCCCCGTGTAACGCACCGCAAACAACCGCAAACAGTCCATTTGCACAACCACGAGATAGATAGATTTGATAGATAGATAGATAGATAGATAGATTACATAGATCAATAGAACTGAAATTAGATTACACTAGCAGACTGATGTAAAAAAAAAATAAAAAAAATTTTTTACACTAATGTTACACCAGATATGACTGGTGGCACTGAGCAAGTAGGCACAGTATATGCTGTGAGCCTGACACACAGGCTGGCCGTGGCAGGCTGGCCTGGCAACTGAAATTAGATTACACTAGCAGACTGATGTAAAAGTTTTTTTTTTTATATTTACACTAATGTTACACCAGATATGAGTGGTGGCACTGAGCAAGTAGGCACAGCATATGCTGTGAGCCTGACACACAGGCTGGCAGGCTGGCCTGGCAACTGAAATTAGATTACACTAGCAGACTGATGTAAACGTTTTTTTTTTTTTTTTTTTTTAAATGTACACTAATTTTACTAGATATGACTGGTGGCACTGAGCAAGTAGGCACAGTATATGCTGTGAGCCTGACACACAGGCTGGCAGTGGCAGGTTGGCCTGGCAACTGAAATTAGATTACACTAGCAGACTGATGTAAAGGGTTTTTTTTTTTTAAATTTACACTAATGTTAGACCAGATATGACTGGTGGCACTGAGCAAGTAGGCACAGTATATGCTGTGAGTCTGTCACACAGGCTGGCAGTGGCAGGCTGGCCGGGCAACTGAAATTAGATTACACTAGCAGACTGATGTAAACGTTTTTTTATTTTTAAATTTACACTAATGTTACACCAGATATGACTGGTGGCACTGAGCAAGTAGGCACAGTATATGCTGTGAGCCTGACACACAGGCTGGCAGTGGCAGGCTGGCCTAGCAACTGAAATTAGATTACACTAGCAGACTGATGTAAAAGTTTTTTTTTTTTTTTAAATTTACACTACTGTTACACCAGATATGACTGGTGGCACTGAGCAAGTAGGCACAGTATATGCTGTGAGCCTGACACACAGGCTGACAGTGGCAGGCTGGCCTGGCAACTGAAATTAGATTACACTAGCAGACTGATGTAAAAGTTTTTTTAAAAAAAATTTACACTAATGTTACACCAGATATGACTGGTGGTGGCACTGAGCAAGTAGGCACAGTATATGCTGTGACCCTGACACACAGTCTGGCAGTGGCAGGCTGGCCTGGCAACTGAAATTAGATTACACTAGCAGACTGATGTAAAAGTTTTTTTTTTTAAATTTACACTAATGTTACACCAGATATGACTGGTGGTGGCACTGAGCAAGTAGGCACAGTATATGCCCTGACCCTGACACACAGGCTGGCAGTGGCAGGCAGGCAACTGCTATTAGATTACAAAGAAAAAAAAAAGAAAAAAAATCACTGATGTAGCCCTAAAAAGGTTTTTTTGGGTGCTGTCCTTACAGCAGAGATCAGATGAGTCCTTCAGGACTGCAGTGGACATTGAATACACTAGCCTAGCTATCAATTTCCCTATAAAATCAGCAGCAGCTACACTGTCCCTCCTCTCACTAAGAATGCAGGATCAGAATGAATCTAAAATGGCTGCTGCCCACGAGCTGGGAGGGTCTGGGAGGGAGTGTTTGCTGCTGATTGGCTGTAATGTGTCTGCAGACTGTGAGATACAGGGTCAAAGTTTACTCAATGATGACGAATAGGGGGCGGATCGAACATTGCATATGTTCGCCAGCCGCTGCAAACGCGAACAAGCTATGTTCGCCGGGAACTGTTCTCCGGCGAACTGTTCACAACATCACTACTGAAGGATAGTTTAATCTCCTAAAAGAAATCTGAACACATACAATCTTTTTTTTTTTTTTTTTTTTTTTTTAAAGGCTTTATTCAACGCTTTAACATACAGATAATATAGATAAACAGCACAAAACATAATGAATCAAATTTAACTCTGGTATCCACCAGGTATCTTTCCTTATATTTAAATTATTACAATTCTTAATATTCCAAAAATAAAAAGATAAAGACCCCGTAAATTGCTATGAATTCCGTTACCGTCATCTGGTAGCTTTTCATTAACAATAATAATGCATATTAATTAGGAATTTAAAGTGTGTATATAAAGCCTAAAGAAAAATAACTCCACATATTTACAATCGTAGAAAAAAATTGAACTAATATAATATAGTATCTTCAGCAATATAGAATTTTAATTAATCTCCTTCACATTTCATACTCATTTTGACCTAATTCCGCAGATGTGATCCTATACTTTTATTTGTAAAACATTCACTATATTATAATATAAATCCATCTGATCCATCAATTGATAATGTAGCTTTTCCATTGATATTGAGTATTGTATTTGTGATTTCCATTCTGTTATTGTCGGAGCTCTTTTCTGTTTCCAAGTCTTGGTATTATCTGTTTGGCACTATTCAAAAGGCTATACGATGCTCTATCATATACTGTTGTTAATTTTAGTGTTGGTTTATACAATAAAAATGTTGTCGGTTCTAAAGGTAGTTGTATTGATAATAATCTATTTATCTCTGTTATTATTAATGACCAATCATTAAATATTATTGGGCATAACCACCATATGTAACAACGTACCTATCCCTCCACATTCTCTCCAACATTGTTCTGAGGAGTTAGGGAATACTGATTTAACCCTGCTAGGGGTTAAATACCACCTCATCAATATTTTATAATTTGTTTCTTGTATACTAGCTGATATTGAAGCTTTGGCATGACGTTGAAAAATTTAATTCCATTCTTTCCTTGTAGGGGGTATTATAAGTTCTCGTGACCATGCTTTAGTGTATGATGGTAATTCAGAAGTTGTAGCCGTCATTATTATTTTGTATATAAGTGATAGTGTGCCTTTTGTTGGTAATTTTCCTGAACAGAGTACTTCAAAAGGGAACCTTTGTCTAGTTAAATCCTGTTTCTTTGGATGTGTAGTTAAAAAAGCTTTAAGCTGAAAATACCTAAACCAAGGGTTAAATATCTTCACCCCGATATTAGTTAATTCTAATTTTGACTTTAGAGTGTTTCCATTCATAAAAATATAAAATGGTAATGAGTCCTCCAATGTTTGTATATTGATTTTTCCTATATATTCACTAAATGATAAAGATTCATCTAATATAATAGGTGTAAGTGGGGATGGAATTGTTGAAATTGGATTAATAAATTTAAGAATGGTTTTCCATTTTTGTAGCAGTTCTTTTAAAATAGGGTATTCTTGCATTATTTTAGGCCATATTTTTATTGGTAACCAGCAGTTGCCTCCTAATTGTCTCTTTCTGTTTTATATTCTTACACCAATCGATTATTCTTTGTAGTATTGATGCCCTCTTATATTTAATAAACAGGGTACCCCCAGCCCCCCTTTATCCTTGGAAGATAAAGAGTTATTTTAGATTATCTTGGGGTGGTTCCATGCCATATATATTTACACATACAATACAATCTTATATGGATATCTATACAAATTCCACAGACAACCCTCTAATAGTATGGGCAGCCCATACAGCTTATATCAGAGGAGCCATTATAAAAGAAGCTAGTATTGCTAGGAAAAATAATACTCAACTCCTTTCCAAACTAAGAGCAGAAATTAAAGACCTAGAACTTAAATACAGTAGCACTCCTAAAACATCTATTCCAACAGAACTGATTAAAAAACTAACTAAACTTGATGAAATCCTGACGGAAAATGCCCAAGATCCATTCACCAGATAGACTTGCATTACTTTGTATTTGCGAATAAACCATATATGTTATTAGCTAATAAGCTTCGAGACATAACCAGAATATTGGTTGTTCCACAAAGTCAATCACCAACAGGTGTCCCCACTAATGAGCCGATAGAAATAGCCAAAACATTTGCCAAATATTATCAAACATTATATAACATTCCTAGTGACAATAGCAGTAAAGCAATCCAATCAAATATCCACTCATTCCTATCAGAAAGCCCAACTCCCTTATTAACTCAAGATGAAACAGACACATTAAATGCAGATATCTCCCCCTCTGAAGTTATGGGAGTAATTCAAAAGTTGAAAATATCTAAAGCCCCAGGCCCTGATGGGTTCTCAAGCAGTTATTACAAAGCTTTTGTACCTGTGCTTCTCCCCCACTTAGTTTCTTTTTGCAACTCAATTCTTAGGGGCCACCCTATCCCCCCCTGATTTAATAATAGCTAGAATTACAGTTGTCCCTAAACCAGGAAAAAGTAAATTACAATGCAAAAATTACTGTACGATCTCCCTGATTAATCAGGACATCAATATTTTCACAAAGATTTTAGCAAACAGACTTATTAATCTGCTACCACGTCTGGTTAACTTAGATCAGGTGGGTTTCATTACGAGAAGGGAGGCCCTGGATAATGTCCGCAAACTTATCAACTTAATTGATGTCTCAACACAGAATGGAGTGCCTTCTCTGCTTCTAGCTATGGATGCTAGAAGGCATTTGATAGGGTCAACTGGTTATATCTATTACAAACTTTGCAACAATTTGGGTTAAAAGGAATTTTTTTATCAGCAATTTGAGTTATTTACTCCTCCCCCACAGCATTTGTTAAGATTGCGGGATATACTGTAAGTCTAGTAACATTAATATAAGAAATTGAACTAGACAGGGTGCCCCTTGGCTCCACTTCTGTTCACCCTATATATCGAGCCGCTAGCAGCCCAAATTCGTAAAAACACAGACATCTCGGGAATTACAGTTGATGACTCCTCACATAAATTGTCCTTGTTGTGTATGATCTTATCCTCACAATCACAAAACCACTTATTTCTCTTATATCATCTCTTATCAGGATGATAATGTAACAATTGATCAATGTCCTTTGGTAGATTAGATTTGGTAGGTTGAAATCCTCTTTTTTAATTTGCATCTCTTTGCCTTTAGACTTTGTACTGTGAAACCAGGAATTTCAATTTCACAAGTACCTTTCATAATTCCCCACAGGCCTGATAAATAATGCATACTAATGAAGCATGTGTAATTTGATAGACTTTAATTTGTCTTAAGCACTTATATAAATATTTGATACATAAAATGCCAGCTATGCATGTGGAGTCTGCAGTAGGCAATTTAATTTAAAGCTAGTTAGCGCAAGGGAGCAGACTTCCACTATAAATTGAAGTCATGAGTATTAGTAACTAAAGATTGCCTGAAACAATATTAGACAGCTGTAGTTGCTCTGTAAAAGAATAATGGGTTGACACATTGGTGAGCATGTATTTTGTTGACAATGTTAAAGTACAAATTTTATTTCTACTGTACTGATGTCACTAGAAAAAGTGTATGGACTCTCATCATCCACTGCAGTCATTATTGTCATATTTTTATTGGGCTAGATTACCAGTTGTGCGCAAAAAGTGATATTTGTGCTCAACTGAGTATAACAGCTGGTATTACAAGTAAAGCGCAATGCAAATGCAGCCTCTTGCATTACAGGGAAGTTTTTTTTTAAAGAAACTAAACATATTTTTTTTGGGGGGGGCGGCAGTTGGGGAACATTTAAAAAATTCAGACCTCTGGTTAATTTTTAGAGCGCTAATTGCTAACTTGAGCTCATGGTAGCAATAACCAGCCACTTGTAATGGCTCTTTATTTATCAAATTTTCCCGTATAAGGGCACGCAAAAATAGCGCTCCACTTGTAATCCAGCCCATTTAGTTGCAATTGTCATTTGCCTTATAATAAATTAAACTATACATTTAAATTCTCTTGCTATCTTTATTTAAAAAGCAGGAATGTAAGCATAGGAGCCGGCCCATTTTAGATTCAGTACCTGGGTTACGCTTATTGGTTGGCTGAATGTAGTCACCAATAAGCAAACTCTATCTAGGGTGTTGAACCTAAAATGGGCCGGCTCCTAAGCATTACATTCCTGCTTTTTAAATAAAGATAGCATGAGAACATAGAACATTTTAAAATAGAAGTAAATTAGAAAGTTGCTTAAAATTGCATGCTCTATCTGAATCATTAAAGAAAAAAATGGGGTTTAATATCCATTTAAGAAAATTGAGACCATACAACGCACAGTTGTATTATTTTAATAGTGAACCACACAAATAACATCATATCATATGAGTTTTCTTTCCATTTCTTTTTAACAAAATAACTAATTAAATGAAGAATTCCAGTAAACTGTACCCATTCATTTAAAGGGGCACTCAGGTTAAATTAAATGTTCATGATTCAGATACACCATGTAATTTTAAACAACTTTCCAATTTACTTCCATTAAAAAAAAAATGTGCACAGTCTTTTATATTTACACTTCTTGAGTCACCAGATCCTACTGAGCATGTGCAAGAATTCACAGACTATACGTGTATGCATTTGTGATTGGCTGATTGCTATCACATGGTACAGGGGGAGTGGAAATATACATAACTTTGAAATTTGTTATAAAAAAATCTACTACTCATTTGAAGTTCAGACTAAGTGCTATTGCATTGTCTTGTTATTTTGCATTTGTTGATTATGCAAATTTAATGTGTTGATTGGTCCTTTAAAACTCCAAAAAATATTTTCTAGGGTTTGTGATTGTGAAATGATGCTTTATGTGTCAATTAAAAAGGTACAAATAACAAGTTAGTCTAAGAATACACATGAAAACATTAACGGGAAATAAAATTCCAACATTTTCCTTCTTCATTTAAATAGAGCATACAATTTTATTCAACTTTGCAATTTACGTCTATTATCAAATATTCTTTGTTTTCTTGTTATCCTTCTTTGAAAAGCAAATGTAAGCTCAGAGGTGTGCACGTGTCTGCAGTACTATATGGCATCACAACAATGTTATACATTAGCAAGAACACTAGATGGCAGCACTATTTCCTGTCATGTAGTGCATCAGGCATGTGCACTCTACTTACCTAGGTATCTCTTCAACAAAGAATAACACAAGAAGAAAGTCAATTTCATAACAGAAGTAAATTGTAAACTTTTTAAAGGTTGTAATTTTTATTTGAATTATGAAAGAAAGATTTTGGTTTTCATGACCCTTTAAAAAGAATTTTGAATACTATTCCAGTTTTAGATGATATATTATTTATAGCAAGGCAACTACAATATACAATGTCATCAGCACATTTAGCACTAAAACAAGTTTAAAAGTTTCAAATATACATTGCAGCAGATTTTTCTAATTAAACATTTAAATCATTTAATATCCTAACTAGAGTAAAAAAATGAAAGATTTGCAGTACTGTACCTGTATCAAGGAGAGTAGAAAGAATGCAGAACACAAAAATAATGTAGTTCATATTAGCAAAGGAGATTTTTCATAAAAAATGAAAATAGTCTAAATTAAAGTTCTGTAAAAGGTAGCTATGATCCGGATACGTTGCTAGTACATAACAAGTATATAATGTTGACTATCAAGACAATTTAGGAATTATTATGAGAGGTGGAGCAGCCATTGTATTTTTAGAAAGATCTAAACAATACGCCACCAATTTCCTTGTTCATTTGCATAATTTCAACATGCCTAAATGCGTGTGATCTGTGTATGGCAGATAAAAACATCAAATTAACATAAATCAAATAAACATATATTCAAATTAACTTATTTTGATGTACAATTTAAGTGAAGCCCTTAGAGCAAAAAAAGGAACTGCTGAAAAAAGGTCATGCTAGAGGATTTTTTTTAATATACTGCATGCCACAGATTAAAAAGGACAATTTTAGTCACAAAGCACCTAATTTAAAGGGATATGAAACCTTAAATTTGTCTCCCATGATTCAGGTAGAGCTACAATTCTAAACAACATTCCAATTTACTTATATGATCATATTTACTTTATTTTCATGGTATCCTTTTTTGAAGGAGCAGCAATGTTGTAAAAGGGGCTGGCTAAACACATCAGGTGAGCCAATAACAAGCCTTTGCTTTGGATTTTGACATTTCCCTCACATGCTGATTGTGTCTGATACTGCCTATGAGCTGTGACCTTTGCTTTGGACTTTGTCTTTTCCCTTGCATGCTGATTTTGTCTGATACTGCCTATGAGCTGTGACCTTTGCTTTGGACTTTGTCTTTTCCCTTGCATGCTGATTTTGTCTGATACTGACTATTAGTTGTGACCTTCTGCCTGAAGTTTGACCTCATTCTTGTCTGCTCCTTTGGCATTTGACTCTGCTTGCTCTATTGCTAATTCTACTTTTCTTGTGAATCTCTATTAACCCTTTAAGGACACAGCTTTCAGTTTGCTCAATGGTTTTATGACGGAAAAATGCCATCATATGTCCTTAAGAGGTTAATCCAAATCCTTTTTCCAGAAGTTAGCCTGAACAGTTTCTAACTTTGCTTGCAACTCATACCTCCAGAATCAGAATCATGTTATGTGGGGGTCATGCCTTGAACTGTTTCCTGTGTGCTGAGTTTATGTTCAAATCATCACTATTCATCTCAGGGTCCAGGACAGGACTGACATTGTCATAATAAATATATTTTATAAGTCATTCTTATAATTTTTTTTTTTTTTATAATAAAAATTTTATTGAGAAAGTTGGGTACAAAGAAATACATCTTGCAGATCCACACAGGGATGAGTGTGTACAAAAACATTTATATACAATGCATAACCTAGGGCAAACAAAATAAATATCATAAAATAGATAGGAATGAAGACACTGATACCTGCTGACGAGGGTTAAAGTGTCAGTAGGAGCGGGATCTACATGTTTAACAGCTTATATTAGTAAAGTTTGCGCTGTTGGCCTAAAAATCAGGACTAAGGAAATGTGCCCTGAGTTACTAAATTGTTTCTCATTTTAAATTATTATACCTTATAGTCCTATATTTCTCGTAGATTGCTAAAAACTAAGATGAGGAAGAAAAAAAAAAAAGAGGAGGGGGGCAGGGATAATTGGGATTTCTCGCGTGCCTCAGTGGGGGAAATGCTCTATCCAGGGTGCCCTGATTTCAAGATAAGTATCCACTTTATCTAAGACCGAGTGAGAGTATGATTCCATCTTCTTTAGATAAGTTACTGTTGCAATGATTTGCGTAATGGTGGGGGTGGGGGGGTTTGTTTCCAAGCTTTTGCGATTTCGATCTTAATAGACATTAGTAAATAAATGGTCAGGGATTTTTGAGCTGGAGAGATTACTGGAAAATCTAAGTGGAGAAGGCAAGTCTGCAGACTGAGTGGGAGGGCAATGTTTAGTAGATTAAGAATGTTAAAGAGTTGTATCCATACAGGTTACATTTTTGGGCAGGACCACCAGATGTGGCTCTGTGTACCCAGCTGGCCACAACCTCTTCAGCATGTGGGTGGATGATTATTATAAATTTTGTGTAGAGCAGTAGGGACTAGGTGCCAGCAAACTGTGATCTTATAATATAGTTCCCATAAGGTTGCACAGTGCAGGAGTTTTCTAGTAAATAATATCTCTCTATGCCAGGCGTCAGTGTCAGCAGTGAAATTTAGTTCTCTCTCCTACGCCAAATGCTGTGAGATCTTATGGTGGGAATACGGATGGAGATCATAATGGAATGACAGTGTCCCCTTGATCGCGAGTGCTTGTGTCCATCTTTGTTCCAAACTGGTGACATTCTTGAGGCTACTCCTTGGAAAACCCCATGTTCTAATGATAGAGTAAAGACGAAACGCTTCAAATCTGAGTGTATGTGGTATTTGTAGATCTGTGCATATTCTATTATGTGACAATGTATTTGTATGGTCATAGAGGTCTGAAATGTAGGTAGCGATAATGTTTTGCCAAGCAGAGATGTGGGAGTCAGGAAAACAGAAAATGGAGCTGGCGATTGTCTGTCATGGTTAGGGGTGAGGGGCAATAGTGGGAAGGTGTCTAGTCTGATCCAAAAATCGTAAAGTGTCAAGGATCACGGGATGGTTTGATTTGAGCTCTCTCCTGCAATGTAAGGGGATCCAAGGTAGATCATGTAGATGTAAACCTAGAGGTAGAAGGGCAGGGGCGGACTGACAAGTCGGGCAAATCGGTCCTGGCCCAAGGTCCCGGCTTCTTAAAGGGGCCCCATGCATCATACTGATGCTGCAGTTTTTTTTTCTATTAATTTTTTTTAATTAATATTATATATATATTTTTTGGCCTTGAATTATTTTTATTTTTTTTGCAGAGGGGCATGGGGGGGGGGGGGGCTCCGGTGCAGTGGTGGAGGAGATTTGACTCTAAATGAAGGAAAGAGCCGGTTAACGTGACAAGTACTGTTGGACTGTAGGAAGGAATAAAAGACTGGAGCGCGGAGCCAGTGTAACAATGAAGCAAGTGGCAGCCTGCCCTGCAATATGTGGACCGGACGGTGTGTGTATAAATCCGGAATCCAGTCCACATATTAATGATCACCTGCCCTGTACCCTGGCTCTGTCTGGCTGCTCAGCTCCGCCTCCACATGCCGTGCGCGTGCACACAATGTTAACTGCGCACATTAGAGACTAAGACGGCAGCTGCAGCAGACAGACAGTGGCCACACGTGAAGGAAGAAGCCAAGCTGCTAAGGAGGACCCAGCTGCTAAGGAGGTCTGAGCCAGCTAAGTGGGCCGAGGCAACGCCGCAATGCCAACTAAGGACTTAAGGAGGTATGTCTGATATAGTGAAGTAGCCCCTGCTGCCTTAGGGGGCCAGGGCTAGATCGATGGCAAAAGAAAAGTGGAGGTAATAAATGTGAAGAACCCAACTATCAGAGACTTCTGGCATGGCGTGAATACCAGTTTTGTAAAAAAATACTCCTTTGCATTTTGTACTGGGGGGAGGAGGGGGGTTCTGTGGGGGCCCTCTCACGTCACGTGCCCATAATGACCAGAACAGCACAATGTTTCTGATCACATTATCATTTAAAACATTAGTTCTGCACTTCTGAGAGACTTAGTGGCAGTGCAGTCTGCAGATGATTGTGACAATTTTTTTTTAAGCCCTGAAGAATGTGGTTGGCATTGAAAGGTTAATTCGAGCCAAACAGACCAGAAGGCAGATTTATCCACAAGCAGGATGTTTGTGGATACATCTGCATTCTGATCTGTTTGGCACAAATTAACCTTGCAATGCCAACTGCATTCTTCAGGGCTTACATTTTTTTTGTCACAATCATCTGCAATGCCAGTGTTTTCAGTATTCACTTGAAGTCACTTTTTTCAGCTTTTTTAATTTATCTTCTGACCCTTGACAACATTTAGTTTTAGTATGACATGAGCCTTTATGGCAGGCAGCTAATCATCAGAGCCAGCTTTGCTGAAAACCTTAAAAATCAAGATAGCACACCTAGTTGTGGTTTAGTGGAGAGGTAGGCTCTTGATAGATTGTTATTTACAATATATCATTTTCCCCCCTTCCCTTTTTTTCTGTGCACCAACAATTCAATTCCTCCCCATTGCAAGTGTGATAGATATTTTATGTGGATTTCTGATGCATTGTAATTCAAATCCCTCTTGTTATAAACATTATATTTATGTCTACACTAACAATATGCACCTTCAAAACCATGGCATGTTCATCTGGTGATGTTTTTGAATGATTCCTAATGTTATGTGTGTGAAAATCTTAATAAAAATTAAGATATTGGGCACAGAGGAATATATTACTTCGCAACATCAACAGACAATAAGGTATAAATGAATGACTGGTATAACTAGAGGCAATGGCCCCTATTTATGAAAGTCTGGTGGACCTGATCCGACAGTGCAGATCAGGTCCGCCACACCTTGCTGAATACGGCGAGCAATATGCTTGCCGTATTCAGCATTGCACCAGCAGCTCACAAGAGCTGCTGGTGCAACACCGCCCCCTGCAGACTCGTGGCCAATGGGCCGCCAGCAGGGGGGTGTCAATCAACCCAATCGTACTTGATCGGGTTGATTTCCAGCGATGTCTGTCTGCCTGCTCAGAGCAGGCGGACAGGTTATGGAGCAGCGTTCTTTGTGACCGCTGCTTCATAACTGCTGTTTCTGGCGAGCCTGCAGGCTCGCCAGAAACACGGGGCATCAAGCTCCATACAGAGCTTGATAAATATGCCCCATTAGCTGGATGTACCTGCTGTGCCAGTCAGTTTATTTTGGAATGAGGTTATTTAATCCATAAAAATCCCCCAACAAAGTATCGATTGACAGCCCTGTGAATGACAAATAACTAATGTGGATTTTTTTTCTTGTTCGGGGGACTCTATGTTCTTTCACAAAGGATACAAAGGATACTGTGTGCCTAGGTCAGCATCCAACATTTGAGAAAAGGAAGTGAGGAATTTATACTGTAGCATCCAGTTTGAGGATCAGGTGCCTGAGAACTTTCCTCTTATGGAATCCACAGCTGTTTGAAACAGCAAATTGCCAAGGCTGAAATTGTATACAATACAAATACTTCTGTGGATTCCATCAGAGGAAGGTTCTCAGGCACCTCATCCTCAAACTGGATGCTACAGTATAAATTTCTTACTTCCTTTTCTCAAACGTTGGATGCTGACCTAGGCACACAGTATCCTTTGTGAAAGAACATAGAGTCCCCCAAGAAGAAAACAATCCACATTAGTTATTTTTCATTCACAGGGCTGTCAATCAATACTTTGTTGGGGGATTTTTATGGATTGAATAACCTTATCCCAAAATAAACTGGCTGGTACAGCAGATACGTCCAGCTATTGCCTCTAGTTATACCAGTCATTCATCTATACCTTATTGTCTGTTGATGTTGCTAAGTGATATATTCCTCTGTGCCCAATATCTTGATTATTTTTTTTTAATACATTTTTATTAAGATTCTTACACACATAAGAAGAAGGAATCATTCAAAAATATCACCAAATAAACATAGTTTTGAAGGTGCATATATAGACATAAATATAATGTATATAACAAGAGGGATTTGAATTACAATGCATCAGAAATTCACATAAAGTATCTATCCCACTTGCAATGGGGAGGAATTGAATTGTAGGTGCACTGAAAAAAAGGGAAGGGGGAAAAATCATATATTGAAAATAACAATCTATCAAGAGCCTACCTCTCCACTAAACCACATCTATGTGTGCTATCTTGATTTTCAATGAGGTTTTTTAAGCAAAGCTGGCTCTGATGATTAGCTGCCTGTCATAAAGGCTCATGTAATACTAAATTTTGTCAAGGGTCAGAAGAGAAATTTAAAAAGCAGGAAAAAGTGCCTTCAAGTGAATACTGAAAACACTGGCAGTGCAGATGATTGCGAGTTGACATTTTTATTTTTTTTGAAGCCCTGAAGAATGTGGTTGGCATTGCAAGGTTTGTTACGTGAAATTCAAATATGTTATCAAAAATGAGGACTGTAACTGTTATATAGTTTAAGTATATTAGTGACTGTTTTGTGAAGCATTAAGGTATAAGGGAATACCATTGGATATGTGTCTGTAGGGAACATTTTACAAAATATTTAGCACTGGGTGGCAATTTGTGTGTCTTATGCCTTTGTATTCATATTTCATGTTGTAATGGTACATTGCATCTATTCAATAGTGTCTATACCTTTACATTTTAGTACCTGAGATATATATATATAACAAATAGAGACACCCAGCACTCACCAACTAGCTCACAGCTAAGATAAAATCACAACTGGAAAGGTTAGTTACCGCATCTGGCCAAATGGGAAAAGCTCAGGCACCACGTCAAGGTCCTTTCCACTGCCTGAGTCCCTAACACAGCCACACCATGCGAGCTTACAAAGCCAAACAAACTGAGAACAAAGAAGGGGTGCACAGGTAGATGTAATCACCCAGAGAAATACAAAATACGGAAGAGAACTGCATTCCAAGACCGGACCAGGTACGTATCCAGTGACTCAGCAACATCCCAGCCCTGGGTGCTAAATAGCACTCCAAAAAAAGCTGTGATGTCACCAGAGCTACAGGCAGTTAACCCCAGTCCGGAATGGGTGCAAGAAACAAGGGGGATTACAAACAAAAAGTAATACAACACATAGAAACACCCAGCACTCACCAACTAGCTCACAGCTAAGATAAAATCACAACTGGAAAGGTTAGTTACCGGATCTGGCCAAATGGGAAAAGCTCAGGCACCACATCAAGGTCCTTTCCACTGCCTGAGTCCCTAACACAGCCACACCATGTGAGCTTACAAAGCCAAACAAACTGAGAACAAAGAAGGGGTGCACAGGTGGATGTAATCACCCAGAGAAATACAAAATACGGAAGGGAATTGCACTCCAAGACCGGACCAGGTACGCATCCAGTGACTCAGCAACATCCCAGCCCTGGGTGCTAAATAGCACTCCAAAAAAAGTGCTATTTGGCTTTGTAAGCTCGCATGGTGTGGCTGTGTTAGGGACTCAGGCAGTGGAAAGGACCTTGACGTGGTGCCTGAGCTTTTCCCATTTGGCCAGATGCGGTAACTAACCTTTCCAGTTGTGATTTTATCTTAGCTGTGAGCTAGTTGGTGAGTGCTGGGTGTCTCTATGTGTTGTATTACTTTTTGTTTGTAATCCCCCTTGTTTCTTGCACCCATTCCGGACCGGGGTTAACTGCCTGTGGCTCTGGTGACATCACAGCTTTTTTTGGAGTGCTATTTAACACCCAGGGTTGGGATTTTGCTGAGTCACTGGATGCGTACCTGGTCCGGTCTTGGAGTGCAGTTCCCTTCCGTATTTTATATATATATATCTTCATTTTCCTCAACCACATTTAAACAAGTACTAGAAGGATATATAAATTATTGTGCTTGTTATTTTTTAACATGTACAGCACTCTACAGAATTGAAGTAGAGACATAATGAAGGGACAGGACCCCAGAGGGATATAAATTATATACCTCTGGAATCCTGTCCATTCTTTATGTCTCTGCTTCAATTCACTGCTATGTGTTACTGACAGCTATGAGGGTAATATCACTGCTATGTGTTACTGACAGCTATGAGGGATAATATCACTGTTATGTGTTACTGACAGCTATGAGGGATAATATCACTGGTATGTGTTACTGACAGCTATGAGGGATAATATCACTGTTATGTGTTACTGACAGCTATGAGGGATAATATCACTGTTATGTGTTACTGACAGCTATGAGGGATAATATCACTGTTTTGTGTTACTGGTAGCTATGAGGGATATTATCACTGTTGTGTTACTGACAGCTATGAGGGATAATATCACTGTTATGTGTTACTGAGAGCTATGAGGGATAATATCAGTGCTGTGTTATTGACAGCTATGACTGATAATATCACTGTTATGTGTTACTGACAGCTATGAGGGATAATATCACTGCTATGTGTTACTGACGGCTATGAGGCATAATATCACTGCTATGTGTTACTGACAGCTACAGTATGAGAGATAATATCACTGTTATGTGTTACTGACAGCTATGAGGGATAATATCACTGTTAAAATGACATGCAGTATCTGTAAAACACCAATACCATATAACTCCCTTTTTTAAAATTTTCTTTTCAACCAAGAATCATATGACCAAGGGTAAGTTAAAGACTCTTTTTATTCGTATCCTCAAAACCAGACTCCTGCTGTCCTCCACCAATATACTGGACAATCTGTGATAGGCACAATGATAGTTGGGTAACACAATGTCCCACCTAACAGCACCACCCCTAGCCCCATTGTTAATCCCATGATGTATATTTTTGATAACTAATAAGTAATGTTAGCCAGTAACATACAAATTCATTATTTTACCTCTTTAGCTGTCAGTAAAAAGTAAACAGAAGTGATTTTAACTGCTTGTCTGCCCCTCACTACTTTCTGTTCCATACTGTATTACATATATAGGCAGGGGGACATTTTTTTGTTTGTTGCACAAGCACTTGATAATTTACAATATTTAGTTCTTATAAAAAAATATTTAAAGAAAAGATTGTCACTTTTTATGGCAATTGAAATAATGAGGTGGGAGGAGTATATGGGGTGGGAGGGGCAAGGGGATGGGAGGGTCAATAGGGTAGAGGAGGGGCAGATGAGGTAGGTAGGTGGAGCAAAGGTGGGGGGCCCTGCCACACTTTTACCCGGGGGCCCTGGTTGGTCTCAGTCCGCCCCTGTAGAAGGGATTGCTCTACTTCCATCCACGAGGATATGTTAGCCGTGTTACTCCAGCTAATCAGGTGCATTAAGCGGGCGGCGTGATAGTAGAGAATGATATTTGGTAGACTTAGTCCCCCTTTAGCAGTATCCCTTTGTAAAGTCTGTCTGGAGGTCCTGGGTTTTTTACCTTTCCAGACATACGAGGTGATAAGGCTCTGCAGCCTATTAAAAATGGGTCTGGGGACATTAATCGGAAGGGAATGGAAAAGATAAGTTATTTTGGGAATAAAGGACATTTTGATAGCGACTATCCTTCCCGTCCAAGAGATCTCTCGGAATTCCCAAGAGTCCAGAAGTTTTTGCCACTCAGGAAATCTGTCGGAGAAGCTGTGTTCATGCTGAGGTGTATTCCTAATAACTTGATAGAGTGTGCGGACCATTGGAATTTATATTTTTTCTGTAAGAAGATCAGTTCAGGGGGTGAGATGTTTAAATGTAGGGCTTCCGTCTTGGAAATATTTAATTTATAGTGACTCATGGTGCCAAAGTGGGTAAGTAGTCTGAAAACAGCTGGGAGAGATTTGGATGGGTGAGTCATAAGTAAAGTGATGTTGTCAGCATAGAGTGTAATTTTATGTTGAGTCTCTTGGATGGGGAAACCTGAAATATCTGGGTCTAGTCTAATGGCTTGTGCTACGGGTTCTATAGAGAGTGCAAACAGCAACGGTGAAAGGGAGCAGCCCTGCCTAGTCCCGTTGGAGATTTCAAAATCTCTGGACTGAAAGCCCACTCCTTTAACTCTAGCAGACGGATTAGAGTATAGGGCCTGTACAGCAGTAATGAATTCCCTTGGGAGCTTAAATGCTCGCAAAGTCTCCCACAAATATTCCCAACCCACCCTGTTGAAGGCCTTTTCGGCATCTAACGACAGGGTGAGCACTGGTAATCCTATCTCAGCTGCTTCAACCAAGATATCCAAAACCAGTCTTGTAGCATCCGGTCCCTCTCTAAGGGGAATAAAGCCCACTTGATCAGGGTGAACCAAAGTGGAGATTACCTTTGAGAGGCGGTTGGCAATAATTTTGGTGTACAATTTGGTATCCACATTAAGTAACGAGATAGGGCGATAACTGCAGCAGTCTGAAGGATCTTTGCCTGGTTTGAGTATGGCAGTGAGGTAGCGAGGTATTCTTTACAGAAAGAACCTTTAAGCATTACTTCATTAAAAGTTCTGCATAGGATGGGGGCAATTACGGGGGCAAAAGTTTTTTAAAATTTCCCAGTGAAGCCATCTGGGCCTGGGGATTTAGCTACCTTAAGTTCTTTAATGTTTAAACATACCTCCTCAAGTATCTGATCAGGCGGACAGGGTTATGGAGCAGCCATCTTTAGACCGCTGCTTCATAACTGCTGTTTCTGGCGAGTCTTGATAAATGGGCCTCTAAGTCCGAAATCATTTCAGAGAGAGACTCGGTGTAGGCGAGAATATTTGAGTGATCTAAGTGGAGATCCTCCTGTTTCTTTTTAAGGGTTTCTGTTCTTTCACCAAGGCGGGAAATATCTCTTTTATGTTCTGAAAATGACATTTTAAGTTCCTGTTTAAGTGAAGAATGGTGGGAGCCCATCTTGTCTGATAAATCCTTAATGGAGTCCAACATGAAGGCATAGGAATTAGAGGACCTCTCATTTGAATGAGCCATAGCTCTATGTGTTCCTTTAGTGAAGACTATCGATTCTCTAGAGTCCTCATCTGACATGTCTTGTTAATAAAGGGTTTTGTTAGAGAAGTGATCTGATAGAGTCTGTTTTGGGATATCGGTGTGCTTCTGCTTCTTCTTTTGGGAATGGGCCATATTGGGAAAAGTAAGTACAGGGAGACTTTAGATGTTCCTCCAATAAATAGGGAAGATGATCTCTATGACAAATGGCAGGTGGAGAGAAAAGATCCGGCACCCCCTTAGATGGTTAGCACTTAGCACATCATAATGTAATAGGGGTGCATTTCTTAAAATGAAGTTACCGCTGGGTTCTATGTATCCTAAAAGGCAGCTTGTTGGAAGGTTTTAAGAGTTACCAGTGGTCTGTCTCTCTCCAGGAGTGGGTGCTCTATTCTGAGTAAGTTAGGTAAAAGGGACATGGGATATGACCCAATAAGGACCAATGGGAAAGGAGGGAGAGAGAGCAGAAAGTGACTATGAGTGAATACCTTACTTATGCTGGTAATGAGACAAATGTTTAGTAGTAGAGTCCTTAGGCTAGCCTCTGAGATGCATAGATGTAAGTGAACTTTCAGGGTAATGCAAGACAGGCACGCTGTTCTGGGCACAATGCTAATGAGATATAAATGTGGGAGATCAGGGCTAGGGGTGAGGGTTAATAGGCCTTTGTAATTAGCTGGCAGGCTATGTAGATATACCTGGCTGCTAAGTTGTCTTGTGCGACTCTGGAGGTGTGAGTTAGGGCTCAGACTGGAGGGTAGGAGGCCCCTGTGAATAAGTTATCTTACAGAGCTGAGGGCTCCAATCAAACACACGGGTGGGTAATGGCAGGAAAAGTATCTAGCAGCAATCTAGGTGGACTCACACAAGCCACAGTGTACCCAGCAGGAGCATCATAGTGTGATCATAGGGCCATACGGATCTATCCGACTCCTGTGCAGTGAGTCAGGGGATAGTGTGTGTGAGGTACACCAGTTTTCCTCTCGTGCTTGATTTCTGTGAGGCCTCCCTCGGCATCCACAGTGAAGTCACTCTCAGCACTTAGCTTGATGCACTGGCAGCCGGCCAGGAACAGTCAAAAGGGCTCTAGTCGTGAGCCGGAGAGCAACAGTGGCGTCACTGCTAGGCAAGTGTGGAGTGCAGTGGTAAATGGGCCGACCTGTCGTCTATCCTCCGTTAGCGTGTATGGACTGTACACAAATCCCCTCAATCCGCCGTCATTGCTTCCCTCCTACTGCTGCTTGGCCGTTAAGGATTTCCCAGGTTACTGACATTGAGTGGATCGATTTTGGTATGTAGTCCATTCCAGGCTTAGGGAGATGGGTATGAAGGGCCACAAGGCAAGAAAGACTGATCTGTAAGATTGGTGCCAAACCAGGTCCATAGAGACGCCGGAAGTTAATCCTCGTTGCTGCTGGGGGATAAAATAGAAGGAGGCAAAAGGTTCCCTAATCTTCAGATCTCCAAAATTTTCCTTTTCCCCCAGCTAATATTGGGACAGTACGATCTGGGGTAATAGATATATAGGTAGTAGGGAGTGGAAAAACCCCTTAAAGATATGTCTTAATGCACTTGGTCCACGGAGCTTTCTGAAAGTGCAGCCACCCTGTATCGTGGCAAGCTCCGCCCCTATTTAATTATTTTTAAAGGCATATTCTATATAAAACGTACATGCTTTAAATTGATATTGAATGTAATGTTTACAAGTTGAAATCTATTGGTCACCCACAACATGTTATTTTGCGCTTGGCCTCATGCAGATAATAATGTTTGATAGGATATTATAAATTGTTAGTTAAAATGTTTAACTAAACATTTAATGCACCCAATACTTATATAGAGTGCCTTAAACTTTCAATGGGAAGCAGAATTAGTGCCCTCATTGCACTTGTAGTTCAATCATTGGTTCTGTGCTCACGTGCAATCCGAGATCCTACTTTCTCAATTGACGCTTTTGAAAACCTGGTTTTAAGTATTGACACTTGATAACAGGTATTCCAATATATAGCAAAATGATTCCAGGTCTCTCAGATGGATAGGGAAACACTTATAAAAGATAAGCAAAAGTTTACTAATGTAAACACACATCATGGGCAAGATTACATATGCCACATCGGGCGCAAAACCCGGGGTCGAATATTTTTAGTCGATTCGAGTGATCACATATACGTGCCGCATACAAGTTAGGTGTGTAATATTTCACCCGTTACCTGCTGATTTGAACAGCCAGTAGAATGTAAGCACCTCTCATCCTATTGGCTGAATAAATTAATTTTTAGCTTTTTTATTTTTTAGCTTTTTTATTTTTTAGCTTTTTTATTTTTTGTAATCTTAGCTTTTTTATTTTTATGTAATCTTATTTTTTTTTTATTTTAATGTAAAGTGAGGATTTTTTATTTTGAATAATGTTATTTTTTTTTGGTAATTTGTAATAAATTTTTAATGTAGCTAGTATTTTTTTATGTTAGTGTATTTTAATCGGGGTTAACTTAGGGGGTGCTAGGTTAGGGGGCTTAGTTATTAGATTAATACTTTGCATTGTGGGCGGTTGGCGGTTTAGGGGTTAATAGGTTAATTAGTTGTTTGTGTTGTGGGGGTTTGCGGGTTAGGGGTTAAAAGTGTTAATAAGTAGATTTTGTTGAAGAGGGTTGGAGGTTTAGGTGTTAATATGTTTATCAGTTAGTTTGTGTTGTAGGGGAGTTGGCGGATTATGGGTTAATAATGTAATTAGTTAGATTGGGATGTGGGAGTTGGTGGTTTAGGGGTTAATACTTTTATAAGTAGTGGCGATGTGGGGGGGTGGATATAGGGGTTTTGACGTGTTGGTTTAATTTTTTTGAGGTGGGTTAGATTTTTAGGTGTGTTTTGCACTTTTTTTGCCTTAAACATAGGCGCCAGCAGATGATATACTGCCGTAAGTCACTTGTGATGCCAGATATGTGTATTTCTCCACATTTCTGAACGTCGCCAGTTTGTTCGACTTACGGCAGTATGTCATCTGCCGGCGTGGTTTATGTGATTCACCCGATGTGCGAGGTTAACTTATGGCAACGGGGGTTTCAGAAGTTGCTCTGAAACCTAAGACGTATATGTAATCTTGCCCAATGTGACACAATACTCTGCACAACATCACCAAATTTCCAAAATAGTTCAACAACATCTACAAATGCTCACTACAGATAACAAATTTAAAGAAATTGTTCCACAGCACTGTAGGTTTACATACAGAAGATGGAAGAGTATAGGTAATATGGTCTCTCCAACAAAAAAATAAATAAAAACACAAACACAGAGTTTATGGTTAATTTGTAAGGGCATCTACACGTGTGGTACAAGATATTGCAAAGCAAACTGGGAATTCATGTATTTCCATGGTAACAGGCAAGACATATGAAATGAAGACCTGCAATAATTGTATGTCATAATAGGTTATCTATCTAACCACCTGTACAGTATGTGGGCAAAACAAATAGGGAGGCCAGATTTAGAATACATAAGCATATTTCAAATACTACCTCAGAAACAAACAACCATGATTAGCATGCACTCTTTGCTAGATACCTTTAAAGGGACATTGTACTCTAGATTTTTCTTTACATAAATGTTTTGTACATGATTATCATTGAGATACTCCTTTCTGAGTATTCTGAGTTTAAGGGATGGTGATAGGGAACAACTTCTTTGTAAGAGAGACATATTTTGGATATTTAATTTACAAACCAGAATTCAGTGGGGTCTGTAAATATATGTTGGCTTAGCTGCTATCACTAATGGCAAGTGTAGAACCTGCCCCAATAATTTTTAATGACAAGGCATAAATAATAATTTAAATAGATGAGTAAAAACATTGAATCATAATGCAAATTGAAGTCACCCATGCAAAAGCACATTTGCAATTCAATAAGCACTACTTAAAAATTTACTTTTTTGTTTGCATTTTGTTTTTTGCATTTTTGCTTTATGAAATATTTAAATATGTATTCCATGACACCATGTTTTTAATTAAATTTGTAGTTTTAAGTTTCAAAACCTCTTACAGAATTTTCTAGTTAATTTAGGGCAAATTTAATTTACAATTAGATATCAAGAAAGCAAACAATATTTATTTGTTTGTTTCTGCTTGTTAAATTGTCCACAAGCTACAGAAATTATTTTGAGGTGATAAAATGAATTAGATTTTATTAGTGAAAAAAATAGATTTATTTGTGCATATTTGTTTACATGAAGAACACCTGAGAGATAATATTGCATAAAGATACAACAGTACATGCAGCACTGAATAACACACAATTTTATTGAACATTTATCCATTAATATATGCACACTAGCTAGGTTCCATAGTTTCATATTTTATTTCATATTTTATTGTCTTATTAAAGGGACACTGAACCCAATTTTTTACTTTTGTGATTCAGATAGAGCATTCAATTTTAAGCAACTTTCTAATTTACTCTTATCATCAAATGTTCTTCATTCTCTTGGTATTTTTATTTGAGAAGCAAAAATGTAGGTTTAGATGCTGGACTATTTATGATGAACTACCTGGGTTGTTCTTGCTGATTGGTGGATAAATTTGTCCACCAATAAACAAGTGCTGCCCAGTGTTCTGGACTTTCTTTTTCAAATAAATATAGCAAGAGAACAAAGAAAAATTTATAATAGGAGTAAATTAGAAAGTTGCTTAAATTTGCATGCTCTATCTGAATCACAAAAGAAAAAGTTTGGGTTCAGTATCCCTTTAATTGTATTGTTTAACTTATATTTCAAAAAATATTGTAATAATCATATAATGTTAACTACGTGTATATCAGAGATACATTTTCAATATTTTTCACACCTAGAGAGTTAGGAAGTATATAGATAATCAGTACTAGAAAAATATGATACTTTTTCATTCTTTAATTACATCTGAATATTTTAATACTTTATTCAATATTATTATTTATTGCCTTGAGGGTAAATTTCCACTATTCCAAGTCTAGTAATATTTAATAATCACTTTACCAGTTAAATACACTGTGTTAATTACAATAAGCTCTGGATTAATAATGTAGTAACAGTTTATGTTGTGTACGTGATTAATAATACAGTATTTACCTGGGCAGATTAGTGATTTTTTATTGTGGGATGTGTGGAACATAAACAGATATCCAAAAACAGCTTAAACAGTGAGATGCATTCAATTCAAACATAGTAGGCATCCAAATATTTAATGTTTTGTTTACAACATTATCCAACACCCAACAATGAGATCTATTCAGTATTGTTAGAATAACTCTTTGTGCAAGGTTTCACAAAGTTTTAATTTTAAACATGTGTTTGTGTTTTTAAGTTTATTTAATTCAAGACTTTAGGTTTGAAATAATTATTTCGGTCATTTTTACAATACACATCTAGGCTGTTCACATGCATTAAGAAAACACTCATGCTAAATTTATATTTTAACAAATGGTTGTTTCCATATTCTTAAAATAATATTACATGGTGTTAAAAATAATGTAAAAAAAATATATATATATAAAAAATGGTTACATGTAAAATAACAAAAGAAAGGAAACAGCACACAACGAAGACTCCCAGAATGGGAATATGAAATTAATGTGAATCTTTTCTGAAGTAATTGTATCTAATGTGCCCTCTAGAAATGTTCCTAAAAGAGAAGGGGCTAAGTGTGAATGACAAAATGTTGCTATCTAGACTTTTTTTGGTCACTTCTATAAAATCATATTCTATATCTAAGTATGGACCCCTAAACTGTAACTTATTTTGAATATTGGTTGAAAGTTACTTTATAATCATTTTATCAGCTGGGGATACTGTTAAACGAATCTGTCTATCTTTCTATCTATCTATCTATCTATCTATCTATCTATCTATCTATCTATCTATCTATCTATCTATCTATCATCTATCTATCCATTGTAAGTGAATACATTTACAAAGACATTTCCTATAGTCTATTAAATTAAGTGAATTCCTTGATTTCTTATATCAAATAACTTGCTGAACACACTGTCAACTCTAGGGGGCACAAAGATGATAGCCAATATACAACAATAAGGTATCTTATATTATATCCCAATATCAATAATGCATTATATAGATTAAACCAATAAATGCACTCTAACAACTAAAAGACAGATATGGTGTTATACGTATAACATATGTAAAAGAACTGTATAATGATGATGGATATCTGCACAAGTAATGATAGAGTCTCTAATCAGATTAAGATACCAGTCCTTAAATGGATCCAAAGGTGTATAGGTCCTCTTGATGTAGGTGTTCTTACTGCTTTAGATAGGCAGTCACTCCTGTGTTGATCACACCCAATCTGGAGTCAGCTCTTTGCCAGGCAAACGATCAGGATACAAACTTTCTCTGTGAACAAGATCACAAAACAAAGGCGCCTCCTAGTGTGATACAGTGGATGTAATTGGATAATAAAGATGCTAAATGAATACTCACAAGTAGAGCAGCACCCAATTGTGCTAATTAACTTGCAGTGTCCCAGCTCACTGTCTCAGCATTAGTACCGGTATCCCCGATGACCTCAGTGGATAAAAATAAGCACAGACTCTCAGTGATAGTATTAAAATAAACCGCAGTTTAATGGCCTATAAAATTCAGATGTCAACCAAATGACTCTGACACATAAAAGAACAAAATGCAACACATTTCTTAGACTACTGTCTGTTTCATCAGGCTTCTCTTCTTCAGACAGCATCAATCAGCGCACCCAGTAGAGATGAAATGAAAGACTTTAATCAGAGCAAAGGAAACTCTATTTTAATTCAATACTTCAAATCCATCTTGTAGGAAATCTTAACAAAGCAGATGAAAGGACAAATAATATGGCAAGACAGGCAGCACAGGTCAAATCAGGTCAGACGCTTTTCATAATATATCAGAGCATAACTTCCTCAGTGACCATGCTTATCACCCATAATACACCGCTATTTAACACTAATGTGGACTCCTCACAATAATTGGCAGTCCAATCAGAGACAAATAAATCTCACAAGCAGGTTATAATGGGTGAAAAAAATTGGATACTTAAACTATGCACTGATTACAATATGTAACAAAGTGTCACAAATATAAGTAATAACTACAATATCTATACATATCAAAAAATTACCTATATGACACATATTCCACCACAGAAATCAATTAAGTGCATAGAAAAAAGGAAAAAATATAAATTTGTTATTTCAGATAAAAAATCACGTTAGCACTATGCTGAAAATATTTAAAGAGACAGTAAATCTGTATAACTATTAATCTACATACAATTTAACATCCCAATCCGAGTTTAAACCAGCTGGCATCCTCGTATCCAGCTGGAAAATCCAGAAAATGTCTCCTTTACTGAGAATAGTTCCTCTATTCCCCCCTCTTGGGTGCCTGGGAATCAGCTGGATAGCTTGGAATGACAGGAGGGAGCTATCAGAGTTATGTTGTGTTTTGAAATGCAGGGAGATTGGAGTAATGGACTCAGGGTCCTCAATTGAACGTAAATGTTCTAGGAATAGATCTTTGAGGGCACGTGTCGTTTGTCCCACATATTGCCTCAAACACCCCCTGCAGGTCAAAAGGTAAATAACATAACAAGAGCTGCAAGTCATATGCTCCTGATTCCGAATCTGAAAATTCTTTTTGTTTACAGTAGACACAAAACTGGTACCAAAAGAAGCATAGGAGCAGGATTTACATCTTCTGCTCCCACACCTAAAAAAACAGGTTTAATAGATAGCCAATTTTTATTTTGTTGCTCCCTTGGCAACATCGAAGGAGATAAAAAATTCCCTAATGTTTGCGCTTTTCGTGACACAAAACATATACTTTCTTTAACAATGCCTTTTAGACTCTCATCTATTGCTAAAATATGAAGTGCTTTACGCAATATGTTACATATTCTATCATATTCTACACTATATGTAGTGATGAATTTTGGTTTGTTAAACCTATCCTGTCCCTTAGATTTACCAGACAGAAAGAGATATTTTCTTTCTGAATGATCCACTTCATTTTTAATCTGCTCAAGGGTCCTGCAATAACCCCTTTGAATCAAACTATCAGTTAGATCTTTAGAATGTTTAAAGTAACTCTGATCATTTGTGCAAGTTCGTTTTACCCTAATATATTGGCTTTTAGGGATAGAATTTATAGTATGTTTCTCTTCTTCAGAGAAGCCTGATGAAACAGACAGTAGTCTGAGAAATGCGTTGCATTTTGTTCTTTTATGTGTCAGAGTCATTTGGCTGACATCTGAATTTTATAGGCCATTAAACTGTGGTTTATTTTAATATTATTACTGAGAGTCTGAGCTTATTTTTATCCACTGAGGACATCGGGGATACCGGTACTAATGCTGGGACAGTGAGCTGTGACACTGCAAGTTCCCAGTCTGCCTTATTTAACAAAATTGAGTGCTGCTCCACTTGTGAGTATTCATTTAGCATCTTTATTATCCAATTACAGCCACTGTATCACACTAGGAGGCGCCTTTGTTTTGTGATCTTGATTTCTTATACCATGTGTATATGAGCCAAGACAAGTTTTAATGTTTTTCCTTTCAAATGATTCTATTATTATTGAGTTTGCTACTGCTTGGAAAAAAAGTATTTTAATACATATTATACTATAATTCTTATTTGTTTCAAATGTGTTTCTTTTTTTTATAGTTTGAAGCTACTAACAAGAGGTTTAGTTCACTTTTACCAGTGGTGTCTATTGCATACATCATTATTAGTCTGTATTCTACATTTTTTATTCATTGTGTATGCAAGTGTCTCATGAAAGGATTTGGTGACTCTGAAAATATATTAGAACTCCGAAAGGTTCCGTTAAACACACATCAATTACAGCAATTTTACAAACATGAGAAGAGCTGCTATTAAAAGAAGCAAATTGTAACAAAGACTGGAGCTTCCACATTTCAGATCTATTATTGTGTTGTTGTTTAGAGATATTGTTAGGTTCACACTTTTACAGGCATGTTGTGTTGCACAACCCCTCATGGACCAGTAGTATTTTGATTTTCCTGTATAGATATAATAAAATAATAGAATAATTACAAAAATATAGAAATAAAATTGATAAATTATTAAAATAGATTAATTCATTTCCTTATACATTGCACCAAAGGATTATAGGAAAACAATTGTAACAACAACGTAGAATGTATTCTTTTTTGGCTAAGTTAGTTACAAATTTTAAACCTTTTGGACATTTACAGTGTGAAAATCAACTGCAGAATTGACCTATAATGCTTCAAGAGAATGAGACCCATTTCTGACTATACTGTAAAATTATAAGGAAATACAAGTAGGGATTCCACTCATCAGGTATTTTTAAGGTTCAGGTCACTATAGATAATAATGAATAAATATAGAACTAAAGGTCCGGTCATGCTGAAACTTCTTCAATGGGATTTTGGAATCTTTTCATAAACAAATAATCAATTAAATCTGTCATCATAGCTTTAGTTTAGTTAAGTTATGCTGTGTAATAATTTATGCAAATGTATGATAAAAAGCATGACCAGTCTTTTCCTCCATATATATATATATATGTACTTTTGCATATATAAACTATTGCTGTACTGACAGCAGACATCCAAAAGTGGACTATAGGACAAATAATTTTTATAAGTTCTATCTTCGTTCATACACATTAGCCCTTCACTTAGACAAGCAAACTTCTCTTCACTTATATCTTCCTTTTCCACAAACCCTAAAGACTGTTATCTTTACTATCTTCCTCATGCCTCATTACCTGCGCTCTCGACCTTATCCTTTTCCAGCTGATACCTTCCCTGTCTTCTCTCCTCACTTATACCTTCTCTGTCTTCTCTCCTCACTCCTGCTCTTACTCACAACTTCAGCCTATCCCTTTCTACTGGTTCATTCCCATCTTCATTCAAACATGCAAAGGTCACTCCCATACTCAAAAAACCTTCCCTTGACCCTAATTGTCCTGCAAACTAGTGCCCAATATCATTGCTTCCACTAACATCAAAACTCCTGGAAAACTAGTTTATGACTACCTATCCCACTTTCTGTCCTCCAACTCCTTGTTTGATCCCCTGCAATCTGGCTTCTGCCCCCAACATTCAAATGAAACTGCTTTGACCAATGTTACTAATAATCTTCTTTCTGCTAAAAGCAACGGCCACTACTCAATACTTTTCGTTTTTAACAGAGTGGAACACCCCCTACCTTCTACATGCCCTAAGCTCTCTTGGTCTCTGTGACACAAAACTCTCTTGGATCCACTCTTATCTCTCTCACAGGTCCTTTTCTGTGTCATTTTCTGGTGACTCCCCCTCTTCAATACCTCTATCTGTTGGGTCCTCTTCTCTTCTCCATTTATACTTCTTCACTAGGTAAACTCTTCAACAGCTATGGCTTCAAATATCACCTCTATGCTGATGACTCTCAGATCTACCTCTCCACCTCTGCTCTGCTATCTCAGAGTTACAGATGACTCAAACCTGTCCTTCATCCCCCACATCCAATTGCTCTCTTCATCCTGCCGCAACCACCAACACAATATTTCCAAAATTCGCTTGTTTCTGAGCGCTGACACCACAAAGAAATTAATCCACTTCCTTGTAATTTCCCGACTCAACTACTGCATTAACCTATCCACTGGATTTCCTCTCTCCCACCTCTCTCCCTACTTCAATCCATCCTAAATGCCTTTGCCAGGCTAATCCACCTTTACCATCACTCTATATCTGCTGCACCTCTTTGCAAATCTCTTCACTGGCTCCCCATTCAAATCAAAATCAAATTCAAATGTCTCACCCTGACCTACAAAGCCCTTACCAATGCCCCACTACCTCTACTCACTAATTAGCAAATATACTCCAGCCTGCCCACTCAGATCCATGTCTTGAAGATGGAGCCGCTCCGCGTCAGATGGATGAAGATAGAAGATGCCGTCTGGATGAAGACTTCTGCCTGTCGGGAGGACCACTTCCCCCGGCTTGGATGAAGACTTCTCCTGCCTTCGTTGAGGACTTCGGCGCAGTTGGATGAAAACTTCTGCCGCTTCCTTGAGGATGGATGTCCGGTCTTCAGAACAGTAAGTCGATCTTCAGGGGGTTAGTGTTAGGTTTTTTTTAAGGGTGTATTGGGTGGGTTTTATTTTTAGGTTAGGGCTTTGGGCCGCAAAAGAGCTAACTGCCCTTTTAAGGGCAATGCCCATCCAAATGCCCTTTTCAGGGCAATGGGGAGCTTAGGTTTTTTTAGTTAGTATTTTATTTGGTTGTGTGGGTGGTGGGTTTTACTGTTGGGGGGGTTGTTTGTATTTTTTTTCAGGTAAAAGAGCTGATTTCTTGGGGGCAATGCCCCACAAAAGGCCCTTTTAAGGGCTATTGGTAGTTTAGTTTAGGCTAGTTTTTTTTTTTTGGGAGGCTTTTTTTATTTTGATAGGGCTATTAGATTACGTGTAATTAGTTTAAATATCTTGTAATTTGTTTATTATTTTCTGTAATTTAGTGGGGGGTTTTTGTTGTGATTTAGCTAATTTAATTTAATTTATTTAATTGTTTTTAATTTAGTTAATTTATTTAATTGTAGTGTAGTGTTAGGTGTTATTGTAACTTATGTTAGGTTTTATTTTACAGGTGAATTTGTATTTATTTTAGCTAGGTATTAATTAAATAGTTAATAACTATTTAATAATTATACCTTCTTAAAATAAATGCAAACTTGCCTGTAAAATAAAAATAAACCCTATGCTAGCTACAATGTAACTATTAGTTATATTGTAGCTAGCTTAGGGTTTATTTTATTGGTAAGTATTTAGTTTTAAATAGGAATTATTTAGGTAATAATATTAATTTTAATTAGATTTATTTAAATTATATTTAAGTTAGGGGGTGTTAGGGTTAGACTTAGGTTTAGGGGTTAATAAATTTAGACTAGTGGCGGCGACGTTGGGGCGGCAGATTAGGGGTTAATAAGTATAATGTAGGTGGCGGCGATGTTAGGGACGGCAGATTAGGGGTTAATAATATTTAACTAGTGTTTGCAAAGCGGGAGTGCGGCGGTTTAGGAGTTAATATGTTTATTCTAGTGGCGGCGATGTCCGGAGCACCAGATTAGGGGTTAAAAAATGTATTTTAGTGTTTGCGATGCGGGAGGGCCTCGGTTTAGGGGTTAATAGGTAATTTATGGGTGTTAGTGTACTTTTTAGCACTTTAGTTATGAGTTTTATGCTACGGCGTTGTACCATAAAACTCTTAACTAATGACTTTAAAATGCGTTAGGGATCTTGGAGGTAGAGGGTGTACCGCTCACTTTTTGGCCTCCCAGGACAGACTCGTAATACCAGCGCTATGGAAGTCCCATAGAAAAAAGACTTTACAAAGTTTACGTAAGTCGTTTTGCGGTAAGGCCAAAGAAGTGTGCGGTGCCCCTAAACCTGCAAGATTCGTAATACCAGCGGTAGTGAAAAAGCAGCGTTAGGACCTGTTAACGTTGCTTTTTCAGCCTAACGCACAACTCATAATCTAGTAGATTGTTTTTCTTTAAAACCTACCACCCAACTCAGTAACAAATTATTCCCACTTACCTAATAATTGTCCTTATCTAACTCAGTATTAATCCCATTCTCACCCTTGCAGTCCTCACCCTCCCATTCTCCCATTCTTCTAGATTAAAAATTCCCACGGAAATAGGGCCCTCAACTCCTATATGTGTTTGTCAAATGTTGTTTCATCTCTTTCAAGTCTTGTATATTTTTTTATTTAAACAATTGTTCCCTTGGAAAGCACTATGGAATATGTTGGCGCTATATAAATAAAGTATAATAATAAGTATATAATAATAACGTGAACTCTTTTTGAAATAATAAGCTACCAGCAATACATAATTATCTGAAACAATTAGAGAGCCTATTCAGACATTTTTTTTCACATAGGAATTTAAGAGCTTTTGGATGTTATGTTTTATATTTATATTTATAGCATTCATTTCCATGACTGTTTATGTGTGTGTATGTGTTCATTTTTCCAGTTTTTAATATATCGAACGAGAAAATCAGAAAGATTGAAATCAACCCTATAATTAGATATTTTTGCTTTCTATTAGTTTTATTCTTCGTATTATAAACAGTTCTTAGTAAATATATATTATGCCTGTATATAGCCATATTAAACATGATTATCATCAGTAAATAATATAAAGTTTCTGTGTTCAAAACATACCTGTGGATTCTGTTAAGATTTGAATGCACGTGTTCTCCTGTCCGTAGCAGTTCATTTTTCTATCAGATTCACATTGCTTAGAAGTTGTATTGTAACAGTAATGGCATTGATGATTATTTTGCTTTTTACTTAATTCTTGAATTGTTACTGAAAGAAAAAGAAAACTTAAGTACCAAATACATTTCTGCAATCACTATTGTTTTTACCCTATTAAATTCTATAGGACTAATTTAAAAAAAAATTCTGACATAGGGTTAGATTACAAATGGCGCACTAAATAATTTTTTTCAATCTGCACTGAAAGAAAAAATGATCACAGCCGCATTAGTGCTGCTATTACAAGTTGAAAGTAAAACGTTAATGTGATTATGGTATCCAAAAGTTCTGAAACCTCTGTCTTGAGCACAAACTTCAGGACTTTGTATACCTTGAGCGTGTTAACCTTTCCCCATAGACTCCTATGGATCTCTGTAAAATAGCCCTAACAGTTATTATATATATATATATATATATATATGAATATATACAGATAGATAGATAGAGATTTTTAAATAAAAGTAATTTTTTTCTATGTGATACAACATAGGATTTTCAAGTATTTCTATTGAAAATACATTAATACACTATAAAAATGATATTGCATGTTTTAAAGTATTTGAATGGGAATGGCACAAAAGTGCATATATACAGTATGTATATACTGTATATATATATATATATATATATATATATATATATATATATATATATATATATATATATATATATATATATGATGGATCTCACTATGCAAATAATAGTGGGTGAAATACCACTCATGACCCATAGGAGATTGCCCAATTTACGGGATAAATTAGTGCATAATCACTTTAGAAATCCAGTTCACAAACATAACTGGCTACAAAACTATCGGAAAAAAATATGGTAACTTCCCATGTGGGAAATGTAGCATTTGCAAAAAAATCCAGAAAGAAAACAAAATTACAGATGCCCAGGGAAAAACACACACAATAATAAATTGCAGGAGTGAAGGAGTGATATATGCGGTATCATGCTCGTGTTCCCTACCTAACTACAGGGAACTAAGAGAGAGGGTAAAAGAGCATAAAAGGAACATAAAAAATGAACAGTGTAAAGACAGCAGTGAAGCGAGACATTTTTTAAATATCATAATAGCGCTTCAATTGGCCTAAGAGCTGTAGGTCTAGACCTCATAGATCAGCAAGTAGGAGGGGGGTACCTAGATAAACACCTATTACAGGCAGAATGTAAATGGATCCATAACATGAATACCCTTAAACCCAAAGGTCTAAATGAGGAAATAAACTTTGCCCCATTCCTGTAATGATGACCATGAATTTATAGGCAACACATACACTACTCCTCCCTCCACAAATAAAAGGGCGGCTTATATTTATGCCTTTGTCTAAAGGGGTGTATTTAGACCCTCACATTAATGGCACACATGCTATATGTAGCAGATAGTCTTTAATAAACAACTTTGCACAACATTTGAAATCTTAGGCAATATCCCAGTTATTACAATCTGGAGTGTCTTTTAAAAATTTAAAATTTAAATTATATTTGTACGAGAGCCGTCTCCATCCTAGTTCTATCTCTCTTTCTTAAGGTTGACAATAGAGTTTGTCAGTAATGTACGTTATGTACATGTTATCATAAATAGCCTTAATACACCTCAAGTACACACTGAGGATAATATCATAGCATTAAAAATAGGTGCTTATTTTCTAGGGACAGAATATGTACATATGGTATAGATACAACGTTACATATTGATTTGAGTACAAAACAGATCCCCTCCCAATGATGCTTCTGATGCGGTATTACATTAAATATGCAATAAGGGCAAAAAGTTGCAAATATAAAACATGAATATGTATAAAATTGATACTTTTTGATGTATTGATACCTTCTAAGTAGGACTATACATCAGACAGGAAGTATACTATCTGGAACTTCCCAAAATTTGTTTAGTTTCAGACCGATTCTGATTTTTTCGAATTTCGTTTCGGATTGATTAGAATTCGGATACATTCAAATGTATTAGTTTCGGCTTCATTCGGATTCAAATACATTTTGATGTATTCGGATGTATTTGTTTCGGATTCTATTCATAAATTCGGATGTTCGGTATGTTTTACGTTGATTCAGATGGTTCCAAGTTACACAAACGGAATTATTTCACTGTTCTATCTCACTAAATTTCACTAAATTTAATTTTTATACTGAATTGTGAATGTAAATTTAATTTTTATACTGAATTGTGATTTGTCCATGGCCATTCGAATGTAACAAATAAATCCGAACTCATTCGGATTTATTCGCTACAAATTCATTCAGATTAGTTTTGCTTCGTTGCTAAGGTAATTCGGAAATTTGAATCAATTCAAATCTCCGAATTTGGCAAATTCATCCAAATTTCGATTTGGAATGAAATGAAACATGCATGTCTACTATATTATACCAAAATATATTTTAGATTACAGCTTGGATTATATATATTGCAAGATGTTGTTTTCTATTTGATTATAGTTTAGACTACCAGATTAGATGTGTTTATTGTTATTAATATTATTATTTATACAGTTTATGCACAGTATTGGGTTTGTGTAAGATAAGATAAGTACTATCCTCAATGTTTAAACTTTCTATTGTATTATCTTATTTTGGTATAATGCACCATATTTGGGTTTTTTTTAATTTTTTTATTCTGGGGTTATAACATAGCTATTGTCACATACATGTGGATAAATTGATGTAATTATGAAACAAAACAAAATGTATGCTTACCTAACAAATGTATTTATTTCCGGATATGGTGAGTCCAAAGCTTGAGTAATTACTGTTGGGAATATCACTCCTGGCCAGCAGGAGAAGGCAAAGAGCACCCCAGTTAAACTGTTAAGTATCACTCCCTTACCCACAACCCCCAGTCATTCGACCAAAGGGAAATGGAGAAAAAGGAGTAACACAGGGTGTAGAGGTTATAGTAAAAAGAACAACTGTCTTAAAATAAAGGGTGGGGCCGTGGACTCACCATATCTGGAAATAAATACATTTATCAGGTAAGCATACATTTTGCTTTTCTTTCCTAAGATATTGTGAGTCCACGGCTTGATTAATTACTGTTGGGAACCAATACCCAAGCTAGAGGACACGGATAAATAGGGAGGGATAAGATAGGCAGTCCTAAACAGAAGGCACCATGCTTGAAGAACCTTTCTCCCAAAAGAAGCCTCAGCCGAGACAAAAGTATCAAATTTGTAAAAATTTTAAACAAGTATGTAGAGAAGACCAAGTTGCAGCCTTGCAAATTTGTTCCACAGAAGCTTCATTTTTTAAAGCCTAAGAAGAGGAAACAGCTCTTGTGGAATGAGCAGTAATTCTTTCAGGAAGCTGCTGTCCAGCAGTCACATAAGCCAAACCGAATTATACTTTGTAACCAAAAAGAATGAGTAGCAGCAGTAGCTTTCTGACCTTTACGTTTCCCAGAGCAACAGACAAAGAGGGCAGAGGACTGGCGAAAATCCTTAGTCGCCTGTAAGTAGAATTTAAGAGCATGTACAACATCCAAATTGTGTAACAAACATTCTTTGGTAGAAGAAGGATTAGGACACAGAGAGGAAACAACAATTTCCTGATTGATATTTCTATTAGAAACAACCTTAGGAAGGAAACCTAACTTAGTACGAAGAACCGCCTTATTGGCATGAAACATAAGATAAGGGGAATCACTCTGCAGATCTGAGAGTTCCGAGACTTTTCGAGCAGAAGAGATAGCAACAAGAAACAAAACCTTCCACGATAACAACTTAATGTCTATGGAATGCAATGGCTCAAACGGAGACAGCTGTAAAACTTTAAGAACAAGGTAAGGACTCAAAGGAGGAGCAACAGACTTAAAGACAGGCCTGATTTTGACCAAGGCCTGAAAAAAAGACTGTACATCTTGCACATCCGCCAAATGTTTATGTAGTAAAACTGGTTAAGCAGAAATCTGACCCTTCAGGGTACTGACTGACAATCCCTTCTCCAGGCCTTCCTGAAGAAAAGATAAAATTTGAGGAATTCTAATTCTACTCCAAGAGTAGCCCTTGGATTCACACCAATAAAGATATTTACGCCATATCTTATGGAAAAATCTTTCTAGTAACAGGCTTGCGAGCCTGAATCATGGTCTCAATGACCGACTCAGAAAATCCACGCTTAGAAAGAATTAAGCGTTCAATCTCCAAGCAGTCAGTTTCAGAGAAATGAGATTTGGATGAAGGAAGGGACCCTGAATCAGGAGGTCCTTCCACAGAGGTAGTCTCCAAGATGAAAAGTCTGTCTGCTCAGAAAATCTTCTTCCCAGTTGTCTACTCCTGGAATGTGGAGGGCAGATAGATAGCATTTGTGGGTCTCAGCCCACTGAAGAATCCAAGTAACCTCCTTCATGGCTAAGGAACTCAGAGTTCCTCCCTGGTTATTGATGTAAGCCACAGAGGTTATGTTGTCTGACTGGAACCTGATAAACTGGGCTGAGGCTAAGCCAATAGATCATTGTAAATCACCCTCAACTCCAAGATGTTGATGGGAAGAGTAGACTCCTCCCGAGTCCAAAGGCCCTGAGCTTTTAATGAGTTCCAGACTGCACACCAGCCCAGCAGGCTAGTGTCCATGGTCATGATCACCCAGGAAGGTCTCCAAAAGCATGTGCCCTGAACAGATGTGCCTGAGAAATCCACCATGGGAGAGAAACCCTTGATGACTGATCTAACTCTATTCTCTGAGATAGATCTGCATGGTTGCCTTTCCATTGTCTGAGCATGCACAACTGGAGAGATCTCAAATGGAATTGAGCAAAAGGAATGATGTCCATGGAAACCACCATCAGACCGATTACCTCCATACAATGAGCCACTGAAGGATGAGCAGTAGCCTGAAGAGAGAGGCAAGAAGAAATGATTTTGTTTTTCCTAAACTCTGTCAGAAAAATCTTCATCAATAGAGAATCTATTATGGTCAATAAGAACACTACTCTTGTAGCAGGGACAAGGGAGCTTTTTTCCAGATTCACATTCCATCCGTGATTTTGCTAGTTGAAAATATGGTGCCTGAACCAATATGTCGTCCATTTAGGGTGCCACAGCAATTTCACGAGAACGTATCACTGCCAAAAGAGCCCCCAGAACCTTTGAAAAAATTCTGGGAGCCATGGCTAGACCAAATGGAAGGGCCACAAACTGGAAATGTTTGTCCAGAAAAGCAAATCTCTGGAATCTGTGATGGTCCCTATGAATAGGCACATGAAGATATGCATCCTTTAAGTCTATGGTTGTCATGAACTTACCCTCTTGTACTAAAGGAAGAATGGAGCGTATAGTCTCCATCTTGAAGGATGGAACTTTGAGAAACTTGTTTAGACACTTCAAGTCTAGAATGGGATGAATAGTTCCCTCTTTTTTGAGAACCACAAATAGGTTGGAGTAGACCCTGTTCCTGCACTAGAACTGGAACTATCACTCCCAGGGAGGAAAGATGTTGTATACATTTCAAGAATGCCTCTCTCTTTATCTGGTCTGCAGATAATCTTGAGAGAAGGAATCAAGAAGGAAAAGTCTTGAAATCCAATTTGTAACCCTGTGATACTATGTTTACAGTCCAGGGATCTGGGACATCTCATATCCAGGCTTGAGAGAACTGAGAAAGTCTACCCCCCACCTGATCCAATCTCGGATCAGAGGCAAACCCTTCATGCTTATTTGGAATCAGCTGCAGGTTTTTTTGATCATTTTTCCTTGTTCCAAGACTGATTGGGTTTCCAAGAAGACTTGGATTGTTCCTGCTTGGAAGAATGGGAAAGCTTTCCTCTGAAGTTACGAAAGGAACGAAAATCACTCTGATGTCCTTTAGGCCTATTCTTCTTTTCTTGAGGTAGAAAAGACCCTTTTCCACCCATAATTTCTGCCAAACCGGGTCCAAACAAGGTTTTGCACTTGTAAGGAATCGCCAGAAGCTTGCCTTTAGAGGAAACGTCTGCAGACCAGGATTTCAACCATAACGCCCTCTGGGGTAGGACAGCGAAACTCAAAGTTTTAGCTCCTAGTCTAACAACCTGTAAAATGGCATCTGAAATAAAGTAATTGTCCGACTTAAGAGTTTTAATCCTACCTTAAATTTCATCCAAGGAATTCTCTACTTGAAGAGAATCAGACAAGGCGTCAAACCAATAAGATGCCGCACTAGTCACGGTGGCAATACACACCGCAGGTTGCCATTGGAGACCTTGATGAACATAAATCTTTTTCAAATAAGCCTCCAGCTTCTTGTCCATTGGATCCTTAAAAGAGCAGCTATTCTCAATAGGAATAGTGGTTCTCTTAGCCAGAGTGGAAATTTTCCTTTCAACTTTGGGTACAGTGTACCAAGGGTCTTTAATAGAGTCCTTGACAGGAAACATTTTCTTAAAAATGGATGATGGGGAAAAAGACACCCCTGGTTTTTTCCATTCCTGTGAGATAATCTCCCTAGCATGGTCCAGCACAGTAAAAGCATCAGAAGTGGAAAGTTCATCAAAGAAACGTTTAAATTTACTAGATTTCTTAGGAGTGACAACAACAGGGGTATCGGAGTCATCTAAAGTAGCTAAAACCTCCTTTAACAATACACAAAGGTGTTCAAGCTTAAATCTGAAGGATACCACCACAGTCTCAGAAGAGGGAATTATACTGTCCGAATCTGAGATTTCACCCTCAGAAAGTCCCAATGTATCTTCCTCATCAGACTTATGAGAAAGGGCAACTTGGGAAGCAGAACTGAGGACAGGCACCTTACTTTCTAAAATTCTAGATTTCCTCTTGGTTTTTCCGTGTAATCTGGGAATGGCAGCTAATGCCCCAGATACCACTGAAGATACCTGGGCAGCAATTTCTGCTTTTAAATAAACTCCACTAGGAGAGGAGAGGATCACAGGGCACTGCATGTGATGCCATTGAGGCTTGGGATGCAGCAGTAGAAAGCTGAGGTATTATTTTAACAGCATCATCCTGAGAGAAATTAGGCTAAAGAATTTAGTTTATTTTGCAAAGTTTTCTTGACACATGAAGAACAAAATTGCATAGGAGCTACAATTTGTGCATCTAAACATAATAAGCATGAATTTGTGAGAGCAGGCTCTTGCTCCATATCAGACATTAGGTGAAACCGTAAATAAACGTGTACAGATAAGTTTCAAAGATTTTAATATTCAATTAAAATAAGCCAAGGAAGAAATTCACTTTAAATTTTATCCCAAATAAGGATTGACCCCCAGCTAAAATTATGTGAGAAAAGTTAAGAAAAAACATTTAATAAACATCAAATAAACTTCTAAAATACCCCTCAGGCAACCCCATACCTCAATTATTGAGGTGCCTTACCGCTACCAATTAAGACCGGATCACCCAGAAATGGAGAAAAAATACTTTTTTCCTCAGAAACGTTCTGAAGTAAAATCGGTCATGTGACCTCAACTACCGAGCTGCGACATAGAGAGGCACTAAAAATAGCTTCCTGGTACACTGAGTACCAGAAAAACTTGTATTGTTTTATCAAGTAAATATGTGTCAGGAAATAAAGCCTAATAAAAACATTTTACCTTTTTTTATTTTTTAAAAGGGTTTAAATGTTAGTCTCACACATGCTACAGTGCCTACTTCATGCCCTAGTGTAACCCATACAACAGGATTATCTATGTCCCAATAAAAAAGCATTGTCTTTTAATTTGTTAAGTGCATGGTCTCCCAAACTGGAAGGAAAAGCACTTATCTGCTCCGCTGTCCGGCATGTAGACAGTTACAAGGTATGAGAAGACACAGTTCTTCACAGAGACCTTTGAAAAAGAAATAACAGAGTAGCCAACTATGGCTTTCTAAACTAGGACAGCAATTGTTAGGAAAACACAGTAAGTACCTCTTTACAAGTTCCTAACTGCTTTAAAGCCACCACTACCCGACTGCAAGGAATGACGTGGAATACGGCTATACCCCAAAACGTGCTTGTAGATTAAATCAACATTTTTCTTCAGACTCCTAAACTTCACCTCCTCCATGCACCAAAGGCAAAGAGAATGACTGGGGGTTTTGGGTAAGGGAGTGATACTTAACAGTTTAACTGTGGTACTCATTGCCTCCTGCTTCTGGCCAGGAGTGATATTCACAACAGTAATTACTCAAGCCATGGACTCTTAGGAAAGAAAATATGTTTTTAAAATTTGAATGTCTTAATGTTTAAAAGTTTGGATTATGATAAATACTGTTATTTTTTTGGAAGGGGTGGATGCCCCAACATATCACTGAATAAATAACTACTTTTTCATTTTAAATCCAGAGAGTGTTGGTATTCATTTGGATGTGTTTTTATTTTCCCCCCAGTTTTTGTCAGTGAGAGTGCACCTTTACTGAGAATGTGTGTTTGTGTACATATATATATATTATCATCCTACTTGTAATTTGGCTCCTAGAGAGAAATAATCATGCCATGACTTTACTCAGTTCTTTAAGAGAGAGGGCTAAACATGAAAATCCCAGTGCGTGATGAACTGTCCCCCATAGAAAGTAATGCAGGTCTCTGGAATGCTGAATCTCCCAGAAGAGGGGAGCACCCTTTATCATTAATAACGTTTCAAATTGCACACTTTTCAGCATACTTGACCTTGCATTCACTTCTAGTTCCTCATACATGTCTTCGTTTTCTATTAGTGCAATATTTGCATTGCTTTGGAGACAAATTTATTAGCTAAGGGAATACAATGAGTAAATATAAAACATGCTCAAGTAGCTCTCTTGTTCAGTGCACTCATCAAGGCTAAAAGAATTTGTTTAACAAAAGATAAATAGACTATGCTTTGTATTCTGTACTGTTTTCTATGATTTTAACTTCGTATTTTAAGATCACATTCTACGTTACTTAAATTTTTTTCATTAAAGGAACAGTAACATTTCTTTCCTGCTGTAAAATGTCCAATGACTTGTTATACCAGCAGCAGTGTATAAATATATAAGAGAAATTGCTCTTTTAGATTTATTTTTGTATATAAAACATTCAAATTGACCGAGCATGCAGGAGAACAGACCAAATGCTTCTTTATCTTATATTTGTATGTTTACTAAAGTACAATACTTTGGGCCTGATTCTATAAAGCTCTCTGATCTTATGAGATTCTATAAGATATCTTGCAAGTATAAATACGCCCCTGTACTAATTCTATAATGGACATTTTTACCTTTAGAAGAGCATGTTTCACAAAGGGGGGTTTCCTGCTTTTAAGTATGTGAAGGCAATGCATAACATGTGAATATTTAGAGGTCGATTTATCAATCTGCGGCGGACAGAGGTGAATATATGCGCCCCTGACCGCCGCATCTCACCTCTGGCGGATTGAGTTCCGCTGGCACTATTTTGAGCTTGTGTGCAATCCCGCCCGTGCCCAGCCAATCATGCGCGGTCAAGAGCTGTCAATCTCCCTGGCCCTGGTCTGATGACCTCTACTTGTTAATTACGGCGTGTAGGTTCTCTTGTGAGAACCTGTAGTCGTAGGGGATTGAAAGGATTGCAAAGCCTTTGATAAATCAAGCCCATAATCCTATGGGGTTTGTCTTGGAGCTGACAGGCTTCGCTATGTTTATTTTTTAGTCGTTCCTAATAAAGCTACTATATTTTAAGAAATCTGGTGCCTTGAGTCTCGCCTGGTCGCTTGTTTGTCCCATAATCCTAGTGTCAAATGGAGGATATACTGTATCTGAAGACAGTGTTGCAACTTGAAGCAATTTGATTGAATATAAAAAACAGGACCTGCTCCATCTTTACTGATGTATTACATTTCAATCTTAATTTAAAACAATTGTATTTTTGTATTTAACAATTAAATATTGAAATAAAAATTATGCAGTAAAAATTGTACTGTTTAATTGCATTAAAAATCATAAAGAAATTGTTCTGCAAAAAGATTGGATTTTATGGAGAAAAAATATATATTAAAATTGTGCATTAGAGAAACTATTTAAGGTGCAAAGTAAAAATCATAATATAACACTGCGAATGCAAAAATACAGTGAAATTCTTATTCATAATACAATATTAAGAGCGTATTATTTCCCTTACAGTAAAATTAGGTTCACTGCCTGTGCTAGAGGGCTGAACAGGGGTGTTCTATGGGTGTAGGTGAAATTTCTCAAAAAGCTCTAGTGTATTGACCATAGGATCTAAATAGAGCGCTTGCAGCACATCTGTGGTCTAGGAGGCACAGTCCTTAACTGGTTTAAATCTTTTCCTAGCTTTTATATTACAGAGAGTAATATCAGGATCAAGCTCATCAGCACCAACAGAACTGGCCTGCGGAGTTCCACAAGGATCCATCCTGTCTCCCATGCTATTCGTAATCTACTTACTACCACTGAGGGACATCATTAACCGACATGGCCTAAGGTATCATTGTTATGCTGATGACACACAACTCTACTTCTCCTTTGCTCCAAATACTACAGACCCAGCATGCCGCATAAACAGTTGCTTAGCAGACCTCATAGAATGAATGAATGCTAGCTGTCTCAAATTGAACCCGGACAAAACAGAGTTACTCTTGGTGAGGGGACCCACGGACATCAAAAATATCCCATGATCACCCAACTGGCCTGGAGCTTGGAAGCTCTGAACTGTTAGTTCAGCAAAGGTGTGAAACCTTGGAGTGCTGATTGACGCTAGACTATCTTTTAAACAGCAGATTTCCTCCAGAATAAAATCTTCCTACTTTCATTTGAAAAACATAGCCAGGATTCAACACTTAATTCCACCGGATGATATGCCAACATTAATCCATGCATTTGTATCCTCTAGTCTAGATAACTGAAATGCACTGTACTTGGGCCTTCCAAAAAAAGAACTCCATCGCCTTCAGACGGTACAAAATGCAGCAGCCAGACTACTGACCAATCAATCTAGCTCCTTCAACATAACACCTGTTCTCCATTCCCTGTATTGGCTTCTAATTAAATGGCAAACATATTTTAAAATTGGCCTGCTGACCTTCAAAGCCTTAAACAACCAAGGCCCACAGTACCTGAAAGAGCTCCTGACAACCTACATCCCATCCCGCTCACTTAGGTCAGCCAACACATCCCTCCTCTCAGTGCCAAGAATAAGGAAAAACTCAGGCTCCAGAGCAATCAGCCATGCTGCCCCTACTTTCTGTAACTCTTTACCGTGCGCAATCAGAGAGGCACCGTGCTTACAGACTTTTAAAAAAAAGCTAAAGACCCACCTCTTCAATCAGGCATTCAATCCGCTTATATGACCTTCAGAAACTCCTAACTTTTATGTCTTTATGTTGAAATATTTGTAAAGTGCTTTGAGTCTTACAGGGAGAATAGCGGAAATTCTTCTTCTTATTATTATTATTATTATTCTGTAAATATTTTCCTCATATAGATCTCACGGGAATAGGTGGGACCACTACGCTACAGAAAAAAAAACATCCGAGAGCGTCAGGGAGGGGGAAGGAGGGAGGGGGTGGAGGGAGAGAGGGACTATACAGTGGAGGTGGGATTAGAGGGTGCAAAGCTATCTGGGAGGGGGTAAATGACGTGGGGGGCAGCTACACTACAGAAAAAAATGTGTGTGTTTTTATTATTAAATAAAATTGACATATTTTGGAAAACTGGGTACTGCCAGTACCTAAGATTGTGGTAATTAATTAGAGGGGGGGTTAGAGAGCTTTTTGGGAGGGATCAGGGAGGTGGGAAGGTAAGGGGGTAATCCTACACTAAGGACAATAATAATATTAATAATAATAAAAATATATTTTAAAAAAAGTGTCTGTCTGCCGGTACTTAAGATGGTGGTGACCATTGGGGGGTGGTGCAGGGAAGAGAGTTGTTTGAGATGGACCAGGGAGGGATCAGAGGTGGGAAGTGTCAGGTGGGAGGCTGATCTCTGCACTAAAGCTAAAATTAAGCTTATAAACTACCTAATTAATCCCTTCACTGCTGGGAATAATAAAAGTGTGGTGCGCAGCTGCAATTAGCGACCTTCTAATTACCAAAAAGCAATGGCAAAGCCATATATGTCTGCTATTTCTGAACAAATTCCACAGAAGCTTTTACAACCATTTGTGCCATGATTGCACAAGCTGTGTTTAAATAATTTCATTGAGAAACCTAAAGTTTGTGAAAAAGATAACATTTTTGTTTTATTTCATCGCATTTGGTGGTGGAATGGTGGCATGAAATATACCAAAATGGGCCTAGATCAATACTTTGGGTTGTCTACTAACAAAAATATATAGTTTTAATAGGCAAATAAAAAAAACAAGGCTCTATTTCTGTTTAAATGGAGTGATGGCAAATTGCTAAAAATGCAGTCTTTTAGGGAAGTTTTTGCCTGAAATGTCCGGTCTTTAAGGGGTTAAGGAGGTTTGCTATGAAATATTGTAGATATATCAGTGAAATCTTATGACATTGCAATAAAGCAAAGTGTGATATCAGCACTGATAAAACTGATTGGCTGCTAGTTTTTTTTTCTTATTGAACATGCAGTAGCTGAAGGATAACTGTTCATAGAGCACTTATTCTAGTTAGAAATGTTTAGCTAAAATATCTTCCTTTTTTACATAGAGATACTCAGGTGATATTTTCTTCTTAGCCTTTTACTGTTATGGTGCATTCCTTTCAAGTGATTTATCATATGAGTATTATGTCACTTTAATAAAATACACCACAAGTCAGGTACATTTTACAACATCATTTTTATTTAGAGAATCTCGTCTGAGTAGAGGGCTTTAAAGAATTAGGCCCAATATGTTATTCTTAAATATGTGTAATTCAGTTTTTTGACCAAGTGGCTAAAATGTGTGAATATATTTGAAGAAGTACAACATTAGCTATGTGCCTACCTCACATTAAGCAAAATAAAGAAAAAGTCTGGGGATCTTGTCGGTCTCTAGGCCTTTTAATGAGCTGTTACATGATAATAGAAAATGTGTCTGCTTTTTATTTATTTACTTGTTTATTTAAATATTTGACTGTGAACCCCCAAGTTAACTACACTTGAAAGAGCAGGTGAGCTTAATTTAAAGCTTTAAATATTTATTACTCAGTTCAGCTCCCCTAAGCGCTCTGCAGCAACCCGGGACTTGCTAGTTTCTGGGGCCTGGTGACATCACCATGTATGGGTGTGGTGATGTCACTGGCATCTAAACCACTAGGGATGCTCGGGTAATTGCATGGGGCTGCAATTATTTCTGAAAACAGCCCCCGGATGATAACACATCATACACATTGTGCAGATGATGACTACTTGTTGTCATTTGCAGCAAGAGGGTTAGATGCATGGTTATATATGCATACATTTGAAACTTACATAGAGTTTATAAATGATTTTATATGTTCATAATGGCATAATGACTTTACTTTTTAAAAAGGAAAATATAATGAAACAAACAAACAAAATAAATAAACACAATGCAAATTTGCACAATACATGTCAATAAAACCCTTTTATACCCAAGTTTGTGGTACTATATGTATCCCAGCACCTTCAATGGGAATTTTTGTTTAATAATATAACAGGAATGTCAGCTACATGTGAAATCTTAAATGTGATTCTTCAAAAAAGGCAAAGTTTTAGTTAATTTTTAAACATATTTAGACAGATTCCCTTTTAGTTAAAAAGTTAGAAAACCATTTATGAATAACTGGTCTTGCGGCAGTTTCACAAGAAAATATTAGTTTCACAAAAAATAAAAAACTTTTTATCTTTTTCATAGAAGGGATGAACCACAAACATTTTTTAAAATGATATTTAAAAAAATAAAATAAAAAATAAAAATCTCCCAAGTTCTAAAGTTAAGGCTATGCTGTAAAAATTACCATAATATACTAATAAATGAGATGTAATGAATAAAGAGGAATCAACAGTGAAAAGAAAATGGTGTGAGCTAGCTGCTCATTGGTGCTTACACATATTTGTCTCTTTTGACTGGTTGAAGAGACAGTCTGTCTACACCAGAATGTTTATTGTTTTAAAATATAGATAATCTCTTTATTACCCATTCCCTAGTTTTGCATAACCAACACAGTAATATAAATACACTTTTTATCTCTGTGATTATCTTGAATATAAGCCTCTGCAAACTACCCCCTTATTTCAGTTCTTTTGACAGACATGCATTTTAGCCAATCACTGCTGGCTCATAGGAACTTCACGTGCGTGAGCACAGTGTTATCTATATGACACACATGAACTAACACCCTCTAGTGGTGAAAATGTCCTGAGAAAAGAGGCGGCCTTCAAGGGCTTAGAATTTAGCATATGAACCTTCTATTTTTAGCTTTCTACTAAGAATACCAAGAGAACAAAGCCAAATTGGTGATAAATGTAAATTGGAAAATTGTTTTAAATTACATGCCCTATCTGAATCAAGTTTATTTTGAACTAGACTGTCCCTTAAACTAGATGTGTTCATCTAGCTGCCAGCGATGAAGCACTGTTTCTTCAGCAAAGGATAAGAAGAGAATGAAGCAGTATTTGATACTAGAAGTACATTTGAAAGTTGTCTAAAATTGTATGTTCTATGTATGAAAGAAAAATTTGGGGTCTTCTGACCCTTTAACAAAAACTTATGAGAGAAACCTTTAGCCTTTCAAATATCTTCATGGAGAGAAAAAAAGTGATAATTTTGAAAGATAAAGCAATTACCCTTTGTAAATATATAAACAATCTAACTACATTATAAATATACAACATCATTTTTATTCTTTATAAGTAGGATTCAAGTACATCAATATTTTTACAATATTAGTCAGAGTAAATTGCAAATAAAGTGACATACCTGGAGTGCTGCAATTGTCTTTGCAACATTGAATGCCTGTCACGACTGAGAAGTTACCACTGCTGAAAGTTTGGGCGCCATTACAATCAGCTTTATATCCACATCCTCTGGCCAACTTGGCATCCTTTACGCTTGAGTCTAAAAAGTTGAAAATGAATATGGATATCAAATTATGTCATTAGATTTTTATTTTAAATGTCCAGAAAACAAATGAATATATCTTTCATTACACATTTCCGTAGTTCCTGATTGCAGTTTACATTTAAAAGCTTCCATACAGTACAAAACAAATAACATGAATATTATCAGATTGTGATCTGATTTAGGCACTTATTAAAAGCAGGAAATTAAACATTATTTGCTAACAAAATGCAAATAAGTCTTGCATTATTATGTATAGTGAGTATGTAATAAAACAGGAACACTAGAACACTAAAGACAAATGTAATACAAAATGTCATTTTCCATGAAATGTTTAAATATACATTGTAAAAAAAAATTGCAATATATATTCATTAAAAAGGGGCTTGTTTTTTCTAGCATTCGTAAATAAGCAACATGTTGCACAGTGATTGATTGATCAGTGCAAGGGCTTGTTCATTTATTTTGCTAATAAGATAAGATAAACATAATCACAGAACTTTTCAAGTCATATCTCTTTAGAATGTAAAGCTTGCAAATACAAAACAACAGTTTTAAATTATTTAAAAGATTGTTGTTGTTCATATTATGGGGCCGAATTATCAAGCTCCAAATGGAGCTTGATGTCCGTGTTTCCGTGCGAGCCTTCAGGCTCTCCGGAAACAGCAGTTATGAAGCAGCTGTCTTAAGACCGCTGCTTCATAACTGGTCCACCTGCTCTGAGGCTGCAAACATCAATCCGCTTGATCCTATACGATCGGGCTAATTGACACCCCCTGCTAGCGGCTGATTGGCCGTCATTGGCTGTTGGCATTCATCAATGCCTGTCGGACATGATCCGTTGAGCGGATCATGTCAGACAGACCGATGATAAATCAGCCCCATACTGTTCATATATGAAATGACTGTAATGTTCCTTTAAGAATTGCATTCATTGACTATTTTTGACAGAGTCAGAGGCTTAAAGGGACATGTGTATGTTCAATTACGCAAAGAGGGCCAGATTTAAAGTGGAGCAATAATTAATGCTCCTGCTTGAGTGAACCCAATGAGCGCAGAAAGCTGAACTTTCGATATTGCATTTGCGTTCACGTATTCCCCCATAAAAGTCAATGTAGAAAAAAGTGGGAAAAAAACATCCCACTCTCACACAAACACAATCGCATATTGTCATGTGCGCTAACCTGACATGGAAATTTGAATTTCTTTCATGTAATTGGCAAGAGTCCATGAGCTAGTAACGTATGGGTATGGGATATACAATCCTACCAGGAGGAGCAAAGTTTCCCAAACCTCAAAATGCCTATAAATACACCCCTCACCACACCCACAATTCAGTTTTACAAACTTTGCCTCCTATGGAGGTGGTGAAGTAAGTTTGTGCTAAGATTTCTACATTGATATGCGCTTCTCAGCATTTTGAAGCCCGATTCCTTTCAGAGTACAGCGAATGTCAGAGGGATGTGAAGGGAGTATCACCTTTTGAATGCAATGGTTTTTTTCACGGGAGATCTATTTCTTAGGTTCTCTGTTCTCGGTCGTAGAGATTAATTTCCTACCTCCCTTTTCAGATCGACGATATACTCTCATATTCCATTACCTCTACTGATAACCGTTTCAGTACTGGTTTGGCTATGTGCTATATGTGGATGGATGTCTTTGGTAAGTATGGTTTCATTACTTAAGGCACTCTCAGCTATGGTTTGGCACTTTATGTATTTTATAAAGTTCTACATATATGTATTGTACTTATATTTGCCATGATTCAGATTTTCAGTATATTTCCTTTTGCAGACTGTCAGTTTCATATCTGGGAAATGTATATTTCTGTTTGTGCCGTGCGTCATACCTGGTGCCAAATATTTTCATTATTTAAGACCCCATTGCTATATGCCTCTTGCCTTTTCTTTATGTCAGAGGGCTATGCTGTTTGCATTTTTTCCCATTCCTGAAACTGCCATACAAGGAAATTGATAATTTTGCTTTATATGTTGTTTTTTCTCTTACATTTGCAAGATGTCTCAAACTGATTCTGTCTCAGAAGTCACTATTGCAACTCTGCTGCCGGATAATGGTTCTACCAAATCTAAGTGCATTTGTTGTAAACTTGTGGAGGTTATATCTCCAGCTGTGGTTTGTAATAGCTGTCATGATAAACGTTTACATGCAGAAAATGTGTCCATTAATAGTAGTTCATTACCTGTTGCTGTTCCCTCAACATCTAATGCACAAGATATACCTGAAAATTTAAAAGAATTTATTTCTGATTCTATACAGAATACTTTGTCTGCTATTCTGCCTTCTAATAAATGTAAAAGATCTTTTAAAACTTCTCATAAAGTTGATGAAATTTCAAATGACTGACAACATAGTGAATTATCCTTCTCTGATGAGGATCTATCTGGTTCAGAAGATCCTGCCTCAGATATTGACACTGACAAATCTTCTTATTTGTTTAAAATGGAGTACAGGTAGCCCTCAGTTTACGCCGGGGTTAGGTTCCAGGAGGAATGGTTGTAAATCGAAACCGTTGTAAATTGAAACCCAGCTTATAATGTAAGTCAATGGGAAGTGAGGGAGTTAGGTTCCAGGCCCCTCTCAAAATTGTCATAAGTAACACCTAATACATTATTTTTAAAGCTTTGAAATGAAGACTTTAAATGCTAAACAACATTATAAACCTATATATATAAACCTAATAATATAGATTGTATCATCATCAAACCAAGTTTAATGAGCAAAAACTTTTGCTAAACATCACCTAATGAAATAATCATGCATTTTTCTGCAATCAGTTCTCTGCATTGTTAGCATGTTAGATAATATTGGGTCTGCACCTATTCTATGCATTTCATTCTGCAGTGACTAATAAGTAGTTAGGCACCTTCACCTCAAGCAGCTGGACAGGAAGATAATAGGGAAGTGCCTGCTAAATTTTGCTCGATAGATCTGGTCTGATCTGTGTACACAGATCAATTTAAGGCTGTTAAGTTGCATAACTTTGCTGCAAAACAAGCGGACAGCCCCACCTACTGGCTATTTTAATTAGTGCATTGCTTTCCAAAGCTTCTCAATAGCAGTCACATTACTGAAAAAAAGGTTGTTATTCTGAAACGTCGCAAATTGAACAGGCGTAAACCGAGGGCCACCTGTATATTCATTCTTTGTTAAAAGAAGTGTTGATTACATTGGATATGGAGGAAACTAGTCCTCTTGATATTAAAACTAGTAAACGTGTAAATTCAGTTTATAAACCTCCTGTGGTTATTCCAGAGGTTTTTCCAGTTCCTGATGCTATTTCTGATATGATTTCTAAGGAATGGAATAGGCCTGGCACTTCTTTTATTCCTTCTTCAAGGTTTAAAAAATTGTACCCTTTGCCAGCAGTTTCTTTAGAGTTTTGGGAAAAGATCCCTAAAGTTGATGGGGCTATCTCTACTCTTGCTAAACGTACTACTATTCCTACGGAAGAAAGTACTTATTTTAAAGATCCTTTAGATAGAAAACTTGAATCTTATCTAAGGAAAGTCTATTTATGTTCTGGTCATCTTCTCAGGCCTGCAATTTCTTTGACTGATGTTGCAGCTGCATCAACTTTTTGGTTGGAACATTTAACGCAACAAGAATTGGATTCTGAATTGTCTAGCATTGTTTGCTTACTCCAACATGCTAATAATTTTATCTGTGATGCTATTTTTGATATCATCAAAATTGATGTTAAATCTATGTCTTTAGCTATTTTAGAGCTTCGTGGCTTAAATCTTGGAATGCTGACATGACTTCTAAGTCCAGATTGCTATCTCTTTCCTTTCCAAAGTAATAAGTTATTTGGTTCTCAGTTGGATTCTATAATTTCAACTGTCACTGGGGGGAAGGTTTTTTTTTTTCCTCAGGATAAAAGACCTAAGGGTAAATCTAAAGCTTCTAACCGTTTTCGTTCCTTTCGACAAAATAAGGAACAGAAATCTAATCCTTCCCCAAGGAATCTGTTTCCAATTGGAAGTCTTCCTCAAATTGGAATAAGTCCAAGCCATTTAAGAGATCAAAGCTAGCCCCCAAGTCCTCATGAAGGTGCAACCCTCATTCCAGCTCAGCTGGTGGGGGGCAGATTAAGATTTTTCAAAGATGTTTGGATCAATTCGGTCCAAAATCAATGGATTCAGAGTATTGTCTCTCAGGGGTACAGAATAGGATTCAGAGTAAGACCGCCTGTGAGAAGATTTTTTCACTCACGCATTCCTGCAAACCCAGTAAAGGCTCAGGCTTTCCTGAAGTGTGTTTCAGACCTGGAGTTATCAGGGGTAATAATGCCACTTCCGTTTCAGGAACAGGGTCTGGGGTTTTAGTCAAATCTATTCATTGTCCCAAAGAAAGAACATTTATTCAGACCAGTTTTGGATCTAAAGATTTTGAATCAATATGTAAGAGTACCAACTTTCAAAATGGTGACTATAAGGACTATTCTGCCTTTTGTTCAGCAAGGGCATTATATGTCCACAATAGACTTACAGGATGCATATCTTCATATTCCGATTCATCCAGATCACTTTCAGTTCCTGAGATTCTATTTTCTATACAAGCATTACCAATTTGTTTCCCTTCCTTTTGGTCTAGCGACAACTCCAAGAATCTTTTCAAAGATGTAATCAGAGAGCGGGGTATTGTGGTGTTTCCTTATTTGGATGATATCTTGATACCTGCTCAGTCTTTACATTCTGCAGAATCTCACACAAATCAACTAGTGTTGTTTCTTCAAAGACATGGTTGGAGGATCAATTTACCAAAAAGTTTTTTGATCCCTCAGACAAGGGTAACCTTTTTAGGTTTCCAGATAGATTCAGTGTCCATGACTCTGTCCCTAATAGACAAGAGACAATTAAAATTGGTTTCAGCTTGTCGGAACCTTCAGTCTCAATCATTCCCTTCATTGACTATGTGCATGGAAGTTTTAGGTCTCATGACTGCAACATCAGACGTGATCCCCTTTGCTCATTTTCATATGAGACCTCTCCAGATTTGTATGCTGAACCAATGGTGCAGGGATTATACAAGGATATCACAATACATATCCTTAAATCCCAATGTTCGACTCTCTCTGACTTGGTGGTTAGATCACCATTGTATGATTCTAGGGGCCTCTTTCAATCATCCAACCTGGACTGTAATCACAACAGATGCAAGTATTTCAGGTTGGGGGGCTGTTTGGGGATCTCTGACAGCACAAGGGGTTTGGAAATCTCAAGAGGCGAGATTACCAATAAATATTTTGGAACTCTGTGCGATTCTCAGGGCTCTTCAGTTTTGGCCTCTGTTGAAGAGAGAACCGTTCATTTGTTTTCAGACAGACAATATCACAACTGTGGCTTATGTCAATCATCAGGGTGGGACTCACAGTCCTCAAGATATGAAATAAGTATCTCAGATACTTTTTTGGGTGGAATCCAGCTCCTGTCTAATTTCTGTGGTTCATATCCCAGGTATAGAAAATTGGGAAGCGGATTACCTCAGTCATCAGACTTTACATCCAGGGGAGTGGTCTCTCCACCCAGAGGTCTTTTCTCAAGTTGTTCAGATGTGGGGTCTTCCAAAAATAGATTTGATGGCATCTCATCTAGACAAGAAACTTCCCAGGTACCTGTCCAGGTCCAGGGATCCTCAGGCGGAAGCAGTGGATGCGTTGACACTTCCTTGGTGTTATCATCCTGCTTATATTTTCCCGCCTCTAGTTCTTTTGCCAAGAGTGATCTCCAAAATCATCATGGAGCAATCGTTTGTGCTGCTGGTGGCTCCAGCATGACATCACAGGTTTTGGTATGTGGATCTTGTCCGGATGTCCAGTTGCCAACCTTGGTCACTTCCATTAAGGCCAGACCTTCTATCTCAAGGTTCGTTTTTCCATCAGGATCTCAAATCATTAAATTTGAAGGTATGGAAATTGAACACTTAGTGCTTAGTCATAGAGGTTTTTCTGACTCTGTGATTAATACTATGTTACAAGCTCGTAAATCTGTTTCTAGAAAGATTTATTATCGAGTTTGGAAGACTTACATTTCATGGTGTTCTTCTCATAAATTTTCTTGGCATTCTTTTAGAATTCCTAGAATTTTACAGTTTCTTCAGGATGGTTTGGATAAAGGTTTGTCTGCAAGTTCCTTGAAAGGACGAATCTTGGCTCTTTCTGTTTTATTTCACAGAAAAATTGCTAAGCTTCCTGATATTCATTGTTTTGTACAGGCTTTGGTTCATATCAAGCCTGTCATTAAATCAATCTCTCCTCCTTGGAGTCTTAATTTGGTTTTGAAGGCTTTACAGGCTCCTCCATTTGAGCTTATGTATTCTTTGGACATTAAACTACTTTCTTGGAATGTGTTGTTCCTTTTGGCCATCTCTTCTGCTATAAGAGTTTCTGAATTATCTGCTCTATCTTGTGAGTCTCCTTTTCTTATTTTTCAACAGGATAAGGCAGTTTTGTGGACTTCATTTAAATTCTTACCTAAGGTTGTAAATTCTAACAACATTAATAGAGAAATTGTTGTCCCTTTTTTGTGTTCTAATCCTAAAAATTCTTTGGAGAGATCTTTACATTTCCTTGGCTTCGTGGTTAAAGCTTTTGATTCATCAAGCTTATTTGGAGTCGGGTCAAGCCCCGCCTCAGAGAATTACAGCTCATTCTACTAGATCAGCCTCTACTTCCCTGGCTTTTAAAAATGAAGCTTCAGTTGATCAGATTTGCAAAGCTGCAACTTGGTCTTCTTTGCATACATTAACTAAATTCTATCATTTTGATGTATTTTCTTCTTCAGAAGCAGTTTTTGGTAGAAAAGTTCTTCAGGCAGCTGTTTCAGTTTGATTCTTCTGCTTCTAATTTAAGTTTTTTCTTTTCAATTATGAGACTAAACTTATGATTTGGGATGTGGATTCATTTTTTTCAGCGGAAAATGTCTGTTTTTATTTTTATCTCTCCCTCTCTAGTGACTCTTGTGTGGAGTTCCACATCTTGGCGTATCCCATACGTCACTAGCTCATGGACTCTTGCCAATTACATGAAAGAAAACATAATTTATGTAAGAATTTACTTGATAAATTCATTTCTTTCATATTGGAAAGAGTCCATGAGGCCCACCCTTTTTATTGTGGTTATGATTAGCCGGTGGCCTAGCACTCCATCCACATCAACGTTTCCAATGCCCGGGTGCAATCCTCAAGTGATATAGAATACTGGTAGGGAAGGAGGGCACTCACAGGACTTCATACATAAGGTAATCTTTTATTGTAGTTCTAACAATACACTTTTGTTAGAACTACAATAAAAGATTACCTTATGTATGAAGTCCTGTGAGTGCCCTCCTTCCCTACCAGTATTATATATATATATATATATATATATATATATATATATATATATATATATATATATATATATATATATATATATATATATATATAGATAGATAGATAGATAGATAGATAGATAGATAGATAGATAGATAGATAGATAGATAGATAAATATACACAATATTTATCTATACCTATATATCTATATGATTATATATAGGTATAGAACATTGGAATGTTAAATGTTTACAGTAAATACACAGTATAAAACTTGATTAAATATGAATATTGCATAAATATGCTTTTACATGTTTTCATCTACTTAACTGCAAAGGGTTCCAATACACTTATAACTTTTGTGTGCAATATTTTTTTTTATATATTTTTTATTAGGTAGTGTTATTATGAGTGTAACTATACTTTGTAATGTATTTTTAGGTGTTTTGTGCAACTTTTTAATCGTAATCTGACCCAAAATGTTTAAAAAATGTGCTTTTTAAGCTTTGGTGTTTTTAAAATTGGGTTTTTTCATTTCTAGGCACTCCGAGGATGTACTATTTGAAAGTCTTTTAGGTATTTTTATCTTTATGTAATTAAGCTCCTGCCAGGCAATCATTAAGTAATATGTAGCAGGGTAAAAAAATGACAGCATACTTAAATATTTTTTACAAATCTAGGAAGTCATGGGGATAGTAGAAAAAAAACACAATGTTCAGACATGAATAACAGAGAGAAAATGAATAATGAATATACAATTAATAGTTTTGTTGCTATGCTTTAGCAAACATTTTTTTGAAAATTAAAGTTTGAGCATAACCAAAAAATATATTAGGAATCAAACAAGGAAGTAATATTAGCTGTATATGTGCTTTATACCTGACATTGATTAAAAACCTACTCCTTTAGAACCTGATTTAAAGGGATATAAAACCCAACATTTTTTATTTATTTAGATAGAGCATACCATTTTTAAAAAGTGTACAATTTACTTTTATTATCAAATGTACTTAATACTAATACTATTCTTTGTTGAAGAGATACCAAGGGCCCGATCCGATATGCAGCGTCGCCCGCAAAAGCCGGCGATGCCAAATTTTGCGCGGGTTTGGTATCCTATATACGGCGTAACCTAGAAGTTACGCTTGTATATTTCTGCCTTCGGCCGTAGTTTTTTGGGCCCATAGACAGGTATACCAAATCCGTGCAGTTTGGTATCCAATATACAGCGTAAGGACTTACGTGGCGAAAATGGAGAAATCTTACTCCATTTTCACCTCGCCACACATTGCAGGCGTAGTAAGCCTTACGCTGAGTATTGGAGCCCCGTAACTCCCTAAACTACCTGCAAAATAAAACCTAACACCTAACGCATGCGCAATGTCTATCTACCTGTCAACCGAAATCCCCCGCCGCAATCCCTAATAAAGTGCTTAACCCCTAAACCGCTGCTCCCGGACCCCGCCGCCACCTACATTAAATGTCTAACCCCCTAATGTGATCCCCCTACACCACCACCACCGACATTAAAATTATTAACCCCTAATGTAATCCCCCTACACTGCCGCAACCTATATTAAAATTATTACCCCCTAATGTGAGCCCCCTACCCCGCCGCCACCTATTTTAACTACATTACCCCCTAATCTAATCCCCCTACACCGCCGCCACCTATATTAAAATGATTAACCCCTAATCTAATCCCCCTACACCGCCGCCACCTATATTAAAATGATTAACCCCTAATCTAATCCCCCTACACCGCCGCCACCTATATTAAAATGATTAACCACTAATCTAATCCCCCTACACCGCCGCCACCTATATTAAAATGATTAACACCTAATCTAATCCCCCTACACCGCCGCCACTTATAATAAATGTATTACCCCCTAAAATACTAAAGTGTCCCTACACTGCATTGCCCCAAAGTAATCAGCTCTATTACCAGCCCTTAAAAGGGCCTTTTGCGGGGCATTGCCCCAAAGTAATCAACTCTTTTACCTGTAATCTGACCCCCCTACACCGCCGACACCTATATTACATTTATTAACCCCTAATCTAATCCCCCTACACCGCCGCCACCTATATTAAATATATTAACCCCTAATCTAATCCCCCTACACCGTCGCCACCTATATTAAATATATTAACCCCTAATCAAATCCCCCTACACCGCCGCCACTATATTAAATATATTAACCCCTAATCTGACCCCCCTACACCGCCGCCACCTATATTAACTATATTAACCCTAATTATATCAGGGTAAATATAGTTAATATAGTTATATTATATATATTAACTATATTAACCCTATCTAACCCTAACACCCCTAACTTAATTATTATTGCAATAAATCTAAATAATATTAATATTATTAACTAAAATATTCCTATTTAAAACTAAATACTTACCTATAAAATAAACCCTAAGATAGCTACAATATAATTAATAATTACATTGTAGCTATTTTAAGGTTTATATTTATTTTACAGGTAACTTGGTATTTATTTTAACTATGTACAATAGCTATTAAATAGTTAATAACTATTTAATAGCTACCTAGTTAAAATAATTACCAATTTACCTGTAAAATAAATCCTAACCTAAGTTACAAATACACCTACACTGTCAATAAATTAATTAAATAAACTACAATTATCTAAACTAAAATATAATTAAATACACTAAACTAAATTGCAAAAAAAACAAACACTAAATTACAAAAAATAAAAAAAGATTACAAGAATTTTAAGCTAATTACACATAATCTAAGCCCCCTAATAAAATAACAAAGCCCCCCAAAATAAAAAAATGTCCCTACCCTAAACTAAATTACAAAAAGTAATCAGCTCTATTACCAGCCCTTAAAAGGGCCTTTTGTGGGGCATTGCCCCAAAGTAATCAGCTATTTTACCTGTGGAAAAAAAGAACAACCCCCCCCATTACAACCCACCACCCACACACCCCTACTCTAAAACCCACCCTATCCCCCCTTAAAAAAACCTAAGTCTTACCCCCAAGTGGCCCTTACCTGTCCTGAAGACCGGCGGAGAAGGTCCTATTCCAGGCGGAGAGGTCTTCTTCCAGGCGGCGACCTCTTCTTCTTCCAGGAACCAGCCGGCACGGAGCGGAGGAGTTGAAGACCGATGACCGAGGAGCTGAAGACCATCCTCTCTGAAACTGAAGACCGGCCACGCTGGAACCGAAGATCGGCGACGCTGGAACTGAAGACCAGAGCCATGTAGCGTGGAGGATCCTCTTCATACGATCGCCGCCGTACACTGAATAGGAATTCAAGGTACGCGATTAAAAATGGCGTCTCTTGAATTCCTATTGGCTGATTTGAGCCTTCAAATTCAAATCTGATTAGAATAGCCAATAGAATTACAGTAGCTCTTATTCTATTGGCTATTCAAATCAGCCAATAGAATTAAAGTAGCTCTCATCCGATTTGCTGATTTGAATTTGAAGGCTCAAATCAGCCAATAGGAATTCAAGGGATGCCATTTTTAATCGCGTACCTTGAATTCCTATTCAGTGTACGGCGGCGATCGTATGAAGAGGATCCTCCCCGCTCCATGGCTCCGGTCTTCAGTTCCAGCGTCGCCGATCTTCAGTTCCAGAGTGGCCAGTTTTCATTTCCAGAGAGGACGGTCTTCAGCTCCGCGGTCATCGGTCTTCAACTCCTCTGTTCCGTGCCGGTTGGTTCCTGGAAGAAGAAGAGGTCGCCGCCTGGAAGAAGACTTCTCCGCCTGGAACAGGACCTTCTCCGCCGGTCTTCAGGACAGGTAGGACCACTTGGGGGTTAGACTTAGGTTTTTTTAAGGGGGGATAGGGTGGGTTTTAGAGTAGGGGTGTGTGGGTGGTGGGTTGTAATGGGGGGGTTGTTCTTTTTGTTTACAGGTAAAAGAGCTGATTACTTTGGGGCAATGCCCCACAAAAGGCCCTTTTAAGGGCTGGTAATAGAGCTGATAACTTTTTGTAATTTAGTTTAGGGTAGGGACATTTTTTTATTTTGGGGGGCTTTGTTATTTTATTAGGGGGCTTAGATTAGGTGTAATTAGCTTAAAATTCTTGTAATTTTTTTTATTTTTTGTAATTTAGTGGGGTTTTTTTTGTAATTTAGTTTAATGTATTTAATTATATTTTAGTTTAGATAATTGTAGTTTATTTAATTAATTTATTGATAGTGTAGGTGTATTTGTAACTTAGGTTAGGATTTATTTTACAGGTAAATTGGTAATTATTTTAACTAGGTAGCTATTAAATAGTTATTAACTATTTAATAGCTATTGTACCTAGTTAAAATAAATACCAAGTTACCTGTAAAATAAATATAAACCTTAAAATAGCTACAATGTAATTATTAATTATATTGTAGCTATCTTAGGGTTTATTTTATAGGTAAGTATTTAGTTTTAAATAGGAATATTTTAGTTAATAATATTAATATTATTTAGATTTATTGAAATAATAATTAAGTTAGGGGTGTTAGGGTTAGATAGGGTTAATATAGTTAATATATATAATATAATAACTATATTAACTATATTAACCCTAATATAATTAGGGTTAATATAGTTAATATAGGTGGCGGCGGTGTAGGGGGATCAGATTAGGGGTTAATATATTTAATATAGGTTGCGGCGGTGTAGGGGGGTCAGATTACAGGTAAAAGAGCTGATTACTTTGGGGCAATGCCCCGCAAAAGGCCCTTTTAAGGGCTGGTAATAGAGCTGATTACTTTGGGGCAAAGCAGTGTAGGGACACTTTAGTATTTTAGGGGGTAATGCATTTATTATAGGTGGCGGCGGTGTAGGGGGATTAGATTAGGGGTTAATAACTTTAATTTAGGTGGCGGCAGTGTAGGGGGATTAGATTAGAGGTTAATACATTTAATATAGGTGGCGGCGGTGTAGGGGGATTAGATTAGAGGTTAATATATTTAATATAGGTGGCGGCGGTGTAGGGGGATTAGATTAGGGGTTAATAATTTTAATATAGGTGGCGGCGGTGTAGGGGGGTCAGATTAGGAGGTAGTACATATAATGTTGGTGGCGGCGGGGTAGGGGGCTCACATTAGGGGGTAATATAGTTAAAATAGGTGGCGGCGGTGTAGGGGGATCATATTAGGGGGTAATATAGTTAATGTAGCTGGCGGCGGGGTCCGGGAGTGGCGGTTTAGGGGTTAATATATTTATTGTTAGGGGTGAGAGGGGGGATTGCGGATAGAGGGGTATACGTGTCGGGCTATGTTTGGGAGGCGTGTTAGACAGTTACGGGATATTTTATACTTTAGTTAGTTTTTTTTAGGCGGCGGCAGTTTCTAAAGTGCCGTAAGTCACTGGCGACTCCAGAAATTTGTAATTACGCAGATTTCTGGACATCGCTAGTTTGTCCGACTTACGGCACTTTAGCAACTGCCGGCGCCGTATATGTGATAGCTCGCTGTGCGAGCTGAAACTACGGGCGGCACAGGTTTCCACGCTTGCGCCAAAACCTGCGCCATATATTGGATCGCGCCCCAAGTAGGTAGTGAACACATTCCAGGAGTAGTACATGACAGGAAATACTGCTGCTACCAATTGTTCCATTGAGCCATAATTTCGATTTGCATCTGCTCACAAAATGATAAATTTGCCGTTGGAAGGAATTTCGTTTGACTGCTTCCAATGGCACGTTATACCTCAATTTTCATGTCCCATAGAAATTATTAGAAGCCGTTAATCTATAAATTATACCGGGTTTCCAATGAAAGCGCATACCGTTAATACACTGTTGGAGGCTGTCTATACATTGACAAAGATTACACCCAGCTCAACTAGATGTAAAAGAGGAAAAGGGAGCTTTTTGATGCCTGGTTCCCAATTAAATCTAACCCGCCTCCCAAAAATAAACCCGGCACATCAAAACTGCCATCTCCCACATCTCAACTAATAATAAAAGGATTCTTTTATTTTTGGTAATTTTTACTAATTTTTAAAGGTAGTTTTTTTTATTTTATGTAATTGTAGTTAATTGGGGTTAATTTAGGGGGTGTTAGGTTAGGGGCTTAAAGATTAAATTGATACTTTGCATTGTGGGGAGCTATCAGTTTAGGGGTTAATAGGTTAATTAGGTACTTTCCATTGGCAGATAATGGATTAATAGTTTAAATAGGTAGATTGTGTTGTGGGGGATGGCGGATCAGGGCTTAATAACTTTATTAGATACTTTGCTTTGCGGGTGGGTGACGAATTAGGGGTTAATAACATTATTAGATTCTTTGCGATGTGGGGTTTTGCGGATTAGGAGTTAATATATTTATTAGTTATTGCGGTGGGGGATGGTGGTAGAGAGTTACATATTGCACATGCGTTAGGTGTTTGTTAGGTCTTCTAGGGCGTTACGGTGCTTATATACGGAGCACAAGGTTTGCTGTGCCTGCCTATGCATGGCGAGGTGACAATGGAAAAATTCTTCATTTTCGCTTTGTAAGTCCTTGCGCTGAATATATGATACTGACTTGCGACGCCGGTTCTATGTTAGTTTGTGGGAGTTGTATGCGGCGCAGTGTATGTGATTGAGTCCAATAGTGCAAGGTCGGATTACCATAGCAATTAATTAATTCTCAAGAAATCCAATGTCAGATGGAAGTGTTAACACAACGTTAACTTACACCTACACAAAAAAGCAACTGCACGCAATGCACAAAATATTTCAAAGGAAACCTTGTACTAAAATGGAGCCGTAAATTACTTTTAGCTGCCGGCAACTTCGGTAGCTTACGGCTCCATTTTTTAAGACTAAATTTAAGTGACCCCATAGCTGTAAAACTGCTGCCATTACTCGAATCACATGCATCTCTCCTACACCTATCTGCTTTTCCAAAAAGGATACCAAAAAACAAAGTTAATTTGATAATAGAAGTAAATAGAAAAGCTTTTTTTTTCATACACTCTATCTCACTGGTTTTCAAGTCTGTCCTCAGGCCTCCCCAACAGGCCAGATTTGTCTGGATTACCTAGGATGAGAGCAGGTAAAATAACCAGGTTAACTAATCAGCTGATTATTTCACCTATGTTCTAGCTCATATATCTTTAAAATGTGGCCTGTTAGGGTTTGAAAACCAGTGCTCTATCTGAATCATGAAGAAAATGTTTGGGTTTGATGCCCCTTTAATGTGTTATATGATATTTGATCATTTACTATGTAACACAGGAGTCAGCACATTTTCTTTGAAGGGCCAGATACACATTTTAGACATTGTGGGCCAAGAAGTAAAACCAAGGATATTATGTAGGTAGTTACTTCTATAACAAAAGAGAAGGCACATTTCCAAAAATGTTTATTGATAGAATATAATATATATGACAAACAAATTAGCTACTCAGACAGTGGAGGGCAGCATAGCCCGGAACCAACATAATAATTAAGGCCCTTAGGAGTGTGCTGCTGTGAAGTGGCAATAATGTTGCATTAGTGAGGGTGGGGTTTAGCTTACCCTTTAAGTAGTCAGGTTACAGGCCCCAAACCCTCTTTCCAGCTCGTCTTCACAGCTTCCCTCTCTCCCTCCCTTCAATTTCATACTGCGTCAATCTTTAGGCTGGACATCACTATGGTGTTTTCAGAAGGGTGTCCGAGGCAGGATGAAGGCTACGCGGCTTGTTTCCTTAAGTCCAAGGACGGTAGTTTTTGACTCCCCAGGTAGTGGCATGCACACGCGCCTAGTCACACCTGGTCCTACTGGTTTCAAGATCTTTGATTTACACTCTGGTTAGGCGGTTGGTCGGCACCCCGGTTTGCCATCAGAGGTAGAGTGACGGCTGTCAAGGGGAGGGTGATCTCTGCAGGCGCGCGCCTGGGGTCCCTCCCATTCGAAAGATGCCGAGAACTCCCTAAGCCTTCTGCGTGCAGCTAAGCTCCGCTTGTGTAGGCATTCACGGGCGCGGCCCTTCTTCATAGCAGGGGGTTGCTTACTCTCCTAGCTAGATTGCCGCCACATGTTTAGCTGGCCCTGTTGCGTCCAGCCGGTTCTCATGTTCTTCAATAAATGTGACCCACGGGTCTTTACCCACACTTGTGTCTGTGTTATTTATTCAAAGTTATAAATAAGTTATGGTTATGTATATAGTTATGGTTGAGTCAGTTCTATGGCTCTTATATATTTTATGACAGCAAGCCAGGAGGATAGGGCATTTAATTAATTATGAAGCTTACTTAGATTATTATTTATTTATTTTTAACACAAATTCTACTGATATCATTTTTCTTTTTTTTAAATGCTCTAATTTTTCATACTATGTTTTTCTAGAGCTGGGAAAGTCAACAACAGTACAAATCAATGAAAACAACAGACAACTACTCACTGTTGTGAAATGAAAGCAGCAAATTTTTTCTTTCATAAAAAAAGTTTCCAATTGATTTCTATTATCAAATTTGCTTAGTTCTCATGTTATTCTGTGTTGAAGAGATTCCTCGGTAGGCAACATGCACATGTCTGTAACACTTCATGACAGGAAATAATGCTGCCATCTAGTGCTCTTGCTAATGTATAACATTGTTGCAAAACTGGTTCCAGAAATTGCTGCAGATACAGTATGTACACACTCTTGAATTTACCTTCCTGCTTTTCAACAAAGGATAACATGAAACAAAGAAAATGTGATAATAGAAGTATATTGGAAATTTGTTTAAAATTGTATGTTCTGTCTGAGTCATGAAAGAAAAATGTTGGATTTTATGTCCCTTTAAAAGGAAAGTCAACACAAAAATAAATTATTCCTATGTAATATGTAATTCTGATTAACTCACTCTCACCTAGATTACGAGTTTTGCGCTAAACAGGGTGCGAAACTAACGCCAAAAAAGTTGCATTATTTCACTTTCCATAGCACTGCCATTACGAGTTACTGAAAAGCCTTCTTGTACGTGCGATATAGTGGCGTTAAGCTCCATACCACACAAAATCCAAAGGCTGATTTGACATGCCTGTGCACGCTTTCCCCCATAGACATCAATTGGGAAAAAGTGTTAGAAAAAACACCTGAAGTGCAGAATGAAAAATCTCCGTAACGCAGCCCCATTGATGTCTATGGGGAAAAACAAGTTACGTTTAAACCTGACCCCCTAACATAAACCCCGACATCATGACACTAATAAAAGTTATTAACCCCTAATGTGCCGTTCCCAACATCGCTGACACCTAAATAAAGTTATTAACCCCTAATCCGCCGCTCCCCGACATTGCAAACACTAATAAAAGCTATTAACCCCTAATCCACCGCTCCCTGACATCGCCGCCACTAAATAAATGATTAACCACTAAACCTCTGGCCCCCCACATCGCCGCTACTAAATAAAACTATTAACCCCTAAACCCCCCCCCCCACATCGCCGCCACTAAATAGACCTAATAACCCCTAAACTGTCAGCCCCCCACATTGCAAAACACTTATATAAAAACTTACCTGTGAAATAAAAATAAACATAACATTAAACTATAAATTAAACTACCATTACTATTCTAATAAAATAAAAAAATACTACCAATTAAAAACCTAAATTACAAATTTTAAAAAACCTAACTACGAAAAAAATAAAAAAATCTAAAATTACAAAAAAAAAAAACTCAAAAAAACAAAAAATAAAAAACACTAAGCTTACACAATATAATAAAACAAAATTATCAAAAATAAAAACAATTGGGGGGGCGGAGCAAGCTCTGGAACTGAGTGGTTGTGTGTCAGCACAGCTCCGATCATATACTGGCTTTAATTATATATTTGACTGCCTAGTCCACGTTAATGTATTAATATCGTGCTCCTACTGATACCCTGAACAAGTTCAAGATGTCTGGAGTCTGAGAGCCACCAGCAGGACCAGAATCTTTTCATATTCTGGGTCGATATGTGCTGAGACACCCACGAAGCGGCCATTTTCCAGCTCATGTATAGGCCTAGAAGGAGTGGAGCCACTACCTTTAAACGCCTAGCCTCTATAAAGTACCGAGGGGTATAAAGATTGGAGTATGGAGGTGACTAGTGCTGCTATACGCCAGCTACTGCTGGACTTTGAGCAAAAAATACTTCAGAGATTCGACCGCCTCGCATCTAAGCTACAAGACGTGAGTGAGGCAGCAGCCATGTTTAATCCAGCGACACTTACTACGGTCGCTGAGCGGAGGGGTGAAGCGCCCATGGATATGCACGCAGGAGAAGACGAGCCTATTTCTATAGCGAGGAACAATTGTGCAGTGCCTCTGGCCTCTGCCGACAACAAGGAGGATACGGCCGACATTCGGCAGACCCCCAGAGGACTGATCATGGGGTCACTAATGGATACAGAATCCTCCGAGGGTCTGGATCACGAGAGGGCAAACCCTCCAAAACAGGAAAGGTTTCGTGGAGTGTCCAAGTGTTCTCTGGGTCCCCTGCAGGAGAGCTGGACCAATTGGTTACTGCGGAGCCCTAAATACACCCAGAATAAGAGCGATGGAGGGGCCGCTAACGGAGGAACAGCAGCTTTGGGAGTCTCGCCTCTGGTACGGGGGCTTCACCTGCATGCAGACAGGGTGATCAGGACTACTAGATGGTAGGGCAGCGCCACTGAGCACGTTAGAGCCACTAAGGTTACGGCTCTTCTGCCCTGTAGAATTCCCTCTATGACAGCTACAGAGTGGCTGTGAGTATGAAGACTAACTGTCGGATATTCTGTTGAGGACTGTCTCGTATTCCTACTTACCTGCCATTGTATTATATTGATTGTATTATATTAATATTATCATAGTTCACAGACTAATGCTAGTATGATCCTAAGCTTTGTCTCTCTGCTCCGTGCAGATACAGTACCAACAGTTCCTAAATGACTTCATGTGCTGACGCACCACTCCTTACACGAAATTGATATCTATGTCATGTCACACTTGTATTTGATCTGTTTTGCCTGTTCTTCTGATCTAAATGTGCAATTGTTATGTCCCTTGTACTTGTGAAACTATCACTGTCCGCCCTTGGCTCTTTCCTAATCTAATCTCTAACTATACATAGCGACCAGTTTATCCTTTTTATATCATTACAGCCCCCTCCTAATCATAGGCGCTATTGGGGAAGAGAATGCTTGATTTCAGACATCACCTGGGTAGGGTTTTTTTTTTTTTTTTTAAGGAATGGGGCCTCAATACGTGTCTTAGATCCGCCCCCCTTTCCCCCCTTCCCTTCCCTCCCCTTTTCCCTTCTCCCTCCTTCCCCTTTTCCCTCCTACCTCCCTTCCCTTTCCCCTCCTCCCTTCTCTTTCTCCCTCCATTCCCCCTCTTCCCCCCCCCCTCCTTCCCCCCCTCTTCCACCTCCTCCCCCCCTCTTCCTTCCTCCCTCCTCCCTCCCCTCTCTCCTCCCTCCCCTGTCTTCCCCTCCCCTTCCCTTCTTCCCCCTCTTTTCCTTCCCCCCTTTCCCCCCTCCCCCCCTTCTCCCTCCCTTTTCCCTTTTTTCCCCTCCCTTCCCCCTTTTCCCCCACTTTCCACCCCGCTCCATCCTTTCCCCTTCCTTTTCCCCTCCCTTTTTCCTCCTCCTCTTCCTCCTACCCCCCCCTTTTTTCCCCCTTCCCCCCCTTTTTCCATTCCCCTCTCCTCCCCTTCCCCTCTCCCTCCATCCTCCCTGCTCCCCCCCCCTCCCCTAATTGTGTAGTAAAGGGATAAATAATTTATCCTCTATGCACCTATCTGGCAGAGTTAAGTAGTCTCTGCCCTATACGTAGTGCCTAGGTTAGAAAATATACCCATATAAGTGTAAAAATGGCTCTCCGAATGTCACTAATGTAACAATTTATTATGAATATCATTCATTGTTTAATATTTATAGGATGTTTCTCATTATTGGCTTGCTGTATTTATAATCTCGCTTATTTATCTATCTAATGTTTCTTCTAGAAGTATTACTATGTTGTCTAAGGCTCAAAGCGTCTGGGATGTCCAATGCTTATGTTTTCACTCATATGCTGCCCGCCACGGTGATATAAGCACTTAATAACCTTCAGGTGATTGATAACTCCTATTGAGCCTGAAATTTTTGGTTTGTTTGTTTTTAGCCTCAGTCCTCTTCAAATATTTGTATTTTTGTGAGCAATTACACTCCTTTACCTATCAATATGTGAGCTTATATGAGACACAGTTACTACAGTTTGTTTCTCTGACACAATGTGAGATCTTGGAATATTTAATGATGTAATATTTGGTTATATCATCTCCTTCTATATTATTTTTAGTCTCTCGGACCTCTCCAGGGTCCTAATTGTCATCGGGAGGAGCTAATCAGCGTAGGCCTTGATTGGGTCTGTGCTCCCTAAAAATCCTCTGAATAGTACCCTTAATCCATAGAAGTCCAAAACCGGCTTCAGCTGACTTTGAGGGAAAAGAGGGCGATCTTGAGTTTGCTCTCCAACTTTAATTCATTTGCTGTATACTTTAACCTGAGACCATTTTGTGAACTTGACGGGAGATTTATCTTTATATTTGTTTTTCTACATTTATAATTGTCCGCAATACTTGTTTTACTATATGCTTTACACTACGCCCATGTTGGGGCAAACTGTCTTTGTTTACTTGTAAGTGCAATTCCCTCAATAAAAAAAAAATAAAAAAAATAAATAAATTAAAAAAAAAAAAAAAAAAAAAAACAATTACACCTAATCTAATAGCCCTATAAAAATAAAAAGCCCCTCCAAAATAGAAAACACCCCCTAAGTCCCTAACCTACAATAAACTACCAATAGCCGTTAAAAGGGCCTTTTGTAGGGCATTGCCCTAAGTTAAACAGCTGTTTTACCTCTAAAAAAATACAAAGTTTATAGTTTAATGTTAGGTTTATTTTTATTTTACAGATAAGTTTTTATTTATTTTAAGACAGTTATGTTGTAATTTTAATTTAAAGTTAGGGGGGTGTAAGGTTTAGGGGTTAATAGTTTATTTTAGTGTTTTGCGATTGGGGGGGTGGTTGTCTAGGGGTTAATAGGTTTAGTAGTTATGATGTGGGGGGCTGGAGGTTTAGGGGTTAATAGGTTTAGTTAGGTGTCGGCGATGTCTGGGAGCGGCAGATTAGGGGTTAATAACTTTTATTAGTGTCGGGGAGTGGCAGTTTAGGGGTTAATATATTTAAATAGTGTTGGTGATGTGTGAACGGCAGATTAGGGGTTAATAACTATTTATTAGTCACAATGTGGGTGGGTGGCGGTTTAGGGGTTAATAGGTAGTTTATGGGTGTTAGTGTACATTGTAACACTTTAGTTATGAGTTTTGTAAATTATGCTGGAATGGTCATTTTTTCAGCGTTATAAATCTGTACCGCAACACTTGTAATCTAGCCGCCTGTTCTTCAGTTATCTCTCTTAAATTTTTTCATCAAGGGGGTTATTTCATACACAGAACTGAAGAATACCGTTCAGGTAAATAGCGGTTGTCTTATGCAGTAAATTAAATTGTGCATGCGCAAAGTATGTGCACAATCAGGATCCACACAGAGCTGCTATTTTCAAGTGAGCCTTGATTTAAGATGACGTAAGGGAAAGGAAGGGTCTGGCAGACATTTTAAAATGGCCAGAGGAGCGCAAATAAGTGATTTTACAATTAAACTACATGCACATGAAACATGGGCTGCAGGGTGAGTTAATCAGAATTACATACTACATAGGAATAATTTATTATAATGTTGGGGTTAACTGGCCCTTTAAGCTTCATTCTTTGACAATCAACCAGAAAAACCTTGGTTCTTGTACACAATATGCTGGTTACTGTGACCTTTTATTTTACATAATAAGCCTTATCTTGTTATCAATAAGCTTTTTCATATGTGAATGCATTCAGCCTGGTGTATCATTTTAACAAGATTAATGAAAGCCAGGTTCTGTGTTTGTTTCTGATATCATTGTATTTTCAGCTCTTTTATATATTTTAATGTTTACAATATAAATATTTACAGTGAGTTTGATTGAGATTAGGTTCTTGTTACCACAATGATATGTGTTGACTTGTTGCTAGGGTAGTACATTTAAAGAGAGTTGTTAAATGCTAAATGAATATATACTGTAATTGAGGGACACTGTAGTGCAACAAAATACATGTTGTAATTCTACTCCTATATAATAAAAGGCCAAGTATGTTTGTCCAAAGCTGTCATGCGCAGTAGAGACTGCGCAAGGACAAACACACCTGGCCTTTATCCGTAGCGTGAGACAGCTTCAGGAAACTCCAGCACTCTCAGCTGTTATATTATAGCCAAGAGCTGGAGCTCCTGAAGCTTCAGACATCTGCCACATATGGAGCCGGAGCTTGATCAGTGCTCTGCCTCCATATGAAAGCAGATGCCTGATTGTGTGAGTCACCGTCTGCTGGTGCCGACGGGAGATGTGGGCAGGAGGTGGGTGTTGGGTTGGCTGCTCAGCAGCAGAGGGAGAAGGAAAGGGGAGGGAGTGGAACAGAGGGATGGGGCAGCTACAGTACAGAAAAGGGGTTGCTACAGAAAAAAAGGAACAGGGAGGGATGGAGCAGCTACACTACAGAAAAGGGGTTAGGGGGTGCAGGGGGGGTACTAAATGGTGATCGCAGGAGTGGGGGAGGTGGTGGGACCTCTACACTACAGAAAAATAAAAAATAAAATAAATAAAGGGGTTTATAAGTACTGGCAGACAGCTGCTAGTACCTAAGAAGGTGGCAATAGTTAGAGGGTGGAGGGTTAGAGAGGTGGAGTCGGGGATCAGGGAGGTTGGAGGGTTAGGGGGATCCTACACTGCAGAAAAATAAAGATAGATGGATAGGGATAGATATAGAGGGATAGGGATAGAAGGTTAGGAATAGAGGGATAGGGATAGAGGGATAAGGATAGAGGGAGAGGGATAGTTGGAGAGGGATAGGGATAGGAGGGATAGGATTAGGGATAAAGGGATAAGGATAGAGGAATAGGGAGAGGGATAGAGGGAGAGGGATATATGGATAGAGAGTAAGGGGTAGAAGGATAGATGGGTAGAGGGATAGGGATAGAAGAATAGGGATAGAGGGATAGATGGATAGGGATAGAGGGATACGGATAAATGGATAGAGGGAGAGGGATATATGGATAGAGGGTTAGGGATAGAGGGATAGATGGGTAGAGGGATAGGGATAGAAGAATAGGGATAGATGGATAGGGATAGAGGGATACGGATAAATGGATAGAGGGATAGGGATAGATGGATAGAGGGATAGGGATGGAGGGATAGTGATAGGTATATTTCTTTACTTAAACATTTTGGCCCGTGTAAATGGGCTTTAACACTAGTAAAATATAAAACCTTTGGCAAACATTTGTGATTTTTAAAAGGCTCATTTCATTGTTGTAATAAAAAGCACTAAACAGTGGGTTATATTTAATAGAAATCATTGTAATATGTATTATTTATAATTTTAAAGTGATCTTACCTTTTATTTTTATTTTTTTACTTAATTTTTAAAAGGTTCAGTACTTCCTGCCAATGCTCCACAAGGGGCTGGGAAAAGTTTCCATAAATCTTGTGGACTCATTTGAGATGCTTACTCTTACCTTCAATGGGAAATAACAGGAAGTCAGTTTCTTGCCCCCCCCCCCCCCCCCCCCATGCTCAGAAAAATGACAGAATACAACTGAAGTGCTCAGCATGTCAGCTTCCTAAAGTCACTGTAGGCAGTGGCTACACTGACAATTTTGTTCATTTTGCAAGGAAATATGAAAGTTGTTAGCAATATTTTAACACATTCTGGGCTAGATTACAAGTGGCATGCTATTTAGCTCTCTCACTCAAGCATAAACGTTGCTTTAAATTATCTTTTGAGAGTGCGTGCTAGTAGTACAAGTTCAAAGTAAACGTTTTGAGCATGAGTGAAACCCAATCCAAACTAAGATGAGGACTTTGGATATTGCTAACTTATTCTCCCCTTAGACTAACTCACCGTAATTATTAATATTTTGCATTCCAATGTTTTTCACATACAGGGCTAAATGAAAAGTGGAGCGCAAAATATCTCTTTCGCGAGGACGATATTTGTGCTCCGCTTAGTCATTCCTATGAACGCAAATGTGCGCTGATATTATAATTTAGCTGCAATGCGAATGCGACCTTGCATTCACATTGCATGGAAGTATTGTACTCACATGAGCATGCTTCCAAACAGCCACTTGTAATGTCTGGTTATTTATTGTGCGCCCGTAAACGGGCAAATTAGCCTGTTTATAGGAACGCGATAAATTAGCGCTCCACTTGTAATCTAGCCCAAAGTTAGCACACAAGAAAACTTAGTTATCTTAAGGCCCATAATTGAAATATGAAATTTAAATTGTTAAAAAGTATTAATAATGATTTAAAATTATTATAGATACTTGAAAAATATATATTTTATGAATTATTTAAAATGTTTTACGGTATCTATAATAATTTTTAATAATTATTATTAATATGTTTTAATATTTTATATTGAATATTTCAATAATGCACCATAAAGGGACAGTCTAGTCAAAATTAAACTTTCATGATTCAGATACGGCATGCCATTTTAACCAACTTTCCAATTTGCTTTTATCATTAAACTAGGCGATAAGCCTGCCCAGAGGGCAGTCTATTTAAAAAAAAAAAACGACAAACCCAAAAGCTAAAATTACACAAAATAAAAAACCTACTACCCCTATAAAAAATCCCCTTCAAATTAAAACACCCCATAAGCTAATACTAAACTACCAATAGCCCTAAAAGGGCTTTTGTAGGGCATTGCCCTAAGTTAAACAGTTCTTTTACCCAAACAAGTTACCAGTTACCCCCTAACAGTAAAACCCCCCCACCCACAAAACCCCTCAAAATAAAAAAAATCTAAAAACACTAAAAAAAAATTAAAACATCCATTGCCCTTAAAGGGGCATTTGTATAGCCACCACAAAAAAAAAAAGCCTAAGACTAAGCCCCAAATAGGTACTCACTGTTCCTGAAGTCCGGCTGAGAAGGTCTGCTTCCAGGCGGCTCCATCATCTTCTATCTTCATCCGGAACGAAGGCGGCGTGGAGCGGAGGTGCGGAGCTGTCTTCCCTGATGCGTGGATCATCAGCAGCGGTCCTCAATAGCGGTGGGCGTTCCTCTGCGCCGGCGTTGGAGGCTCCTCTTCATCCGATGTCCATCTTTTGGTAGTTTAGGTTAGATTAGGGGGTGTTTTATATTGGGGGTTCTTTTTATTTTCATAGGGATTAGGTTTAATTTTTTTAATCTTTGATAATTTTGTTTATTTTTTTCTCTAATGTTAGACTTTTATTTATTTTTTAATGTTAGATACATTTTTTGTAATTTAATGTTAGGATTTTTTATTTTAGTAGTAATTGGGGTTAATTTAGGGGTGTTTGTGGGGGAGTTGGCAGTTTAAGAGTTAATAGGTTAATTAAGTTTATTGCGATGTGGTGGGTTGGCGGTTTAGGGGTTAACTAGGTTTATTGTGACGTGGGGATTGGCGGTTTAGGGGTTAATAGTATAATAAGTTGGCGTTGTAGGGTTTGCGGGTTTAGGGGTTAATATTGTAATTTTTTTTTTTTAGTTGGCATTGTGGGTAGGGATGGGCGAATGTGTAAATTTTCGAATTTTGAATGTTAGAACGAATGTTATTACCGAAATTTAAAATAGAAATCCGAATCTTGATAAGAACGAATGTTCTTAAAAATTCTATAATCGAATGCTATTTACAGTTTTCGAATGTCACTTTCGAATTCTAATGTTTATAATTATATCGAATGTCCACATTCGAAATTTCGAATTTAACATTCTATTTAACAAATACTATTCAGAAGTTCAATAGTTCATGTGGTAGGTAGGTAATCTAGTAATTTGATACATAATAGATACAAATATTTCATTTTGAATGTTTCTATATAGAATATTGCATAATTCGAATATTACATTTAAAGAAAGCAATAGAAATACTATTACAAACATATAAATTCAAATTTTTCGAATTTGAATATTGCATAATTCGAATATTACATTTAAAGAAAGCATTAGAAATACTATTACAAATATAAATTCAAATTTTTTCGAAAATAATATTTTCGAATGTAATCATAAAATTCGAAACCGAACATTCGAAAATTGAATGTTAGAATGTTATGTATACATTCGAAATTCGATTTGAATGAACGAATGTGTTAAAATTCGTGCCGTTTTTCGAATGTTGCAAAACATTCGCCAATCCCTAATTGTGGGGTTTTGGCGGTATAAGGGTTAGGTAGATTCTGTTGTGGAAGTTTAATGATTTAAGGGTTAGTTTTTTTGTTAATACTTAGTACTTAGAAACACTGGACGTCAAGCTCAGTTCAGAGCTTGATAGATAGGCCCCATAGGGGAGGCCCATATGCTAATTTCTAAGCCCTTGAAGGCCGACTCTTATCTGAATGCATTTGACAGTTTTCACAGCTAGAGGGTGTTAGTTCATGTGTGCCATATAGAATCATTTGTAGTCACTCCCGTGGAGTTACTTATGAGAGCGTACTGATTGACAAAAAATCAGGTCTGTCAAAAGAACTGAAATAAGGGGGCAGTCTACAGAGGCTTAGATACAAGGTAATCACAGAGGTAAAAAGTGTATTAATATAACAGTGTTGATTATGCAAAACTGGGGAATGGGTAATAAAGGGATTATCTATCTTGTTAAACAATACACATTCTGGAGTAGACTGTCCCTTTAAGAGAACTACGTTTTCATGTATGCTAACCTGTCAATTAGAAAAAAAAACATTTTTATATATACACTGTATATATATATATATATATATATATATATATATATATATATATATATATATGTGTGTGTGTGCGTGTGATAATGTTAATGTGAAATATATCTATACCTTTGTATCTATAGAAATATGTATTTACAATAAAAATAACATTGCCCTAAATGTTATTATGGAATTATTTAGACACATATATTATAGTCATTTGCAGTCAAATACATGGCCATATACCATATATCTTTTAACCCTTATAAAAACTTTTTACTAATATTTATGTGAATAATTTTACCAGATAGTGTTTATACGAATGTAACTTTATATTTTAATGTATTTATGTTGTGCTTGGTGCAACTTTTACTTCATCCCTAACCCTTTATGCAAGCTCTTTAATCGTGTTATCTCGGCGTATGTTAAATTTGATTGCGCTCAAGTGAACACATTTACTTTCAACTTGCCGTGCACGCCAATTGTAATCTAGCCCTCTGTTAACACCCTTTGTGAGTTCTAAATGTATTCTCAACTGGGCAAATCAGAGAACGTATTGGACCCATTTATCAAGCTGCAAAAGCAGTTCAGGGGGCCTTAACCCTAATGAAGTATTAAGACTACTGCTGCTTAACCTCTACGCTACCTAAAGTGTGGTAGAGTGAAATGATCTGATCGGAATTATTGACAGCCCCTGCTCACCACTAATTGGAAGCCAGCGAGCAGAGGGTGGCATTGCATAAACAGCAAAATCCGGTAGGCGTGTTTGCTGTAGATAACCATGTCCGCCCGACCTTTGATAAATTTAGCGGATTGAGTTATCACAAACTATAAAAACTAAAAGCAACACTACACATATTATATTGAAAGAAAATTCTAAAATGTCTATATTTTTTTCTTTACATCTATGTATACATTACCTAAGTATTTAAAGTAGAACTTGTCAACGCAAGCATCTTCTTTTCCTGAGCAATCTTCATATGTTCCATTGCAGTTTATCGTATTATTTTGATGGGTATTACTATTACATTTCATACAACGAAGAGAATATACTGTAGGTAAAAGGCATAATATTATTATAACATTATCTCTGCATATCATTCTTTATAGTAGTGTCTATTACATTGTTATTTGAAAATTGGTTTATACTGTCCCTTTAATACTTTAATATAGTGCTACAGTATTTATGTTGGATAACATCAATGTGTAATTTCCCTTAGGTAACAGATTTCTTTGAGGATCTGCACTAAAATTATTCATGTTAGATAACATTCAGGTAGTGGAGCTTTTCATTTAGTTCTTTGCTATACATTTAAAAATGTAATGTTACTTAAAAATTTAACATATACTGTACATATAAAGAAACGCACACCCACATGCACACACATACACATACATGCACACACATATACACATAAACACACATAAACATACACACATATACACACACATAAACATACACACATATACACATTTACACATATAAACATACACACATATACACATACACACACATATACAGTACATACACACATATACACATACACACATAAACATACACACATATACACATACACACACATATACAGTACATACACACATATACACATACACAAACATATAGATACACACATATACACATACACACACATACACATACACACATATACACATACACACACATAAACATACACACATATACACATACACACACACATAAACATACACATACGCATAGACGCAAATATGCACACACACGCATACATACACACACACACACAAATATACACCCACATACAAGCACAAACACACAGATACATGCACAAACCCACACGCACATTCAGATGCACACACATGTACAAACCTACACACAAGCACATGCACACATGCATACATATACCCACACATACAAGAACACATACAGACATACAAGCACACACACACATACTCACACGCATACACACACATGCATACATATGCACACACATACGCACACATACACATGCAAACACATGCACACACATACAAACACGCACACACACACATGTTCAAAAACACATGCACGCACATGCACACACACATATGCACACATACACACACACAAACAACCCAGGCACACATACACACATGTATACACACACACAAATACATATATACGAGCGTGCATACACACACCCATACACATGCTCACACACATATACAAACACACGCATGCACACATACAGACATGTATACACCAACACACAAACGCACACATACAGACATGCACACACATATACACATAAACACACATAAACATATACACATATACACATACACACATATACATACACACATATACACATACACACACGTAAACATACACACATATACACATACACACAGATAAACATACACACATATACACATACACACACATATACAGTACATACACACATATACACATACACACATAAACATACACACATATACACATACACAAACATATAGATACACACATATACACATACATAAACATACACAAACGCATAGATGCAAATATGCACACACACGCATACATACACACACAAATATACACCCACATACAAGCACAAACACACAGATACATGCACAAACCCACACGCACATACAGATGCACATACATGTAAAAACCTACACACAAGCACATGCATACATATACCCACACATACAAGAACACATACAGACATACAAGCACACACACACATACTCACACGCATACACACACATGCATACATATGCACATACATGCACATACGCACACATACACACGCAATCACATGCAAACACATACAAACATGCACACACATGTTCAAAAACACATGCAGGCACATGCGCACACATATATGCACACATACACACACACAAAAAAAACCAGGCACACATACACACATGTATACACACACACAAATACATATATATGAGCGTGCATACACACACCCCTACACATGCTCAGGCACATATACAAACACACGCATGCACACATACAGACATGTATACACCCACACACAAACGCACACATACAGACATGTATACACACATACACAAGCTTGCATACACACACATACATAAACGTGCATACACACACATATGCACGCTCACACACACACATTTTCGATTGACCACTTACCACTACCACCTCTTTTCACTTACCTAACCTCTTTAGCCCTTACCCAAAACTATATGTTTTTGTGTTAACCCTTTGTTTGAAATTATTAAGCTTTAAATTTTATCTAATCATTTATTTCTAAAGCATTTTAAAGTGATTTGGAATGCACAAGAGCAAGGAGAGTAAAAAATGCATTGGCTAAACATTTTTACCAACAACCTATAACACTCAACTGAGCTTTATTATTTGCTCAAGACTAAAAGAAAAATATACATATAGCATATATCATCTATTAAAAACATCATTTTAAATAGTCTTAATATAAAATACAGTTTTAAACACATTTAACTGTCCTTTAAATGGGGTAATATTATTTATTGTGTCCCCTTTTTCCTGTAATTCCATTCTGAAATTGTGAGCTTTTCAGTTCCTTTTAGAAATGGAAGTGCAGAACTGTTATATTCTTTACAACCAACTGTTCCTAATTGGCCAGAGCAGACTAGGTAACCTAAGTTACAACATAGCAGCTACCATTGTTTTATAGACACTAAGGGGCCTATTTATCAAAGTTTCAACTATGTTGCATTCGCCTGCGTCAATATGCTCGCCAGACATCGCCAAACATTGCTGCCACGGACCTGAATACGATCTCTTTATTTATAAAAAAGCCGTCAAAAACACTTGCGTCAAGTACAGTGCAAAGAGCATAGGACTGGTGTTAACTAACCGTCATCGATGTCACGGTTATTCGGGTTTTTCCCAACTTTTTTATACCATTTCATTACTGTCCATGAACAAGCAAATTTCTCTAAAGCTAATATTTAATTTTTCATCTGTTAATGTATAAGAAATAGTTACATTTATACCTCAACAAACAATATCTCATAGAAAGTTATTTTTATATTGATTTGTTTTACAAAAAAAACAGTTATATGATACTTTTGCATAAATTAATGTGCATTTGTATTTCTAGAAGTCATGATGTGTGTGTGGTGTGTGTGTTTTGCAAACATATCTACATGTCCCTAAATTCCTTTTTTTGTTCTAAACAATGTTGTCTTTCATTTCTCTGTGTTTATTTATACCACTATATGTATATAGTGTAAATTTATTATAATTCTGAGCGGGAATAATTGCAAATAAAGCATGTAATCAGGGTATCATATGTATTTATATGCACTCAATGGATATTTTATGAGCTGGGACAGTTTTCTCTCTGTACCTGTGTAACCCCTCTTGATTGCAATCTAGTTTTAAAAACCATCCCTTCACAGGTGTTATAAAATGGGCTGGCATATAAGATGACATTTCTTACTGAAAAATAATTTCAAGAGAAGGAAGAAATACACTGAAAATAGTATGCCAGTAAAGAGGTGATTTTAATTTCTGCTGTATCTGAATCATGACAGTTTAAAGTTAGTTGGGATATCCCTTTGAGCTATCAGTTTAAGATTATATTGAATCAAACATCAATTCGAATTTTAAAATCCTTGTCTTAAATATTACACTGGGTGTCCTAATGTCAGCATCAATGTTTATCTTTAATACTATTTTCACATATACATACTTTGAAAGTATAATACACAATGTAATAATACACAATGTAACAAATGGCACTTACAAGTTCTGATGAGTGATCAATGACACAAGTATCGAACAATTTGATTAGTTAGTGATAGTTTATAATGTTTATTTGAAACAGATTGGCTGATGTCATAAATCATCTGATTATGCATATTCCAATCAAAAGTGGTGGAAAAATTCACTAGTGTGTGGGCTGTTTAGGAGTTTGCGTCATAATTGGTGCGAAAAGTGTTGAGTCAAATATGGCGCGAAGTGGAGAGTGGGACTTGTATTACATGGCTTAAACATGGCTTAAACATGGTGCACATAGATTTTTCCAAAAAATACAAAGGAAGTTAGCTATATAATGTTGTGTATTTATTTCATTTTTATCTCTATATCTGTTAGTGCAACAAGTTTGGGGCAAAACTTTTCACCAAATTTGTAGAAATAATATTGTCCCCTTGCTTTGTAATGAGAGACAAAAGTGTAACTTTACTAGTAATGTAGTAATGTATTTTTCATTGTTATCCCTATATCTACTAGTGCACCAAATGTGGAGCAATAATATTGCTTGATTCAGAAAGGGTATACAAATTTAATAAAGTTTCTAATTTACTTTTAATATGTCATATGCTTCATTCTCTTGCAGCATCAAATATAAGCTTTCTGTGTTTTCAGACTCCCATTGAGTTCTATGGCATCCGCCACCTCAAGGGTGGGGGATTGAAAACCAGGTATGCTGAGTCGGAAAAGACGTGAACGTTAATGTAGAATTTTTGATAAGTTAGTGAGAGGTTCAAATAGTGTCGATTAGGAGGGCGAATGAACACAATTCCTCTCGAATACCACTGTTTTCTACTCGCATCGATCTGCGTCTGATTGAGATTGCGGGATTGTATTTTATGTCACAAATTTCAACATTTGCCGATCTTGACCCTTTAATAACTATGGCGGATCAATCTCGCGACAAATACGACGCGGAATTCCAGTGTATTTTCAGTTGACGCTTTGATAAATATGCCCCTAAAACTTTACACTTATTTTGTCAATATTTAAACAGCTAGATAAACTTTAAAAAATACATCTACACGTTATTCTCAGACTAATCTTTTCTTTGAATGCATCATTCTTATTAGCATTTGTATAATTTCCCTTTAACTGTAACTTGCTTAATGTATTTATTTTTATTTTTTTTTAAAAAAGGAGTCAAAATAAATAATGACAAATATATCACAATTTATTTTTTACTACACATAATTAAACATTTTATATTAGAATTTGTAAATATTTTATGTCCGTTTATGTCATTTGGTAACACTTTCCCATGGAAAATATTTAAAAATGTTTAAAAAGTGCAGTTATCAATGAATGAGAGATTGTTTTTGAGTTAAATGTCAATTTCTTACAACAATTTTACAATATTTCAGAGATTGGCCCCCCTTTTCACATAATCTCATGTCCATGAGCTTATGAAAAAAAAGATTGATTTTAATAATTAAAATATTTAGGATACTAATAATACATCAAACCTAAGAGGGAACTATTGTCTTATATGCAATCTATATGTACTCTATAAAACATTTTTAATATTAAAAACAAATGGGTTTCATTGACTAACAAAGTAAGAATAAATATTTAGATTTATATTTTATTTTAAATTGAAATGCTTAAGATATTCCATTTCTCTTTATAAATGAAAATACATAATTTACATTTCAAATAAATTACTAAAGAAAATCAGTTAGTATATGTAATTTTTTAATCTACTAAACTGCAGTTGAGTATTGTTGTAAAGACAACGCTACAGTACATGCAGCTTCCTAATCTCACCTGTACTTATACAGAAAATCAGGGTACAGAGCAGCCGAGTTAGGTTCCTCATGGTGGCTTTAGTAGAAGGAAAAAAATGGTAAAAAAAACCAAACGTGCACCTAGGTTTATATAAAACCGTAATCTGTCTATGAATATATTTTAGAAAGGACTTTGTGCCTTTTATCAGGGTTTCAGGGTGAGGTGTATTAGTGTAAATATTACAGCTACTGGTTTGGATACACTATCTTTAAAATTAGATATAAATGATGTGTAACATATCAAACTACAAACGCCTAGCACCATGGTTACCACCCACAATTAATACAGTTTTATTTTAAATGTATTTCTTATTAATTTTAATAAAAGATCAGTGATTTAATATTTTGAAACATTTATTTTATATCAATATGTTAAACCTCACCCATATAAAATTATGGGCTAGATTACAAGTGGCATGCTAACATTAGTGTGAGCTATATTAAAATATCACGCATGCGTTAACTTATGCGCGTATTACAAGTTGAATGTAAATGTGACCGCACAAACACAAACTTAATTTCCGCTTGTCGGGTTAAAGAGACTGAAGACCTTGCGTATAGGGTTAGGGCTAAAATTAAAATTATATTAAACACTACATAAACACATTAAAATTAACACTTACACTCATAAATACACTATCTAAAACAAATTATTCACATCAATATATACAAATTAAAAAAACACCATTTAAAGTTAACTTTTGTAAGACCAATATAAACCCTTATTCCACTTTAAACAAAATATCCTCTTAACCGTAAAGAGGAAGAAGGAAAACAAATTCCACTAAACAGTAATGTTACATTGTAAAGACCAATTTTCAACAAATCAGAATAATGTCATGGGAAAACAATAAAAAAAAATATTTCTGTAATTCATTCAGTAGCAAAACATTTTTGGAAAAAAAATCATATTGTTTCAAGATCAGTTTTGAAATAATTAGATATCTCAGTGATTGTGGGGACATGCTAAAAGGAACAAGAGACCCAAACATTTTCTTTCATGATTCAGATAGAGAATATGATTTTAAACAATTTTCCAATTTACTTCTATTATCTTATTGCTTCATTCTCTTGGTATCCTTTCTTGTAGAAGCAGAAATGCACTACTGAACTAGCTTAATGCATTGGGTCAGCCAATAGCATGGGGTATATATGAGCAGCCACCAATCAGCAGCTCCTTAGCCTACCTAGGTATCCATTTCAACAATGGATACCGAGAGAACAAAACAAATTAAATAATAGAATTAAAATGGAAAGTTGTTTAAAATGTCATGCTCTATCTGAATTAGCAAAGAAAAAAAAAATTGGGTTTCACATCCCTTTAATTTTTTTTAACAATAATTTACCCAATATAACCCGATTACTAAATCTTGTAATATATATTTTACTTTAATTAATTTATTTTGCATGTATTTGAATGGAACTTAGATGCAATGATAAGTTAACATTTGCAAAATAGATACAACTGTTTTTAGCTTTGACAAGGGTTGATTACCAATGTTTAAGAGTTCTGCAATTTTTGAGTTGCAATGTTGCGGCATATATTTTCAGAGAGATATTAGTTTCAGGACAATATATTTATATTTGGGGTGGTTTGATACACTTACTTATAGGGGCTGAATTTTCTCTCTCTCTGAACTTTGGATTTCTTAGAAATTTGGTAAATGTCTTACTGGCTGAGATTGATTTAGGTGCAACATTTCAAGACTTGGCTCTCTTCTTCTGGCAAACTATAACTCAATATTTGAAAGCATCTGCTTTATCATTCAGAGGTTCCATGGATTAAACAGCAGAATCTATGAATCTACAGTGCAGAGTGCCCTGATGTGAGATAAAGAGGCCTATTTATCAAATGTCTGTCGGACCTGATCCGACAGTGCGGATCAGGTCCGACAGACATCGCTGAATGCGGAGAGCAATACGCTGTCTGTATTCAGCATTGCACCAGCAGCTCTTGTGGGCTGCTGGTGCAACGCGGCCCCCTGCAAACTCGTGGCCAATGGGCCGCGAGCAGGGAGGTGTCAATCAACCCGATCGTATAACTGATCGTATAACTGCTGTTTCTAGCGAGTCTGAAGACTCACCAGAAATACGGGGCCTCAAGCTCCATTCGGAGCTTGATAAATGGGCCTCTATGGGTTGTCAGTGTGGATTCTGATTATCTTTATTACATGACTTTCATAAAGAAAGTTAGACTCTTCACTTATTTTTTTAGTTTGTTGCTTCTACTGAGCATGCTGTAAACTGTAATAACTCAGCAACCGCCAAAACAAACAAAAAATGGACAATACAACAAATTTGAAACCAAAAACTTCATAAAAAAAAAAGCATGGATAATAACTTTCAGTGTTAAGAGATTTGGAAAAGGGATTAGTGATGTGTAGAGATTTGGTAAGATGTGTAGTTTTTTTTGTTTTTTTTTTTTGTTTATGTTGTGTTTAGGGGGAGTGAGTGTGTGCAATGCTTTTGTTATGTATGTGTGTATGTCTGTGTGCTGTATGTTTATTGTGTGTAGTAGTAATGTATGTGTGTGGTGTTTGTGGTATATATGTGTGTTTTGTATGTGTGTTTGTGCATTATGTGTAGTGCTTGTGCTTTGTGTGTAGTTTGTGTAGTGTATGTAGTACATATGTGGCATGTGTAGCCTGACTTTAACTGATATATTGGAAAGTGCTGCAGCTACTCACAACTTCCAAGTCACCATGCAGGACACATGCATCAGTGCACAACTTTTTGTAAGCACAAAACATGTCAATTAAAACACTTGACACATTTATGTGGTTAAAATCTTTATTCTACAGGCAGTAAAGGCTTTCGGTAGGATGGAAAAAACAAACAAACACTACATGTCACCCACATTACACACACTACAAACCATGTGCATACTAAAGAAACATACTTGACACAGCACACACACTACACACACATTGCACTCTCAATGCACAAAATATACGCACATACACACATTTTGTACATTTAATCTCCACTCCACGGAACTAATAATATAGTCTTTATAATAATATAATATATAGGGGGAGATTAAGTAAGCAGCAGATGAGGCTTTCTCTGCACAAACTTTCCAGCTCGCTGGAAGCAGAAGTTAAGAAGCAGCGGTTTTAAGACCGCTGCTCCTTAACTTCGTAGTGGACTGCAATCATCCCAATCAGATACGATTGGGATAATTGACACCTCCTGCTAGCGGACGATTGGTTGCGAATGTGCAGGGGGCAGCATTGCACAAGCATTTCACAAGAAATGCTTGTGCAATGTTAAATGCCGTCAGCGTACGCTGTCGGCATTTAGCGATGCCAGGCAGACCCCCGGCATTTAATAAATTGACCCATCTTTGGTGGGTAGTTTAATATTTGAATATGCATGCCTGAGTGGGCATTGTAATTTCTTTCTAATGAGACAGTGAGTCCACTGATCATCATCAATTACTGTTGGGAATATCACTCCTTGCCAGCAGGAGGAGGCAAAGAGCACCACAGCAAAGCTGTTAAATATCACTCCCCTACCCACAATCCCCCAGTCATTCTCTTTGCCTGTAGTGCAAGGAGGAGGTGAAGTTTAGGTGTCTGATGAGAAGTTTTCTTCGATCAAGATTTTTTTTTTTTTTTTTAGCAGAGTAAGCTTACTCTGTTCTTTTCTGGGGTCTAGCCTAGTCCACATTAGTCTCTTCAGTAGGGCAGTGGTAGCTTTTGAGCTCTTGAGAACTTGTGAGGTATAATCCTCACTGCACTTTCTCAAGAATCTGCTGTCCTAACTAGAAAACATGAGTAGGTTTACTCAGTTTTTCTCTCTTCACAGGTCCATGTGAGGTGCTGCACCCTCTCAAACCAGATGAGCTGTCCTGCTGCCGGACAGCACGTTCAGGTAAGTGCCATTTTAATTTTCTTTTGCAAGGAGATTGCTGGCACTTGTTACAGTTAAAAGATGTCTTATTTAATATGGGACTTTATTAAACCTTCATGTTTGGGGTTTCTTTTAGGCAGTTTGGGCATTGAGACTGTGAGGTGATTTATGGTGGAGATTACTGTTGTAAGCCGATTTTGCTCTGTATCTGAAAATGAGCTGCAAGACAGATAGGCACCTCAGTAAAGCTACTGAGGTGTATAGGTAGCCTGAGGTCTATTTGGTTTGTTGCGCTAACACACATTTCTATTTAAAGACACAGTACACATTTATTTTTTATTTTTAAATAAAGAGTTTTTACACGTTATCCTTATTTATTACATAAGATGGATCAAGAGGCTTTTCAAACCATTATCCCAGGCAAAGTTGCTGCTTGTCAGTTATGTTTTGATGCTCAGGTGGAACTCCCAGTTCCTTTTTGTTCCTTATGCATTAAGAGAACTTTAAGTTATAGAGATAAACTATTTGACCATGAGCCACCATTATCCCAGGCAAATGCTGTTCAGGTGTCTCCTGTTGCAGATATGCTGCAGCTTTCTCCTCAAGCATCCCAACTTTTTCAGTCTCCACATACAGTGCCCTGTGTTTCCTCTTGCAATCTTGTAGGATTTTCTCTACAAAACATTGCTTCCCAGGTATCCCTTGTGGTATATGAGGCCCTGTCAGCTTTCCCCATGTTGCAGGGAAGGCATTAAAGGAAATTTTAGGAAACAGTTAGTAAGTTTTCTGATCAAGTTCTGGCTATCCAGAGTGTCCCTTCCCATAAGCCTGATGAAAAGACATGTCGGTAGCATCTGAGGGGGAAATCTCAGACTCAGACAGTGTAATTCCTTCTTCTGATGCTGAAGTGGTATCATTCAGATTCAAGCTAGAACACCTTTGCTTATTACTTAAGGAGATTTTGGCTACTTTGGACGGCTCCGACACAACTATCGTACTCAATCATAAAAAGTCTAGTAAATTAAACAAATACTTTGATGTTCCTTCCGCGGTGGAGGTTTTTCCGGTTCCTGATGGTGCTGCAAAGATGATTGCTCGAGAATGGGAAAGACCTGGAATTCTTCTTTCTCCATCTCTTATTTTTAAGAAGATGTTTCCTATAGCGGGTTCTATTAATGAGTTGTAGCATACGGTTCCTAAGATAGAAGGAGCGATCTCCTTTTTGGCCAAGAGGACTACAATTCCCATAGAGGATAGTTGTTCTTTTAAACATCCAATGGATAAAAAATTGGAGGCTTTGGGGGCGTGTCCTAGCAGCGACTCTGTGCAGTCGCACTCTTCTGTAGCTCTGAGAGAAAAAGCAATAATCCGCCGGTTATTGCTTTAATTTTACAGCATCTGACATTAGATTGAGTTACAGCACAAATCTACACAAGACCCTATCGTTGGTTGCTGTATTTATGATCCTGGAGACGGAATTGGACGATTGAGGCCTGTAGCGGCAGCGACCTCACAGGCAGCGTCTCCCCCCCTGGATCCCAGGGGTGTCTAGCCAGAACTGGTTAACCTAAGCACCCACAGCAATATTGCCGTAATTAATAACCTTTCTCACTAAGCATCGGCATACCGACTTGGGCATAGTAATCGTACAGAGAGTGCTGTCGCAAACATCAACCGGTCATAATGGGAGTTAGTGACCTTTCTACTGCTACTGATCATCGCTTAGCTAAGTTGGAAGCCCTGCTACAAGCTCTAATAGATAAAGCTCCTTCGGAGCAGGACTTACTCTATCTAATGGAAAAAATAGAATTTACTAAAGCTGCTGAGCCGGTGCTACAACAATCCGAGATCAGTGAGTCAGTTGCACATCTACAGCCCAGCGAAGATGAGCAACCTACCACGCTGGGGCTCTGAGCAGCCATGCAGTCAGGTGGTAGTCCTGCTATCACACCAATATCAACATATGACAACGATAAATACAGAGCAGAGGAAACGCCATACCAGCATAACTTGCAAGACACCAGCCTCTCGCTATACACAGGCCTGCCAGGCGGGAGATGTAACACTACTACATCTCGGAGGGCGCGTGGAGCCACATTGATCCACACACAGATGGAGATACTGGACCTTCCGCAACTAAAAGTCACTGCCAGCAAACAGCGAAGACCTCTGATCGCTCTCGGGATTGGAGATCCCACAGACTTAGCAAGTTTGCAGCTATGGGTAGAACAGAACTTGGAGCTGCCGCGGAAGCCACGTGGGTGCTGGGGGAGCCTGGAGATAGCCGTAAATTTAGAGACTCTAAGCTCACCTACCTTTACCACAGATCTAGATTGTTTCTTAGATAGTATACGGCTTGCGGAGGGTCCTGAACTCCGGTATAACCCTCCCGGGACTGAGAACCAACCCACACTATCCCCAGGCACTATCACTACCAGATTTCCTATACTGCCGAGGGGAGAGACCCAGCTCTGCCAGATTGCCGGCTGTGAAGGGGATGGTGCTTTTAATGACAAGTGGAGGTACTCGGGGGGTTGATAACTCTCCTTTAATGCACATCTACCAATAAACTTTGCTTAGGACTCTCTTAAAGACTCATATATAAGATTTGCCGCGCTGTTTGGTTTTGCTACCAGCGCTTGTTTTGATGTTTTCCGGTTTTGCATATATGTTTGAATATAGATATTTTACTAATTTAATATGTAACTCCTATCCCATTAACTCCATCCTTACTTTTCAGAAGCCCAGGAAGTGGGAGGTTGATCAGAGGCAGGGGGAGATAAGTATTTTCTTAGTTTATAACTCTCGGGTTGAATATGGCATTAATGGCGGGCACATTAAACATAATGTATTACCTCACTCGCGGCTGGCGGCCGCGGTAGTGGGTGGGGGTCATGCCTATATTTTATAGCTGGGACATCGCCATTTATCTGTCAGTAAACACCCCTAACAGCCTCAACATTGAACCTTCCCCCTACGATTGCAATACTCTATTTATATCATTGGGTAGTTGAAAAATACCTCTGATAAAGCATTATTATTACCCACTTAAGTGCTGCAGGGCTCCAAGAATCAACTACCCTGCCTATCTATCCCCCTTTAAAATAGCCTGGACACCCCTGTGTTAGGATATGTTCAAATGCCTCTAAGGCTATATACATTGCTTAATTAACTAAACCTTACTTTCTACATGGGAATAGGATAGCTGTGGGTGCAACTAAATATAAAAATGACATCTCTTCTGGTTAGTTGTGTCTCTTGACACAAGTTCTTTTGTGTTGTTCTGTCTCTTTTATTTGATGTGATTCCCCAAAATCGTATATAAATGTCTTTGTATTAGACCCATGAGTGGTCTAAGGTGCTAAAACTAGGGGATCAGAAGAAAGTACACTGAATTAGACTATGTGTTTTTAAATACTGACCCCCATATTTGAATATTGACTGCAGATTGTCATCATTTTGTTTTAATTGTTCCATGGCTCTAGCAATCAACAGAGGGGATATACTTGATAATTCATGGACTCCACGACATATTGTATTATAATATTTCTAAGGTATGCTATGGTGCATACATTTTATGACGTGTACTTTTGTTTGATATAAATAAAGCTTTTTTGAAAACCAAAAAAAATAAAAAAAATTGGAGGCTTTACTAAAAAAGATGTATGTCCACCAGGTTCTACAATGGCAACCTGCGGTGTGTATCGCCACTGTTATCAGTGCTGCAGCTTACTGGTTTCATTCGTTGTCTGAGTTTCTTAAGACGGATACCCCTCTTGATGAGATCCAGGACAGGATTAAGGCTCTCAAGTTAGCCAATTCCTTCATTACAGATGCTTTCTTACAGGTTATTAAACTGGGAGCCAAATCTCTGGTTTTGCAGTCCTAGCCCGCAGGGCCTTGCGGTTGAAGTCCTGCTGCAGATTTTTCATCTAAATCTAAGCTCATGGCTATTCCTTACAAGGGTAAGGCCTTGTTTGGACCTGGTTTGGCGGAAATTATCTCAGATATTACTGGAGGGAAGGTTTATTTTCTTCCTCAAGATAAAAAGAATAAGCAGAAGGGACGTCAGAGTAATTTTCGTTCCTTTTGTAACTTTAAAGGCAAGTCTTCCTCCCCTTCCTCAAAGCAAGGTCAAGCCAAGCCTCCCTGGAAGCCCAAACAGTCCTGGAATAAGGGACTTCAGCTGATTCCAAGTCAGCATGAAGGGTTGGCCCCCAATCTGGGAGCGGATCTTGTAGGGGGCAGTTTCTCTCTTTTTTCCCAGGCTTGGATAAGAGATGTACCGGATCCCTGTGTGGTGGACATTGTCTCCCAGGGATACAAAATAGATTTCAAATCTCCCAGAGGCAGGTTTCTCCTCTCCAGATTATCTGTAGACCAGATAAAAAGAGAGGCGTTCTTACATTGTGTCAAGGACCTTGCCGCCCTGGGGGTAATAGTTCCAGTTCCCTTTCAGAAAAGGGGTCTGGAATTTTACTCAAATCTTTTCGTAGTTCCCAAAAAGAAGGGAACTTTTGACCAATCCTAGATCTAAAATGTTTAAACAAGTTTCTCAGAGTGTCATCCTTCAAGATGGAGACTATACGCTCCATTCTTCCCTTGGTACAAGAGGGTCAGTTTATGACAACCATAGACCTAAAGGTTGCAAACCTTCATGTTCCCATTCACAGGGACCATCAAAAGTTTCTGAGATTTGCCTTTTTGGACAATCATTTCCAGTTTGTGGCCCTTTCATTTGGCCTTGCCACAGCTCCCAGATTTTTTTCAAAGGTTCTGTGGGCTCTTTTAGCTGTGCTTTGATCTCGGGGCATTGCAGTGGCACCTTATCTGGACAACTTTCTGGTTCTGGCACCATCTTTTCAACAAGCAGAATCTCATACGGAGAACTTGTTGTCTTTTCTTCGATCCCACGGATGGAAGGTGAATCGGAAAAAAAATAGACACCCTGTTAATGAAGATTTTTCTGATGGAGGTCAGAAAAAGAAAGATTTTCAACTCTTGTCTTGCCCTTCAGTCCTCTCCATGGCCGTCAGTGGCTCAATGTATGGAGGTAATCAGTCTGATGGTGGCTTCCATGGACAACATTCTGTTTGCTCGGTTCCATCTCAGACCTCTGCAGTTATGCATGCTCAGACAATGGAACGGGGACTATACGGACCTGTCATCGCAGTAGATATAGATCAGGCATCAATAGACTCTCTTCCATGATAGCTTTCTCAGAATCATCTCTCTCAGGGTTCTTGCTTCCGCAGACCCTCCTGGGTGATTGCGACCACAGATGCCAGCCCTCTAGGTTGGGGAGCAGTATCGGGCTCATTGAAGGCTCAGGGCTTATGGACCCACAAGGAGTCAGTCCTGCCCAAAAACATCTTGGAGCTGAGAGCAATCTTCAATGCTCTTCTGGCCTGGCCTCAGTTAGCCTTAGCCCGGTTTATCAGATTCCAGTCGAACAACATAACCTTGATGGCCTTCTCATCAGAATGCCAAACTTCTGAGATATGGCTCAAGGTCAAGAGATCCGCAGGTATTTCTGATCGATGCTCTGGCAGTTCCTAGGAACTTCAGTATAGCATACCTGTTTCCTCCATTCGCTTTCCTTCCAAGAGTCACTCCTCAAATCAAACAGGAGAGGGCATCTGTATTCTCATAGCCCTGCGTGGCCTCGCAGGATTTGGCATGCAGACCTAGTGGAAATGTCATCCTTTCCACCTTGGAGACTGCCTCTAAGGAAGGACCTTCTACTTCAGTGTCTCGTTTCTCTGAAGCTGACTGCTTGGAGATTAAACTTTTAGTTTTATCTAAGCGTGGATTTTCAGAATTAGTTGTTGAGACCTTGATACAGGCTCATAAGCCTGTGACTCGCAGAATTTACCATAAGATCTGGTGTAAATACTTGTATTGGTGTAAATCCAAAGGATACTCTTGGAGTAGAGTAAGGATTCCTAGGATTTTGTCCTTTCTCCAGGATAGTCTGGAGAAGGGTTTGTCGGAAAGTACTCTAAAGGATCAGATTTTGGCGTTGTATATTTTGTTACATAAGTGCTTGGCAGATGTGCCAGACGTGCAATCGTTTTGTCAGGCCTTGGTTAGAATTTGGCCTGTGTTTAAAACTGTTACTCCTCCATGGAGTCTTAACCTTGTTCTTAAAGTTTTACAACAGGCTCAGTTTGAGCCTAGGCATTCTTTTTTTTTCTTGTTGCTATTTCCTCTGCTTGGAGAGTTTCTGAACTCTCTGCTTTACAGTGTGATTCCCCTTATCTTATATTTCACTTGGATGAGGTGGTTCTGCATACTATGTTTGGTTTCCTGCCCAAAGAATATTAATCAGGAAATCGTTGTACCTTCTTTGTGTCCTAATCCTTCTTCTCACAAAGAACGCTTGTTGCATAATCTGGATGTTATGCGAGCGCTAAAATTTTATTTGCAGGCAACTAAGGACTTTTGGCAGTCTTCTGCATTGTTTGTTTGCTTTTCTGGGAAACGCAAGGGTCAGAAAGCTATGGCTACTTCACTTTCCTTTTGGCTGAAGAGTGTTATTTGCATGGCATATGAGACTGCTGGACAGCAACCTCCTGAGAAAATCACAGCTCATTTCTTCTTCCTGGGGCTTCAAAAATGAAGCTTCTGTGGAACAGATTTGCAAGGCTACAACTTGGTCATCTTTGCACACTTTTTCCAAACTCTATAAATTCGATACTTTTGGCTTGGCTGGGGCTTCTTTTGGGAGAAAGGTTCTTCAAGCAGTGGTGCCTTCTGTTTAGGTTCCTGTCTTGTCTCTCCCTTATCATATGTGTCCTCTGGCTTGGGTATTGGTTCCCAACAGTCATTGATGATGATCCGTGGACTCACCGTGTCATTAGAAACAAAACTAAATTCATGCTTACCTGATAAATTTCTTTCTTTCTTGACATGGTGAGTCCATGGCCCGCCCTGTATTCAGACAGTTTCTTTTTATATAAACCTCAGGCACCTCTGCACCTTGTGTTACTTCCTTTCTCTCCTTTCCCTTTGGTCGAATGACTGAGGAATTGTGGGTAGGGGAGTGATATTTAACAGCTTTGTTGTGGTGCTCTTTGCCTCCTCCTGCTGACCAGGTATGATATTTCCAACAGTAATTGATAATGATCCGTGGACTTACCATGTCAATAAAGAAATAAATTTATCAGGTAAGCATAAATTTTGGGGTTTTTTTGCTACTTAATAGATGGATAGATGATAGATAGATATAGATAGATAGATAGATAGATAGATAGATAGATAGATGGATAAATAGATTGATAGATGATATCTATCTAGCTATCAATCATCTATCTAGCTATCATCAATCTAATTGTTTCTCAACTACAGTCCTTAAGTACCCCCAACAGATCAGGTTTTCATTATAGCTGAACCGGTGCACAGGTGAAATAATCAGCTGATGGGCGAGAGCAGGTTAGTAACCATGGTGTTACTGATCAGTTAATTACTTTACCTGGCCTGCTGGGGGTACTTGAGGACAGTGGTTGAGAAACACTGATCTATCTATCTATCTATCATCTATCTATCTATCTATCTATCTATCTATCTGTCTGTCTGTCTGTCTATCTATCTATCTATCTATCATCTATTTGTGCGGTTATGTATAATTACATATTTTACACAGAGCATCTGCTGATCAATATTTCAAAAGCCTTAAGGGCCTATCACTATGGGAAACTACATCACTAAGAGGGTGTGAACTTCCTTGGAAATATTTACCCACCTACTAGTGACACCCAATATGATAGCATCTCATATATGCGATTCATTCTGTTGTGGACTTCCCTTTTTTACCCAGGTAATTGATTTTTGTTCCCTTTTAATTAAATGTTTTTAATTTCATCAAGTTTTTGCCCTTTCTTCTTCCTTTGTGGAGAATTTGATTTGATTTGGGCTAACAAACTATGAGCTAAGTCGTAGCTCTAGACTATATGAGTATGGTCCTTCAATATTGCATCTCTCTCTTTCTTTCCTAAGATATAGTGAGTCCATGGCTTGAGTAATTACTGTTGGGAATATCACTCCTGGCCAGCAGGAGGAGGCAAAGAGCACCACAGTTAAACTGCTAAGTATCACTCCCTTACCCACAACCCCCAGTCATTCTCTTTGCCTTCGGTGCATGGAGGAGGTGAAGTTTAGGTGTCTGAAGAAAAATGTTGATTTCATCTACAAGCAAGTTTTGGGGTATAGCCGTATTCCTTGCAGTCGGGTAGTGGTGGCTTTAAAGCAGTTAGGAACTTGTAAAGAGCTACTTACTGTGTTTTCCTAACAATTGCTGCTCTAGTTTAGAAATCCAGAGTTGGCTACTTTGTTCTTTCTTTTTCAAAGGTCTCTGTGAAGAACTGTGTCTTCTCATACCTTGTAACTGTCTACATGCAGGACAGTGGAGCAGGTAAGTGCTTTTTCTTCCAGTTGGGGAGAAGGAGGTCTAAAAGTAGTATAAAAAACATTTGATTATTGGACTTTTTACATTGATAGATCCTTTTGGATTGGGCACATTACACATTCAGGGCTAGATTATAAGTGTCACGCTAACTGATAAGTGATAAGGCGTCAGAAGTAGCACGCATATTAAAAGTTGAAAGCATTTTTGCTTGAGTGCAAATTATTTTAAAGCTCCGATTAACTGTTATGCTTGACAAAAAAGTGGCACAAACTTGTCAAAATTACATTTAAAGGTACAGCTACACTCATATTAACAATGTCTAATACTTAAATTTTTTAAATTTTGCATTAAAACGTTATAAGGGATCAAAGATGTGATTGAGGTCTCAAGTGTTAGGGAAAAAAGGGCTACAAAGGGCTTTAACATATAGATACATACATATACAGTATATATATATATATATATATATATATATATACAAAGTCAAAAGAGAGTGCACCAATGGAGCGTAGTTTCTGCTGTGACCTTGTTTGTACCTAACTTTTGGATTGTACAATAAACATTATTTACAACAGCAGAAACTACGCTCCATTGGTGCACTCTCTTTTGACTTTGTGTTCCTTAAGCGGCTGGGTTTAACGCTTCATTGCACCTCTTACTTGCAAAGTCACTCTCGGGATACAGAGCCGGTCTTTTGTCCTTACGGAACCCCCCAGGATACACCACTTGGTTTAGCCTAGCAACGTCACGGGTGACGCACCAGGAAATGTCGCCACGTCGGATCTCTCTGTGGCACGCCGAGAAGGGAAACACAGACTGTACCCCCCCGGAAGGGTTTCATCGCCTATTCGAGGAGAAGTACAGAAGTGTCCCCAGGCACCCCACCAGTGAAGTGGAGGGTAAGAGTTGATCGTAGACGAAATATTGTGACCACATATTGCCACCCGTGACTACTAGGCTCCGGGACATACTTTGATATTTTGGGACTTTATCTCGGGACAACGAGCTTTGTTTCTATCTGAGTGACTTTTCATAACACTGACTTTTGGTCCAAGACTGGTACATCGTTTATTGGGACCTGAATATCCCCACAATTGTGTGCTTTGATATATGTTTTGAGCGCTCAGGGACTATATATATATATATATATATATATATATATATATATAGGTATCCAAAACACCAGAACTCGCCCACAAAGGAAAACTGCCTGGGTGCAAATTTGTAGAAGATATGCAGCCAAAAGAAAATGCACTCTCAGGACTTTCATAAACAAGTTACTTTTATTTCTGTAACGTTTTCGGAGGTGTGTGTGTATAAACACATACACACACACATATATATATATATATATATATATATATATATATATATATATATATATATATATATATATATATATATGTACAGAATGTATTTAAATGTGTATATATTTATTTCAAGACATATATACACACATAAAAACAAAGACATGTTTACATATATAGAAATATGTATAAGTGTATTAGAGCCCTTTGCTGTCAAATAGCTGAAAAGATGTATAATTATATTTGTGCAGTATTTATATTTAATAAGTTGTTTTACTATGTTTGTACTGTAAATATTTCACATACCTATATGTAAATATATAGATTAATATATTGGTATAGATATATATTTTACCAGAAAAAAAAGTATATGTAGAAATATGTATTTATGAATAGATATAACATGTTTTGCTATGTGAAGAACATTGGAATGTGAAATATTAATATTTTCTTGTCCGTTTTGGCGGGAGTGATAAATTGCACTCCATTCATAATTTAGCCCTCAATTTGTTAGTATTTGTGTTTCCTGTGTGGTTACAAGGTTACTATTTTTTTGTATTATTCTAAATTTAAACTTAGCAAGGTTGGCAGTTAATCTTGATGTTAATATTAACTCCACTGCTTCCTTAATTTAAGGCACATGTGAATTATTACACCATCAAGGTAGGCACCTGCACATTTTCTTTGGGGCCTAAGTGTGAGTGGGGCACCACACAAATAGCAAAGTGTTATACTCAGACATAGCTGACCTGCTAATATCCTTTAGTCAATTATAGTGTATCCAGATATCAAGACCTACCCAATACCTCTATAGATAATCAACTTGAGGCAGCATAGGAATGAACCACGCTAGGAAATATAATTCAGTTTCTAAAAACTATTATAATACGATATTTTGCCATTTAGCTAGGCTACCTTTTTGCCTCTGCACTAAGTTCCTCTCTTATAGCTTTTGATATTCTCTAAGAACTTAAATTGACATTATACCTGAGTTTTAATATAAATGGAAGTAGTAAGCTGACAAGCATCAGTGATATCTCTTGAGTGTCGACACACATATCACCTAAAATATTTGTTGATATAATGTGTGCCCCATAGTAACAGCCTGAAGATTTTTTTATATTTATGTTTCAATAATAAAAAAAAAACATCCTTCCGCTTTTAATTCACACTTCTGACACTTGTCCAGGATAAAGATTGTTTAGTGAAGAACATTTTTTAGATGCTGAAACGTGACAGCAGTTTGAAAATAATCTTTATTAGCATTAGTACTGAAATGTTTTCAGCATATATTTCCTATTTCTGTTTTTATCAGAAATATCAGTTTTATTTTATGTTCGCATACATGAGCACAATTTCCATTATCTATTTTTGGTATAGCGATAAATTTCAGTTCTGGATTCAAAACAGTAGTGCATCCTCTAATAAGACAATTAGGGAAGGGTAAATGTGGTGAAAGTGCAATTCGCTTGGTAGAACAAATTGTCCTGTGGACATTCATTTTTTACATTAAAATGCTCCAAAATTCATTAAAATTTGGTAATCAAATGTTATTTCCAGTTTTTGAATGTTCACAATTAGATCGAATATCCACATTCAAAATTTTGAATGTAACATTTGATTTAACAAATACTATTCAGAAGTGCAATAGTTCATTTGGTAGGGAATTTAGTAAATTGATATGTAATAGATACAAATATATTGATTCCATTTTTTCCTATTTTGAATATTGCATAATTTGAATATTACATTTAAAGATAGCATTGGACAAACTATTACAAATATATTGAACAAAATGTTTCTTTTTCGAATATTGCACAATTAAAATATTGCATTTAAAGAGAACATTAGAAATACTATAACAAATATATTGATTTTGATTTCAAACTACGCAATATTAGAATTAAAAACAAAATTTAATTGAATATTACATTTTTAAAGATAGCATTAAAATGTTAGACTGTTGTACAAACATTCTAAATGTGAAAGTAACAAACAATGGTGTTACAATTTGTTTCATTTTTTTTAATGTTGCAAAACATTTGCCTAGTCCTAATGACAATCTTTTAAAGGGCATTGATAAAAAAAAATGTGTCCATATAATTTGAAGCGAAAACTTGTATCAGTATGAAACCTCAAGTTGCAACAAGTGAAAATTCATCCCATAGTTGCTAAAGAGAGAGAACAAACAGCATTAGGACACCTGGGGTATAAAATAATTGGTATATATAATGATTTCCTTTCTGTACAGCTAACTGACATAAAAGTGTATTTGGAAATATACTTTCAATTTCATTAAAACTGCCACTAGAACCTATGCTATTTAAAATATTCTATAAAATACATCATAATAAATAAGTTAAAAATAATGGAGAACCTTACTCTGGCTTTGAGATAAGTAATGTAAGATTTTTATTCTGCACATTGTCCCATGTAAATATCAAAAAAATGTGCATGCATCTTTCAGCTGTATATAACTTTATATCTCTAAATTTATCTGCACATCTAAGGTAGCAAAATTCAAATAAATGACGCCCAACAGAACAAATATAAAGAATTAGCGCATAGTGATTCACCTCTATAACTTCTCTAAATTGTATCTAATCTTCTTTAATTGAAAAACAATTAGTATGCAGAATTAAAGGGTTTTTCATTTGTACAGTAAACTGTAAAATGTACTACAACAGGTCTAACACTGACGGAAATTAAAACTGCAATATGTGGCATTGTTGCATAAAGCATGTACACATTTATTATAAAAGAAAGAAGTGGATGCTAACAAAACATTATAACGAGATGATTTATTCTTTATCCAGTTCCTTACATTTTATTATGTTTAATAAATTGCCATAATAAAATAGTAAAATCATTTATTTTGCTTATTTCCTAAACCATATTTAAATATATTGGACTAGATTACAAGTGGAGCACACAATTCTGCTTTCACAAGTGCAATATTTGCGCTACACTCATAATGTGCGCTGGTATTATAAGTACAGTGCAAAGAGAAAAGTACCTCAGGTTCGCATTGCATGGAAGCTTTGCATTCACAAGAACGCACTTCCATAGGCTCCAATAGGAGCCTCTTTCTCATTCCAATAGTCATGGCAGAGAACCTAGCACAGTGAAGGGGGTAAGTCGAGCAGCAATGGGCAGCAAAGGTTAAATATATATGTTTAGGAACATATACATATATATTTACATGTTTATATGTGTACATACACATACTAACACATAAATATATATGGATATAAGAATATACATATTCATTTACAGTATAATCACAGTCCCTATAGACAACAATGTAAAGGCTCTTTTCATTGCCGTTATTTTGTTCTAAAAACCCACAATCGGACACTTTAACCCCTTAAAACTGTTTTGTGCAGTTAGTTTAATAAAAAAATAAAGATGCTAATTTTTTTTTATTTTTTATAAAGAAACCTTACACTTCATTTTGGGGGCAATTGGGGGACTTTTTTCATTAACTAGAGATCTGATTTCTGGTTAATGAATTTGAGAGCAAAGTACTAACACAAGCCTGCGGTAGCATTAACCAGCCACTTGTATTGGCTGGTTATTTTTTGTGTTCCCATAAATGGCAAATTTTACCTTTGTGTTGTATATAATACATATATTATATGTGTATGTATTTTTTTTTTTATTTATTTAAAAAAACATCTCTCTAGTGTTGTCCAGTGTTTGTTCATGGTGTAGTTCAGTTCAGCCACATTTTGACAGCAATATTTATTCATTAACTGAAATTCATTAACATTTTATTTCCAATGAGGAACACATTTAGGGCAGCAGAGGAAAAGCTGGACAGCAACTTAAATTGAAATAAAGTAATAGTTAGTGCTACTGATGCAAGCCAACAGCAGCACAAACAAGTTTTTTTATGTATTTTATATTTGTTTGTTTGTTTGTTTTTTTACTAGTGATAGGAACTGCTTGTAAAGAGAAACTGTTTTTTTTAAGATTTTAATATCTTTGTTGAAAATTTTCAAAAACAATACAAAGGATGTAGCACCATAAGATAGTGAAAAAGCTTTACAGATTATTGCTATCACAAGTGATTTGATTTACAACATTTCTTCGCATATGGGATTACAAATATTTTAGGGTAGATCATTACACATTTGCAGTGGTTGCGGAATTATTATGAATAGATTATTATGATTACAGCAGGTATATAAATTGTTATAATTGTTATATAAATTGAAATATTATTGGCATTATGATCAGACTTGAGATGAATAGTCTAAACCTTCATGTTAGTTAGTTATCAGGAGTGGACTGGATTTGGTATACATATTCTTCCGATATGAAATATATAGACTGATAATCATCTATCTGATTTAAGAGTGTAAAATTGTATTTGTTAAGGTGTAATGTTAAAGTGACAGTGCTTTGCCATTCTGTTATAGTGGGTGTGATAGATTGTTTCCAATATTTTGGAATTCAACGTTTAGCATTGTTGATCAATGTCGATAATAAGTATTGTTTGAGTTTGCATGGAATTTGGGGAAATGTATTGAACAAAATGACTACAGGTTCTAACTCTATATGGATCTCTATTACCTTTTCTATTTCTGTCAGTATGTTTATCCAATATGAGTGGATGCCAACAGATGTCCACCAGATATGAGCAAAATCTCCCCTTTCCCCACACTGTCTCTAACAGTCTGCAGGGCTCCCTTTGTATATAGCTAATCTGGATGGTGTTAAATACCATCGGCACAATAGTTTCATATTCATCTCCATAATTTTGATAGAGGAATTTGTATTACTCATAGTATTAAAGATAATAGTCCAGTCTGAATTAGATACGTATTTGTACTTAAAGTTCTTCCTCCCATTTCTTAGTATAGGAGGGAAGATTCCTAGAATGGTATGCGATAAGGAGTTTGTAGCAGAGTGAAAGTGTGCCTTTCATTAGGAGATCAGAGCGACAGATAAGTTCCCATGTTGTGAGGGGTCTGGTTAGGTTTCTTTTTTCTGCATGTTTAGCTAAAAGTGGGATAACTGCAGATATCTATACCAATGGTTAAAAATTAGTTTCCTATATTTTGTTTGTCTTTCCTTGATTTCAGTTTGCCACCAGAGTAACTTGATAGCATGGTATGATGTGATAGCATGTTGATTATTGGGAGTGGGGTGTTATGTTAATTGGTAGGTTACGATTGAAAAGTAGCGGAGTTAGAGGTGAGGGGATGGAAGAGATATTTGTAAACTTCAATATATGCTTATCCCATATTTTGTACGTTTCAGTTGTGATTGATGTTGTGTGTGGTCCCAGTGTTCTCTGTGTGGGTATCAGCCAACATTGTCCACCCAGTTAGGTAGATTCTACTAGGATTAGTTCTAGTATGATCCATTCCTTGTGTGTTGAGTTCCTGCACCAGTCTATTATGCGAGTCATAAAGACTGCTAATCTATAATAATTTACATATGGGACGCCAAGTCCCTCTTGTTCTTTTGTACAATACATAGTCGCCTTTGCTACTCTAGGCCTTTAATGTTGCCAGATAAACAAATTCAATATATTTTGTAGTTTAATTAGAAAGGAGAGAGGAAGAGGAATTGGTACTGTTTGGTAAAGATACAGAATTTTGGGTAGAATAGACATGTTGATTGCATTAATTCTTCCTATCTATGATAAAGTTTTGTTATGCCATGAGCATAATTCTTGTTGGATAGTTTTTAAAGTCTGTGGATAGTTGAGGGTGTATAAGAGCTTGGGGTCGGGGGAAAGTTGAATTCCTAGGTACTGTACAGGATCGTTACGGTAATTAAACCTGTGTGTCTGCTCTATTATATTTATACAATCCCTTGATATTGCTATCCCTAAAAATTTGGATTTGGTAGCATTAATCTTAAAATTATAAAATGTTCCATATGGGTCCATTTCCTTTTTTAAGTTTGTCAATGAGATTATCAGGTCAGTCAATGTGAGGAAGACACCATCTGCATATAGTTATTTTATATTCTATAGGTCCTATAGTAATCCCTTTTATATGAGTATTTTGTCTGATTCGTGAGGCTAGAATTGCCATCGCCAGTACAAAAAGTAGTGGGGACAGTGGGCACCCTTGCCTTGTGCCATTTTGTATTATAAAGGTAGGGGAAAGTGAATCATTTAGTTTAATTTTTGCGCTTGGTTGGTTATATAGTGCAAATATTTTGTGTACGAAGGTATCTCCAAATCCAAACTTTCCTAATGTTTTTTGTAGAAATCCCCAATTAAGCCTATCAAAGGCTTTCTCTGCATCCATAGACACAAATATGGATGGGAGATTAAGCCCTTCCGAGTATTCCATTAAATAAATGATTTTCACAGTATTATCTCTAGTTTCTCTAAGGGGTGTGAACCCTGCTAGATTTCTGTGTATAAGTTGTGGGAGTATTTTATTTATTCTTGATGCAAGGATTTTGACATATATCTTTATATCTACATTTAGAAGGGAAATTTGCCGAAAGTGAGTGGGGGTTTGATTTTCTGGCATTTGATAATACTGTCACATGGGCCTCTAACATAGAAGGTGGGAAGGGATCTTCTTGTGATGTAGCATTGAATATAGACTGTAGGTGTGAGATCAAGATTGCATTGAAGGATTTGTAGTATTTGACCGTAAATCCATCTGGGCCTGGGCTTTTTCCTGCATTCAGATCTTTAATAGCATAGGCTATTTGTGACACTGTGATAGTTCTGTGGATTGTTCATTGTCAGCTGTGGTAAAATACAGTGGTCTAGGTAGGAATTAAGGGAGTCACGGTGAGTGTCTGGATTGGTAGATTGGGGATATTGTATAGATGTGAGTAGTAGTAATTTAATTGGGTCAGAATATCCGATGTTGGGCTCGCTTCCATTGAGCCATTAAAATGGAGCCGTAAGAAGTGGCTGACAACTAAAAGTAATTTACGGCTCCATTTTAGTACCAGGTTTCCATTAAAAAGGTTTCTGCTTTGCATGCGGTCGCTCTTTTCGTGTAGATGTAAGTTAGCGTTGTGTTAACGCTTCCACCCGATTTCTAAAACATTAATAGGTTACTATGGTAACCCGACCTTACACTACACTCGATCGCATGTACGGCGCCGCATACAAGTGCGGCACGTATATATATTCCCGTCGCACGCTGTTAAAATAAAATCAAATACCTAACGTATGCGCAATATCTACCTCTCAACCGCAACCCTCCCACCTCAATAACTAATGTATTAACCGCTAATCCACCAACCCCCATATCGCAAAGTATCTATTTAAACTATTAACCCCTAATCCACCATGCCACACAATGCAATCAGGCCATTTAAACTACAGGGAGTGCAGAATTATTAGGCAAGTTGTATTTTTGAGGATTAATTTTATTATTGAACAACAACCATGTTCTCAATGAACCCAAAAAACTCATTAATATCAAAGCTGAATAGTTTTGGAAGTAGTTTTTAGTTTGTTTTTAGTTATAGCTATTTTAGGGGGATATCTGTGTGTGCAGGTGACTATTACTGTGCATAATTATTAGGCAACTTAACAAAAAACAAATATATACCCATTTCAATTATTTATTTTTACCAGTGAAACCAATATAACATCTCAACATTCACAAATATACATTTCTGACATTCAAAAACAAAACAAAAACAAATCAGTGACCAATATAGCCACCTTTCTTTGCAAGGACACTCAAAAGCCTGCCATCCATGGATTCTGTCAGTTTTTTGATCTGTTCACCATCAACATTGCGTGCAGCAGCAACCACAGCCTCCCAGACACTGTTCAGAGAGGTGTACTGTTTTCCCTCCTTGTAAATCTCACATTTGATGATGGACCACAGGTTCTCAATGGGGTTCAGATCAGGTGAACAAGGAGGCCATGTCATTAGATTTTCTTCTTTTATACCCTTTCTTGCCAGCCACGCTGTGGAGTACTTGGACGCGTTTGATAGAGCATTGTCCTGCATGAAAATCCTGTTTTTCTTGAAGGATGCAGACTTCTTCCTGTACCACTGCTTGAAGAAGGTGTCTTCCAGAAACTGGCAGTAGGACTGGGAGTTGAGCTTGACTCCATCCTCAACCCGAAAAGGCCCGACAAGCTCATCTTTGATGATACCAGCCCAAACCAGTACTCCACCTCCACCTTACTGGCGTCTGAGTCGGACTGGAGCTCTCTGCCCTTTACCAATCTAGCCACGGGCCCATCCATCTGGCCCATCAAGACTCACTCTCATTTCATCAGTCCATAAAACCTTAGAAAAATCAGTCTTGAGATATTTCTTGGCCCAGTCTTGACTTCAGCTTGTGTGTCTTGTTCAGTGGTGGTCGTCTTTCAGCCTTTCTTACCTTGGCCATGTCTCTGAGTATTGCACACCTTGTGCTTTTGGGCACTCCAGTGATGTTGCAGCTCTGAAATATGGCCAAACTGGTCGCAAGTGGCATCTTGGCAGCTGCACGCTTGACTTTTCTCAGTTCATGGGCAGTTATTTTGCGCCTTGGTTTTTCCACACGCTTCTTGCGACCCTGTTGACTATTTTGAATGAAACGCTTGATTGTTCGATGATCACGCTTCAGAAGCTTTGCAATTTTAAGAGTGCTGCATCCCTCTGCAAGATATCTCACTATTTTTGACTTTTCTGAGCCTGTCAAGTCCTTCTTTTTGACCCATTTTGCCAAAGGAAAGGAAGTTGCCTAATAATTATGCACACCTGATATAGGGTGTTGATGTCATTAGACCACACCCCTTCTCATTACAGAGATGCACATCACCTAATATGCTTAATTGGTAGTAGGCTTTTGAGCCTATACAGCTTGGAGTAAGACAACATGCATAAAGAGGATGATGTGGTCAAAATACTCATTTGCCTAATAATTCTGCACTCCCTGTATTAACCCCAAAACCGCCATGCCCCCATATCACAATTAACCTAATTAAGCTATTAACCCCTAAACCGCCATGCCCCACAATGCAATCTAGCCATTAAAACTATTAACCCCTAAACAGCCATGCCCCCACATCGCAAATAACTAATCACTAATCCCCCCAACCTAACACCCCCTAAATTAATCCCATTATATAAATTAAAATAATCATACAATACAATTAAAATAAAAAACCTAAAATTACTTTAAAATAAAAAAAACTAAGTTTGAATTAATCTAAAATTACAAAAAATAAAAAAGTCTAACATTGCACAATAAAATACTAAATTAGCAATGGCCCTTAAAAGGGTCTTTTGTAGGGCATTGCCCGAAGTTAAACAGCTCTTTTACCGTTAAAAAAACGCTGTCACCCCTTTAACAGTAACCCCCCCCAAAAAAAACTAACACTAAAAAAATCCTAAACTACCCATTCAGCTCTTTTACTGCCCTTTAAAAAGGCGTTTGGCTCTTTTACACTGCCCAAAATCCCTATTCTAAAAAAATCAAACCCCTCTAAAATAAAAAAAACTTACTCTAACCCCCAAAATAGGTACTCACCATTCCTGAAGTCCGACGGAGAAAGTCCTCTTCCAGGCAGCGGTGAAGTCTTCTTGGAGCCGGCAACATCTTCCATCTTCATCCAGGACCAAGCCGGTGCAGAGAGGAGATGACCGCGTAACTGAAGACCGATGACCGTGGAACTGAAGACCAGCAACTGAGGAACTGAAGACCGGTGACCACGGAGCCAAGGAGCATGGAAGATACTCTTTGTACGATCAACGCCGTACACGAATATTAAATGCAAGTTATAGGATGAAAGCTACTGAAATCCTATTGACTGATTTGAACAACTAATAGGATTTTAGTAGCTCTCATCCTATTGGCTGATATGAATTTGAAGAATCAAATCAGTCAATAGGAATGCAAGTGACTCCATATTTAAATGCGTAACTTGCATTTAATATTCAGTGTACGGCGGTGATTGTGCGAAGAGTATCCTCCACGCTCCTTGGCTCCGCGATAGCCGGTCTTCAGTTCCACGGTCCTGGATGAAGATAGCAGAGGTCGCCACTTGGAAGTTAACTTCACCGTCGGACTTCAGGAACTCTGAGTACCTATCTGGGGGTTAGACTTAGTTTTTTTTTTTTTTTTTTAGATTAGGGATTTTGGGCAATTGAAAAAGATCTGAATGCACTTTTAAGGTCAATGCCCATACAAATGCCCCTTTAGGGGCATTGGGTAGTTTAGGATTTTTTAGTGTTCATTTTTTTTTATTTTGTGGGGTTTGGTGGGTGGGGGGTTTTACTGTTAGGGGGATCTTACTTTTTTTAACAGTAAAAGAGCTGTTTAACTTAGAGCAATGCCCTACAAAAGGCCCTTTTAAGTGTTAGCCATTTTATTTATTGTAATTTTAGTTTAATTTAAACTTAGTTCTTTTATTTTTAAAGTAATGTTAGGTTTTTTATTTTAATTGTATTTTAGGATTATTTTAATTTATGTAATGGGATTAATTTAGGGGGTGTTAGGTTAGGGGTTTAGTGATTAGTTATTTAGGTTGTGGGGTTTGACAGTTTAGGGGTTAATAGATTTATTAGGTTAATTGTTAATGTGGGTTAATGGCGGTTTAGGGGTTAATAGATTTATTAGATTAATTGTGATGTGGGTTAATGGTTTATTAGGGGTTAATAGATTTATAAGGTTAATTGCGATGTGGTTGAATGGCGGATTAGGGGTTAATAGTTTAAAAAGATACTTTGTGATATGGGGACATGGCGGATTAGGGGTTAATGGTTCAAATAGATACTTTGCGATATGGGGGCATAGAGGATTATGGGTTAATGGTTTAAATAGATACTGTGCGATATGGGGGCATGGCAGACTAGGGTTTAATAGATTTATTATAAATTGTGATGTGGGGCGATGGCGGATAGAGGGGTTTTGACGTGTCGTATTAGATTTCAATGGGAAAAATGTTTTAAAAAGCACCTTTTTCCTGTTTTACACCTAGTTGAGCTGGGTGTAATTTTTGTTACTGTATCGGCAGCCTCTGACAGTGTAGTAACGGTTTGCGCAGGCATTGGAAACCAGGTATTATTTAATGATTAGCAGCTTCTGATACTTTGTATGGGACACAATAATGTTTTTGGCAGCCGGAGACCGGTTGCCGAAATTGAGTTATAATGGGCCGTTAGAAGCAATCGATAAACAATATTGCTTCCGACAGCTTACTTATCAGTTTGCAAGCACACGCAAACCGAATATCGGCTCAATGGAAACAAGCTCATTGTCTTTAGTGTCTGGCCTTTGGGGGTTTTAAGTTCATGCATGAATGACTTTAGTTTTTTGCCTTTGAGAGCTCTTGCAAGCAGCTTTCCTGCCTTATTTCCCTCATGATAGAATTTTTGTTTAACTTTTAATTATGATTTTGGATACTCTATCGCTAAGTAGTCATTTAGTTGAATGCAGATTTGTGATAATTCAGTATAGATAGAGTTATTTAATGGGTCTTGTTTATGGCGGTATTCATTTGGAAGTTGTCTTTAGAAGTTTGTCAGAGTATTTTTTGTGTTTGTGCTTTTAATTTAATAAGTTTGCCTCAAATTGTACACTTGTGTGCCTCCCATAGCGTTAAACGGTTTGATACTGAGTTTGAATTTAACTGAAAATATTCAGATATGATAGTTTTTATCTTTTCTAGGTGAGATGGATTGCCTAGTAGGGAGTCATCTAGTCTCCAATTATATGGCCCTGAAGGGGTGTTGGACCATTTGATCCATATACTAACCGCAGAATGGTCTGACCATGAGGTGGGTGATATTGTGGATTTAGTAACAGTTGCTAAGGCCTATCTGGTTCGTCAGTAGGTAATCAATTCTGCTATATGTGGAGGATGGATATGAGTAAAATGTGTAGTCTTTGGTATTTTAATGCAATAACCTCCAAATTTCATATAGATTGTGGTCTCTGAGGGCTTTCCACATGTATGAGATTGTTTTTTTTTTATATGCTAGGGGTAGGGTTAGTTGTGTCAATTGAGAGTTTGGAAGGGTAGGTTAAAGTCTCCTCCCAAATACTCTACTCCAGTGGAGATATCCAATAACTTTCTAAACATTGATTTAAGAAAAGGTAGGTAATTAGTGTTGGGGCATATATGTTTATAAATGTTACTGGTCTACCATACATTAAACCCGTAAGGCCTAGAAACCTGCCTTCAGGGTCTTTTATTGCTTGTTTATGTTCAAACAGTATAGTTTTTCTAATTAGAATACTAACTCCTCGTTTTTTGACATTTGCAGAACTATGGAAGTGCTGAGTCAAATGAGGCTCTATGTATTTTGGTTCTTTGAGATGTTTAAAATTTGTCTATTGCAAAAAGAGAATATCTGCCCCCCATCTTTTAGGTATAATAAAGCCTTTGATCTCTTACCGTGGGAATTAAATCCCTATACATTTTGTGCAACTTTACAGATATTTTTAGCTTCCTGAGTCTCCATATTTACGATTTTTCAGGATCATTCTATGTGTTACCTGCTTGTAGTACATTAATTTTGTGTGACAGAATGTGACATCCACTGTAACAATAAAAAATAGTGCAAATAGTATAACCATAACTAACAAAAACCATAACAAAAACAGAGCCTGGCAAAGTTGCTAGAAGAAACACAATGCATAGCCACACCTGGATGGGTGCTAGTCTGTACACTGCATCACTTATTCTGAGAAAAATGTGGTGTAGGTTAAGTGGCCCATATAGATTCTCATGTACCCCTTTTACATATTAGCAGATATTGGTGATAATTTACCTAAGGGGTGTGCACATTTTATTCTAATATTAAAATAACCGAGTTTGCTGCTCCTTGCTTTTTAGTATGATTGAACGTTAAATGTGAAAAGTCCAATAAGCAAATACATGCATAATTAACCAACATAACTTTGAGAGGAGATATCACAGTTGATATACTATACATGAAAGCTGTAGGGGAGAAATAAGGCATATACATCATAGGCTAAACATTAGGGTGATATACCTTACCACCACTTGTTTGGTAGGAGTTGAATGTCCATGACAACTGCTCAATGGAGAGCCTTACATAGGTATGAGACTTCTGAGAGGTCTCTACAGAAATGTCTTTTATCTTCATGGATGACCATTATTTGTGTGGGAAACCCCCATCGATACGGGATTCTTTTATTCCTGAGGAGTTGTGTGAGTGGAGCAAATTCCCTCCTCTTCTGGAGGGTCCTGGGTGAGAGATCCAAATAAAATTGCAGGACGGTGCTCCTGAAGTGGATGGGTTGATTTTTCCTAGATAGTCCCATAACTTCCTCTTTTTCTCTAAAGTTCTTAAATTTTATAAATATATCCCGTGAGTGTGCTGAGTCTGCCGGTTCTATGCGCCTTGTCCCATTGTATATCTGCTGCAGTTGTTGGGCCTCGTAGATGGGAAAACAGTGCCAGTAAGTATGTGGGTAAGTTATTGGGTATTATGCACTCCCCTAATATGTATATTCTTCCTGCGGCTTCTATTTTCAAGGTCTTCAACCTTCTCAGCAAGTGAATCTATAGAGCTATTATAAAAATCCAATTGCTGTTGGTGTTCAGTAAATTCTTCTCTTATTGAGTCTGTGCTGTCCTCTAAAGCTTCAACTCTAAAGTCCAGTGTATGCATATCTTGTCGCAAATCTGCTAATTCCTCACTGACACATGTGCGTACGATGTTAGCTATAAAAGCGATGAAGCGATAATAATATATTCTCCGGCACTTGTAGTGTCTTCTGAGCCATATCGCTGTGCTGAGTATTAGGTGGTGAATGTGGCAATTCATTAGAATTATTGCTAGTTGGGGAGGTAGAATGATCTGCTGCTGTAAAATAAGAGCTCACCATGTGGCCTTTACTGTGCTGAGATTTGTTAGTTTTGTCCAGCTTCTGTAATCGTTTAGAGGCCATAATGTGATGCAATATGGAATCTATGTGGGCTTGTAACTTCTTATGATACACGTTGCTTAATACCTTTGGTTTGGTTGTAGATATTCTTAATTATGCCACCTTATGTAAGTGATACATTTTTCCTTTCCCCCTTTATAGTTGGAGGTCACCATGCTAATATCAGTTCTCAGTTCTCCCAATGTTAATTGCTGGTGGTGATATGCTTTATATGTACTGTCCCCTGTGCACCACTTACATATTTTGTTATGCAGAAGGAGATGGAATATGGTGTGTGTCAATTAGGCCCACAACAGGGGCTAGAGTTTTAAGGCTGCTCTTTAGTTGTTCGGTTCAGCTAGATCCTTCTAGGTGCTTTCCTGCGTTTTTGCAGTGGAGATCGCCGATCAGTCATGTGGGGTTAGCCTTGGTGATCAATATGCCTGTGTGGCTCAGCTACGACGTTGAGTAGGCCTTTGATGCTCCTCGTTTGATAGCCATTACCACCGGCTGCTTGTATCTCAGGGTATTAGGGTTGGCAATGTTGTTTGAGCTCCTTGAGCGAAGGATCCTCTGGGTCCTGATGGGTTTATAGGCGATATGGCAGCAAATGTGAGGGTCAAATAAGGGATGGCACGACTTTTCTTTTAAATAGTTTGGGCCACTATAATGGAGTACTAGATTTACGTGGCCATCTTAGCCGCTGCCAGATCCGCCCCGTCTGTAAAGAGAAACTTTATTGATATATACTGCAACACACAACAGCTGCAGTTCGGGTTTTCTATTGTGTCATACTGTTTGATTATCCTAATAAGTTTGGTCAGGGACTTCTATATACACACTGTTTTGCTCTATATTTATGTTTAGGTAATCGATCTACATTTGAGCTATACTTACATGCACCTCAATATTTTTATTTTTTATTTAGGCCTCGCTTCCATTGAGTCGTTAAAAATGGAGCCGTAAGCTACCGAAGCGGACGACAGCTAAAAGTAATTTACGGCTCCATTTTAGTACCAGGTTTCCATTGAAAAGATTAGCATGTTGCGCGCAGTCGCTCTTTTCGGCCGTACGTAAGTTTGCGTTGCAAACCGATGTCGGATTTGTCGAAAAGCGCGCCATAACAAGTGCATTGCCATGGTAACCCGACCTCTGTCTATAAGAATAACGGTTTGCACCTGCGCTCTTTACCTGTGATCGCCTCTAGAGAGAAAGACACAGGAGCTAGTTGCGTTGGTAGGAGTTTTGGGTTGTTTGAGAGTTAGTGGAGAGTTTGATATATTTTTTTCATATATTCTTATTGTAGGCCTCATATAATATTAGGAACACACACACACATCTATACATTAGTTAATTAACACACATTAGTTTATACACACAAACACACACACACTTTTATTTGATACAAACACATTCACATTTTTTTTTTTATTTCATTAACCCCCCATATCCCCATCTTCCTTTATTACTCCTTTCATTAACCCCCTTATCCCACTTCCCATCCCCCCTTTGACTACCCTTCCCTTCCCCACTATATAACTTTTTTCTTTTTTTTTTTATACATTTTGCCCATCCTTTTTTTTTTTTTTACATCCCATATTTTTTGTTTCATTTGACTATATAGCCCACCCCTTTCTTCATTTGCATCCCTTATTATTTTTCGATAATTTTCTTATAATCCTCTTTTTCTTATCTTTTTTCATTTACATCCCTTTGTTTATTTTCACCCCCACATTTTATTTTTATTTTGAGGGATATAGAATAGAGATCGTTAGGGTCTAGATAGGTTAGGTAGTTAGTTTTGGGGATATTTAATTTAGGGTTTAGTTAGGTGAATTAGTGTAGTTAGGTAAGCTAGGGACTTTAGTGTTAGGTTAGAGTTAGGGAGGAAGGAGAAAGGGATGGATAGGCCTAGTGGAGTTGGGAAGGGGGTGGCTAGGGGGAGGGCAGTGGAGAGGGTGGATAGAGGGAGGGGGAGGGGGGAAGTAGGGAGTAGTATGGGCAGGACTAGGGGTCGAGGTTTGGGTGGAGGATTTGTCCTTCCTCAAACCCTGGCAGAGGAGGGAAGGAGAGAGGGTGGAAGAGGAGTGGAGGTGGGAGGAGTGAGGAGGAGTCAGCATCAGCTAGGCAGAAAAAGAAAAGGTAAAGTGGGGCAGACTGTGGCAAGTGGGAGTGGGGCTGGTGGTAGCCTGTCACAGCCTGCAGGGACAGAGGAGGGAGAGAGGGCTGGTCCCCAGTCACAGGAGGGAGAGTCTGTGTCTGCTGGCCCTTCAGGTGTGAAGGGCAGGCTAAGAGAGGAGAGGTCCTCTGAGGAGGAGAAGGAGGCTCTTGTTGAGGCCTACTTGGAGAGGGCACCTCAGCTGGAGAACCCTAACCTGAGGGCGGGTGTCCGGAATAAGCTGTGGGAGGAGATTCGAGTGGCAGTCAGCTTCTTAGGACGTAATCGTTCTACTGCTAGTATAAAACATCGATATCATGATTGCAGGCGAGAAACAAAAGCGAAGCTGGCACAGCAGGCCAAATATGCACGTGGGACAGGTGGTGGTCCTAGCAAGAAAATACACCTAAGGTCATGGGAGGAGATGCTGTCCAATGTCATCTCGGATGAATCTGTTCACAGATGTAAGGGGACAATGGACACCTCTGTGCCACCTGAAGAGGTGTATGAAGGTGAATATTCAATATTAAATATAACCATATATGTGATGTATATATGTTGTATATCATAAATAACCATCTGTGTTTAGCTATGAATCTAAATTTACATAGTTGTATTTAATATGTTCAGCAAGCACTCTGTATTGTATATCTGCTCCGACAAGCAAGAATATTGATAATATAATATCCAAGAATATTAAGCATTTCATATAAATCATGTGTCATTGTCCTTAAAGGGACACTGTACCCAAATTGTTTCTTTTGTGATTCAGATACAGCATGCAATTTTAAGCAACTTTCTAATTTACTCCTATTATCAATTTTTCTTCGTTCTCTTGCTATCTTTATATGAAAAAGAAGGCATGTAAGCTTTTTTCTAGGTTCAGCACTCTGGACAGCAGTTTTTGATTGGTAGATGCATTTATCCACCAATCAGCAAGGACAACCTAGGTTGTTCACCAAAAATGGGCCGCCATCTAAACTTACATTCTTGCATTTCAAATAAAGATACCAAGAGAATAAAGAACATTTGAAAATAGGAGTAAATTAGAAAGTTGCTTAAAATTGCATGCTCTATCTGAAGCACAAAAGAAAATATTTGGGTACAGTGTCCCTTTAACAATGTTCCTTTAAGACACAGTCTATAAAGATTCATCAGTTATGGTCATATATGCTTGGATTTTATCCCAAACACACTATATGTGTGTGTGTGTGTGTATGTGTGCATGTGTGTATGTGTGTGTGTATGTGTATGTGTGTGTGTGTGTATGTATGTGTGTGTATGTGTGTGTGTATGTGTGTATGTGTGTGTGTACATTTATACACATAAATATGGAATATAATAGTCTGTATTGTTATGCTACAAAGTAATATATTCTATTAGATAGATAATGTAAACATACCGTATATTTATTTGTAGGTTCTGAACAGGAGGAGTATGAAGCTGCACCAACACCACAGCAGGATGTTCCTACATTCACTGAGGAGGATGAGGATATCTATGGCGACACTACCTCCTATATCAGCCTCATTAAAGGTGATCTGCAGCAGCCTAGGGCATATGAGGTGGAGGATGTATCAGGCCCTTCTCCATCTACCTCAGAGACAACATATCATGTTCTGGGTTCTGAACCCCAGCAGACTCATCCTCCTCAACACTGGCAGTTCATGCATACTTCGCAGCAACAAATGGCACAGCCCCCACAGCTGCACCCACCGCAGCAGATGATGCACCCCCCACAACATCATCCTCCTCAGCAGCAGATGATGCACCCACCACAGCAGCATACAGATCTGCATAATCTGTACTATATGCCTCCCACTCCTATGGCACAACAGGAATCCACACCACCACAAACTGCACCCACCAATGTATTGCCAACAGTGCCATCACAGACAACCTCTCAGTCACCAATACGGAGAGACACCCCTGGAACCAGCCAAATATTGGTTCCTGAGACACCAACTTTACAACAGGGTCCGGCACAGTCCCAGCAGGATGATCTACTGAGGCTCATACATAGAGAGCTTAGGCTGTCCAGGCTCCAGCAGCAGCAGGCTTTCAGGAGGATACAGAGCCAAATGGACATCCATAATACCTCACTCGTTCGCCTGGCAGAGGCAGTGGAGAGGCTTGCGGATAGGCCCCAAACTCCATCCTCGCTTGCATCCTCTGTCATCTCCCTGCAGGACCCTGAATCCTGTTTATTAGCCTCACATTCAGCTGGTGGGCGTCGCACAAGACGCCACACTTCCCCCCTAAGTACCTCTCCTCCAAAGTCAAAATCCTGCAGCAAGAATGAATTAATATTATTTTTTTTCCACCCAAGATATAATAATATCTAATTTTTGCACTAAAGCACTTTTTTAAGTGCGATTTTCATCTCATAAATATGCATCCATTTTTCTAATCCAAATTTGAACATATATCTTAATATTATTATAATAGCTGTTTATCTGCTAAAAATTAACAGCTTTATTCATTTTTATTTCACATGATGTCAATTAATATGCAGGTGTACATTGTTAATAAATGTATGTGTCCTTTTATTGAGGATATTATGCCGTTTAAGAATACTTTACGTGTCTGAAATTTATACAGTATATGCTATCTAACATTAGTCAACGTGACATTTGTAAATGTTATGATTTATATTCTACAAGCATATGGTGTTTGCTCCTTCAGATGAAGCTAATAAGGGTTATACAGTTATAGAAGAGTTGAAAAGTAAATACTCCTTCCTGTTGATATGGCCAAATACCTTGCATTCGTTCTTGTAGTCCTATGTGGAATGTAATATCTGAAATATATACCTATCATGACTAATACCTATCATGACTAATGCACTCCTTTTTGTCAAGATTATTATTCAATATTTAGAATAATTAGATAAATGTATCTTTATGATATTTAAGCACTGATGTATACACAACATATATGTGATTGCCATGATATAGAGGTGATTAATACATTTTAATTGACATCATATGAACAGACACAGACTCTCCCTGGGACCAATGCACAATGCACTTTTAAATTGTTTCAATAACTCCATGTTAAAGACAATACTTCATATCTCTTGAAGTATGTAATATTAAGCACTTATGTATTTTGGTTAATAGTCTAAATATTGCAAATGTATTATCTGCTTTAGAAGACATGACATTACATATATTTTATAAATATTAGTACTATGACACATTATAACTTTAATGTGTCATCGTTTTGTATTGAATAAATATGATTTTCACATTGAAAATTACATTTGAATGAGGGTAAATCTGTAATAATAAAACTCATCTTCATGATAAACAACTTATTTCCTTTGAATTATTTTTCTATATGTATTGAGATTATATATAGCATCCCTGGGCAAAGGTTTCATTTTGAATAGGTACTTATTTTATTTATTTACATAATATTTTACCAGGAAAGATACATTGAGATTTCTATAGTTTTCAAGTATGTCCTGGGTACACAAAACATTGCATTGATACAATGGGTACAATAAAATAAAAAACAATAATAATACACGATATATGCACAAAAATTGAACATAGAACAGGTAGGAAATATATAATCAACAATGACAGGTGCATTCTGTTTTGAGATATGTAGAGAGGGATCTCTTAAAGGATATTAGGCATGGAGAAGGTTTGAAAGTGTGCGGGAGGTCGTTTCATAATTGTGGTGCTTGCATATATTTTTATATGCACATACATATTGATATTTCTATGACAACATGGGTGCAAATATTCCTATACATAGGACCAATAAATGTAGCATATATAATGTTATTTGTACATTGAAACACTCATAATTTCTCCTACATAGATGTGTCCGGTCCACGGCTTCATCCTTACTTGTGGGAATATTCTCTTCCCTAACAGGAAATGGAAAAGAGGCACACAGCAAAAGCTGTCCATATAGCCCCTCCTCTGGCCCCGCCCCCCAGTCATTCTCTTTGCCGCTCTGAACAAGTAGCATCTCCACGGGGATGGTAAAGAGTTTGTGGTGTTTAGTTGTAGCTTTTATTTCTTCTATCAAGAGTTTGTTATTTTAAAATAGTGCCGGTTTGTACTATTTACTCTACAACAGAAAGTGATGAAGATTTCTGTTAAAGAGGAATATGATTTTAGCACAAGTAACTAAAATCCATTGCTGTTACCACGCAGGACTGTTGAGACCAGAGAACTTCAGTTGGGGGTAACAGTTCGCAGACTCATCTGCTCCAGGTATGACCAGTCTCTTTTCTAACAACACATGGTAATGCTAGAAGACTGTCAGTTTTTCCCTCAGGGGACCGGTAAGCCATTTTCTTAGACTGTGTAACAGATTACAGGCTTATTTTTTGGGCTTTATACTGGTAGACACTGTTGTGGGCCAAATCGATTGACTTATATCACATTTTTATGGCACTTCAATTGTTTTGTGAACATAAATACACTTTTGGGAACGTTTTAATTATTCCTGGCATTAGTTTAGACACCTAATCTAGTCAGGAAGGCCCCTTCACTCTAGTATGCAGATGGAGGAGGCCTCATTTTCGCGCCTCAGTTGCGCAGTTAAAATCAAAGGCAGTGCATGCAGCTTCATGTGAGAGGGTCCTGTGGATAAGAAACAGACTCCGGAAGGCTTATTTCTGTGGTGAATAACCCCTAAGGAAGGTAAAAGCTGCAGCAAAGGCTGTAGCAGGGACTGTAGTGTGTAAAACCGGTTAAATTGAACAATTAGCTCCGGTTTGCTTATTTAAGGGTCTAGAGACTTCATATTTTGTGTGCAATACTTTCAAAGCATTAAGACACTGGGGTGTAAATTTTATAAAGATCGGATATTGCCTTCATAGTTTTTTGAACATTCAGAAATAAAGTGTGTCATTTTATTATTTAAAGAGACAGTAACGGTTTTGTTTAAAATCGTTTTTATTGCATTAATAGCCTGCCTAAATCTGCCTAACATGTCTGTGCCATCAGATAGCTTATGTTCCGTGTGTATAGAGGCCAAGGTGGTCCCCCCTTTAAGTGTATGTGATAATTGTGCCATGGCGTCCAAACAAAGTAAGGACAATTCTGTCACATTTAATAAAATTGCCCTAGATGATTCTTCTAATGGAGGTAGTGGGGATAGTTCTACATCCTTTCCTTCTGTGTCTACACCAGTTATGCCCGCGCAGGCGATACCTAGTACATCTAGCGCACCAATGCTTGTTACTATGCAGCAATTAACAGCAGTAGTGGATAATTCTATAGCAAATCTTTTATCCAAACTGCCAGCATTTCAGAGAAAGCGTGATTGTTCAGTTTTAAATACAGAAAAGGATGAACAAGTAGACGCTGACGATATCTTATCTATTTTACCCTCACATCAATCGGAATTGGCTGTGAGGGAGGGGCTGTCTGAGGGAGAAATTTCTGACTCAGGAAAAATGTCTCAACAAGCAGAACCTGATATAGTAGCATTTAAATTTAAGCTAGAACATCTCCGCGCCCTGCTTAAGGAGGTACTAGCTACTCTGGATGATTGTGATTCTTTGGTAATCCCAGAGAAGTTGTGCAAATTGGACAAACTCTTAGAGGTCCCTGTGCACGCTGATGCTTTTCCGATACCCAAGAGGGTAGCGGACATAGTGAATAAGGAGTGGGAGAAGCCGGGTATACCGTTTGTCCCACCTCCTATATTTAAGAAAATGTTCCCCATTGTAGACCCCAGAAGGGACGCATGGCAGACGATCCCTAAGGTTGAGGGGGCGGTTTCAATGTTAGCAAAGTGCACAACTATTCCTATAGAGGACAGTTGCGCTTTCAAAGATCCTATGGATAAAAATTGGAAGGATTGCTTAAAAAGATTTTTGTTCAGCAAGGTCTCCTTCTTCAACCAATTGTGTGCATTATTACTGTCACCTCAGCGGCGTCTTTTTGGTTCGAGGAATTAGAAAGCTCGCTCCAGAAGGAGACTTCATATGATGAAGTCATGGACAGAATTCACGCACTTAAGTTAGCTAATTCCTTTATATTGGATGCCGCTTTTCAAATAACGAAATTAGCGGCAAAAAACTCAGGTTTTGCTATAGTGGCGCGCAGGGCGCTTTGGCTAAAATCATGGTCGGCAGATGTGTCGTCCAAGACTAAATTACTTAATATTCCTTTCAAAGGTAAGACCCTTTTTGGGCCGGAATTGAAGGAGATTATTTCAGACATCACTGGGGGAAAGGGCCATGCCCTCCCACAAGATAGACCTTTCAAGGCTAAGAACAAGTCTAATTTTCGTTCCTTTCACAATTTCAGGAACGGACCAGCTTCTAACTCTGCAGCCTCTAGACAAGAGGGCAATGCTGCCCAGCCCAAACCTGCATGGAAACCTGTGCAAGGCTGGAACAAGGGTAAACAGGCCAAGAAGCCTGCTGCTGCTACCAAGACAGCATGAAGGGGTAGCCCCTGATCCGGGACCGGATCTAGTAGGAGGCAGATTATCTCTCTTTGCTCAGCCTTGGGCAAGAGATGTTCTGGATCCCTGGGCACTAGAAATAGTCTCCCAGGGATATCTTCTAGAGTTCAAGGAACTTCCTCCAAGGGGAAGGTTCCACGTGTGTCTCGCTTATCTTTAGACCAGATAAAGAGAAAGGCATTCTTACATTGCGTAGGAGACCTATTAAAGATGGGAGTGATATACCCAGTTCCAACAGCGGAACAAGGTCTGGGTTTTTACTAAAACCTGTTTGTAGTTCCCAAAAAAGAGGGAAATTTCAGGCCAATTCTGGATTTGAAAATACTAAACAAATTCCTCAGAGTTCCATCATTCAAGATGGAAACCATTCGGACGATCTTACCAACAATCCAGGAGGGTCAATATATGACTACCGTGGACTTAAAGGATGCGTACCTGCATATTCCTATCCACAAAGATCACGATCAGTTCCTAAGGTTCGCCTTTTTGATCAAACATTACCAGTTCGTGGCTCTTCCATTCGGTTTAGCCACTGCTCCCAGAATTTTCACAAAGGTACTAGGGTCCCTTCTAGTGGTTCTAAGTGGCATTGCTGTAGCACCTTACCTAGACGACATTCTAATCCAAGCGTCGTCCCTTTCCAAAGCAAGGGCTCATACAGACATTGTTTTAGCCTTTCTAAGATCTCACGGGTGGAAGGTGAACATAGAAAAGAGTTCACTGTCCCCGTCCACAAGGGTTCCCTTTCTGGGAACGATATTAGATTCTGTGGAAATGAAGATTTTTCTGACAGAGGTCAGAAAGTTAAAACTTCTAAAAGCTTGTTGAGTTCTTCATTCTATTCCTCAGCCTTCCATAGCTCAGTGCATGGAAGTTATAGGACTAATGGTTGCAGCAATGGACGTGGTTCCTTTTGCTCGAATTCATTTAAGACCATTGCAGCTGTGCATGCTCAAACAGTGGAATGGGGATTATGCAGACTTGTCTCCCCAAATTCAAGTAGACCAGGTAACCAGAGACTCACTTCTCTGGTGGTTGACTCAAGATCACCTGTCTCAGGGAATGAGTTTCCGCAGACCGGAGTGGGTCATTGTCACGACCGATGCCAGCCTCTTGGGCTGGGGCACGGTCTGGGACTCTCTGAAAGCTCAGGGTCTATGGTCTCGGGAAGAGTCTCTTCTCCCGATAAACATTTTGGAACTGAGAGCGATATTCAATGCGCTCCTGGCTTGGCCTCAACTAGCGAAGGCCAGGTTCATAAGATTTCAGTCGGACAACATGACGACTGTAGCGTACATCAATCATCAAAGGGGAACAAAGAGTTCCTTGGCGATGAGAGAGGTATCCAAGATCATCAAATGGGCGGAGGATCACTCCTGCCATCTATCTGCAATTCACATCCCAGGAGTAGACAACTGGGAGGCGGATTTTCTGAGTCGTCAGACTTTCCATCCGGGGGAGTGGGAACTTCACCCGGAGGTCTTTGCCCAGTTAAATCAACTATGGGGCACTCCAGATGTGGATCTGATGGCGTCCCATCAGAACTCCAAGGTTCCTCGGTACGGGTCCAGATCCAGGGATCCCAAGGCGACACTAGTGGATGCATTGGTGGCGCCTTGGTCGTTCAATCTAGCTTATGTGTTTCCACCGTTCCCTCTCCTTCCCAGGCTAGTAGCCAGGATCAAACAGGAGAAGGCTTCGGTGATTCTAATAGCTCCTGCATGGCCACGCAGGACTTGGTATGCAGACCTGGTGAATATGTCATCAGCCCCAACATGGAAGCTACCTTTGAGGCGGGACCTTCTAGTACAAGGTCCATTCAAACATCCAAATCTAGTTTCTCTGCAACTGACTGCTTGGAAATTGAACGCTTGATTCTATCTAAGCGTGGGTTTTCGGAATCTGTTATAGATACTCTGGTTCTGGCCAGAAAACCTGTGACTAGGAAAATTTACCATAAGATATGGAAAAAATATATCTGTTGGTGCGAAACCAAGGGTTACTCATGGAGTAAAATTAGGATTCCTAGGATACTCTCCTTTCTCCAAGAAGGTTTGGATAAAGGTTTGTCAGCTAGTTCTCTAAAAGGACAGATATCTGCTCTGTCTGTCTTGTTGCACAAACGTCTGGCAGCTGTGCCAGATGTACAAGCATTTGTACAGGAGTTAGTTAGAATCAAGCCTGTCTACAGACCTATGACTCCTCCATGGAGTCTAAACTTAGTTCTTTCAGTTCTTCAAGGGGTTCCGTTTGAACCTTTGCATTCCATAGATATTAAGTTACTATCTTGGAAAGTTCTGTTTTTGTTTGCTATTTCTTCTGCTAGAAGAGTTTCTGAATTATCTGCTTTGCAGTGTACTCCACCCTATCTGGTGTTTCATATGGATAAGGTAGTTTTACGTACCAAGCCTGGTTTTCTTCCAAAGGTGGTTTCCAACAGGAATATTAACCAGGAAATAGTTGTCCCTTCTCTGTTTCGAAGAAGGAACGTTTGTTACACAACCTAGATGTGGTCCGTGCTTTAAAATTCTATTTAGAAGCAACAAAGGATTTCAGACAGACATCATCCTTGTTTGTCGTTTATTCTGGTAAGAGGAGAGGGCAGAAAGCTACTGCTACCTCTCTTTCCTTTTGGCTGAAAAGCATCATCCAACTGGCTTATGAGACTGCCAGCCGGCAGCCTCCTGAACGAATTACAGCTCACTCTACTAGGGCTGTGGCTTCCACATGGGCCTTCAAGAACGAGGCTTCTGTTGATCAGATCTGTAAGGCAGCGACTTGGTCTTCACTGCACACTTTTACAAAATTTTACAAATTCAATACTTTTGCTTCTTCGGAGGCTGTTTTTGGGAGAAAGGTTTTGCAAGCCATGGTGCCTTTCGTTTAGGTTGCCTGACTTGTTCCCTCCCTTCATCCGTGTCCTAAAGCTTTGGTATTGGTTCCCACAAGTAAGGATGAAGCCATGGACTGGACACACCTATGTAGAAGAAAACAGAATTTATATGTTACCTGATAAATTCCTTTCTCCTACGGTGTGTCCGGTCCACGGCCCGTCCTGGCTTTTTGTCAGGCTTAAATTTTTTTTATCTCTATACACTACAGTCACCACGGCACCCTATAGTTTCTCCTTTTTCTCCTAACCGTCGGTCGAATGACTGGCGGGCGGGGCCAGAGGAGGGGCTATATGGACAGCTTTTGCTGTGTGCCTCTTTGCCATTTCCTGTTAGGGAAGAGAATATTCCCACAAGTAAGGATGAAGCCGTGGACCGGACACACCGTAGGAGAAAGGAATTTATTTATTTTTTGTGATTTGCAATTTCAATGAGAAACAGGCCTCAAAAAGCTCTTTTTTCCTCCTTTACACCTAGTTGAGCTGGGTGTAATATTTCTCAATGTATTGACAGCCTCCGACAGTGTATTAACGGTTAGCGCTTTCATTGGAAACCTGGTATAATTTAGCGATTAACAGCTTCTATTACTTTCTATGGGACGCAAAGATCTTTTCGGCAGCCGAAGTCCGGCTGCCGATATTCAGGTATAACGCGCCATTGGAAACAGTTGATAAACGATATTGCTTCCGACAGCATATTTATCGGTTTGCGAGTGCACGCAAACCAAATTACGACTCAATGGAAGCGAGCCCTTAGTTGGGTATTTTTTATCTATTTGGATATATTGTTTGATAAACCATACGTACCAAAAGTGATTAAAAGTTCACAGAGTATACAAAGAGAAGACTCAGTGAGGTTTTCAAAACTTTAAATCCAGTGCATGAACATGGCTATCCTGTCCTTGATACCTTTAGGCACAGTCCACCACAGTCCTTTTCTATATTCAGTTATTTATCTTCCAAATGTCTTACGGCACCATTAATAGATTCTCCAGTCTTTGGGTGCATATTAATCACCCTTATTTACTGGTGAAAGAGCACTGCATGGCTACTCTGTATAGTTCCATCGGCTGCTTGAGTACAAACTCTGTCACCATGTTGTATCCACACCCTCTTCCATATGCCTGAATGAACTTTGCCTCTGTCAGTATACTCCTGTCAGTCAGTTGATCCTGATAGGTCACAGGTATGGATGGAAGAATTGCGTATCACCACTGCCAGTGATCCTTTATGTCAGACCTTAGAAGGCTGTGTACAGCTGAAATATTTCGGCACTTGTGCTTATGATCTGTTTTGTGCAACTTTTTTTTCTATACTAGGTCTACTCTGGAACAACCATAGTCGTGATATTGCTTATCATGTCCTGTGATAACATTAGTGCGCTACTTGCAATCTAGCCCATTGGGTGAGTCAGTGATAAAATTTTATATGCTGCAACCAATCAGCTGGCTTGCTTCCAGTAGTGCCTTTCTGTTCCTAAGCCTAACTTGTATTGTATTGTATTGGGTACTTGTAAAGCTCGGCTAATCACCCGTAAGGGTCTCAAGGTGCAGCTCATTTTATCGACCTCAGAAGGATGAAAGGCTGAGTGCACCTCTCCGGGGATCTAACCTGCAACCCTTGGGTTGCTACAGAGCTCAGCCACAGTGCCTTAGCATGCTGAGATATCTGTCCAGTATGCTTTTCAATAAAATACATCAAGAGAAGAAAAGTAAATTAAATATTTGCAGTAAATTGGAAAGTTTTTTTTTTATTGTAGATTTTTTTAATACATTTTAATGCATTTTGTAGAAATATCTTTTTCTTTCAACTGGGTCACACACATATATATTATTATTATTATTATTATTATACTTTATTTATGAAGCGCCAACATATTCTGCAGCGCTGTCCATGGAAACAATTCATTTAAATAAAACAATGATATAAAACTTGTAAGTGTCAGGACAAAATTTAAAAACACATACAGAAGGAATTGAGGGCCCTATTCCTGTGGGAACTTACAATCTAGAAGGGTAGAAGGTTGAAAAACAGGAGGGGCGCGATCCGATATCGATCACAGTTTGCGGCGCAAGCGAGGGAACCGGCGTCGCCCGCAGTTTCAGCTCGCAACTCGAGCCATCCCATATAGGTCGCCGTCAGATGCTAACGTGCCATAAGTCTCACAAACCAGCGATGTCCAGAAATCTGCGTAAGTACAAATTTCTGGCGTCGCCAGTGACTTGCGCCACGTTAGAATCTGCCGGCGCCTATAAAACCTGACTAAAGTCTAAAACACCCGCACTGTCTAACACGCCTCCCTAACATAGCCCGCACTGTCTAACCCTCTATCCGCTATCCCCCCTCACTAGCCTAACAATAAAAATGCTATTAACCCCTAAACCGCCGCTCCTTTACCCCGCCGCAACCTAATAAAATTATTAACCCCTAAACCGCCGCTCCCGTACCCCGCCGCCAGCTATATTATATCTATAACCCCCTAAAGTGAGCCCCTAACACCGCCGCCATCTCTATTAAAATGATTAACCCCTAATTTAATCTACCTACCCCGCCGCCAGCTATATTATCTATATTAACCCTAAGTATATTATAGTTAATATAGGTATTACATTATATATATTAACTATATTAACCCTAATTATATTAGGGTTAATATAGTTAATATAGTTACTATAGTATTTATATTAACTATATTAACTCTATCTAACCCTAACACCCCTAACTAAATTTATATTAAATTAATCTAAATCATTTATAAACTAAAATATTCCTATTTAAATCTAAATACTTACCTATAAAATAAACCCTAAGATAGCTACAATATAATTAATAATTACATTGTAGCTATGTTAGGGTTAATATTTATTTTACAGGTAAATAGTTAATTATTTTAACTAGGTATAATAGATATTAAATAGTTATTAACTATTTAATATCTACCTAGTTAAAATAATTACCCAATTACCTGTAAAATAAATCCTAACCTAAGTTACAAATACACCTACACTATCAATAAATTTAATAAACTACAAACATCTATCTAAAAATACAATTACATTAACTAAACTAAATTACAAAAAAAAACAAACACTAAATTACAAAAAATAAAAAAAAGATTACAAGATTTTTAAGCTAATTACACCTATTCTAAGCCCCCTAATAAAATAATAAACCCCCAAAATAACAAAAATTCCCTGCCCTATTCTAAATTAAACAAATTTCAAAGCTCTTTACCTTACCAGCCCTTAAAAGGGCCTTTTGTGGGGCATGCCCCAAAGAATTCAGCTCTTTTGCATTCAACAAATACAATCCCCCCCCCCATTACAACCCACCACCCACATACCCCTATTCTAAAACCACCCAAACCCCCCTTAAAAAATCCTAACACTACCCCCCTGAAGATCTCCCTACCTTGTCTTCACCACACCGGGCCGAACTCCTGATCCGATCCGGGCGATGTCGTCCTCCAAGCGGCAAAGAAGAAATCTTCCTCCGGCGATGTCATCCTCCAAGCGGCAAAGAAGAATTATTCCTCCGGCGATGTCATCCTCCAAGCGGCAAAGAAGAATTCTTCCTCCGGCGACGTCTTCCTCCAAGCGGCAGCAAAGTCTTCATTCTTCCGGCGGCATCTTCAATCTTCTTTCTTCGCTCCGCCGCCGCGGAGCATCCATCCCGGCCGACTGCTAAACTTGGAATGAGGTACCTTTAAATGACGTCATCCAAGATGGCGTCCGCCGAATTCCGATTGGCTGATAGGATTCTATCAGCCAATCGGAATTAAGTTAAAAAAATCTGATTGGCTGATTGAATCAGCCAATCAGATTCAAGTTCAATCCGATTGGCTGATCCAATCAGCCAATCAGATTGAGCTCGCATTCTATTGGCTGATCGGAACAGCCAATAGAATGCGAGCTCAATCTGATTGGCTGATTGGATCAGCCAATCGGATTGAACTTGAATCTGATTGGCTGATTCAATCAGCCAATCAGATTTTTTTAACTTAATTCCGATTGGCTGATAGAATCCTATCAGCCAATCGGAATTTGGCGGACGCCATCTTGGATGACGTCATTTAAAGGTACCTCATTCCAAGTTTAGCAGTCGGCCGGGATGGATGCTCCGCGGCGGCGGAGCGAAGAAAGAAGATTGAAGATGCCGCCGGAAGAATGAAGACTTTGCTGCCGCTTGGAGGAAGACGTCGCCAGAGGAAGAATTCTTCTTTGCCGCTTGGAGGATGACATCGCCGGAGGAAGATTTCTTCTTTGCCGCTTGGAGGACGACATCGCCCGGATCGGATCAGGAGTTCGGCCCGGTGTGGTGAAGACAAGGTAGGGAGATCTTCAGGGGGGTAGTGTTAGGATTTTTTAAGGGGGGTTTGGGTGGTTTTAGAATAGGGGTATGTGGGTGGTGGGTTGTAATGGGGGGGGATTGTATTTGTTGAATGCAAAAGAGCTGAATTCTTTGGGGCATGCCCCACAAAAGGCCCTTTTAAGGGCTGGTAAGGTAAAGAGCTTTGAAATTTGTTTAATTTAGAATAGGGCAGGGAATTTTTGTTATTTTGGGGGTTTATTATTTTATTAGGGGGCTTAGAATAGGTGTAATTAGCTTAAAAATCTTGTAATCTTTTTTTTATTTTTTGTAATTTAGTGTTTGTTTTTTTTTGTAATTTAGTTTAGTTAATTTAATTGTATTTTTAGATAGATGTTTGTAGTTTATTAAATTTATTGATAGTGTAGGTGTATTTGTAACTTAGGTTAGGATTTATTTTACAGGTAATTGGGTAATTATTTTAACTAGGTAGATATTAAATAGTTAATAACTATTTAATATCTATTATACCTAGTTAAAATAATTAACTATTTACCTGTAAAATAAATATTAACCCTAACATAGCTATAATGTAATTATTAATTATATTGTAGCTATCTTAGGGTTTATTTTATAGGTAAGTATTTAGATTTAAATAGGAATATTTTAGTTTATAAATTAATTAGATTAATTTAATATAAATTTAGTTAGGGGTGTTAGGGTTAGATAGAGTTAATATAGTTAATATATATAATGTAATAACTATATTAACTATAATATACTTAGGGTTAATATAGATAACATAGCTGGCGGCGGGGTAGGTAGATTAAATTAGGGGTTAATCATTTTTATATAGGTGGCGGCGGTGTAAGGGGTCAGATTACGGGATAGATAAGGTAGATGGCGGCGGTTTTAGGGGCTCACAGTAGGGGGTTAGTTTATGTAGATGGCGGCGGGGTCCGGGAGCGGCGTTTTAGGGGGTAATAACTTTATTAGGGATTTCGGGGGGGGGGGGGGATCGCGGTTGACAGGGAGATAGACATTGCGCATGCGTTAGGTGTTAGGTTTATTTTAGCAGATCGCGGTTGACAGGGAGATAGACATTGCGCATGCGTTAGGTGTTAGGTTTATTTTAGCAGATCGCGGTTGACAGGGAGCTAGACATTGCGCATGCGTTAGGTGTTAGGCTTATTTTAGCAGCTAGTTTAGGGAGTTACGGGGCTCCAATAGTCAGCGTAAGGCTTCTTACGGCTGCTTTTTGTGGCGAGGTGAAAATGGAGTAAGTTTTCTCCATTTTCGCCACGTAAGTCCTTACGCTGCATATTGGATACCAAACTGCGCGGGTTTGGTATACCTGCCTATGGCCCAAAAAACTGCGGGCGACGGCAGAAATATACGCGCGTAACTTCTAGCTTACGCCGTATATAGGATACCAAATCCGCGCAATTATTGGCGTCGCCGGCTTTTGCGGGCGACGCTTTATATCGGATCGACCCCGAGGTGAGGACTGAAAGGTTTTTTCTAACTGGGTTACATGTGATTTACCCACTTTTTTAATCTTTTCATTTTTACTATTTGTTTTTTTTTATTTTCACCCTGGATTTTTATCTATAGACTAATGGACACCTATCATATTCCTTTTTAAATTAATGTTTTGGGGCTGATACAGATCCTCGCCCATACTAGTGGTCATTTATACAAATTGTTTTTATATACCAACATATATAGTTTTTAGGTGGCCAGCAGCAAAGCTGCAGGACAACCTATTGTTATTGTTCGGATTATTATTATTATTATTATTATTATTATTATTATCATTCTTCTTTTTATTCAGCCAAGCTTTGTATTCAATTGTCCATAACTGCTTAACTGTTTTTGCAAAGGTCTTAAAATCAGGTATGCTGGTACAGCCTATTGCTGTGCTACAGCTCATGCAAAATTGAACTCATAGGTCACATGCTCTGGCAGCCATATTGCTTTTTGCGCCAAATTTCGACAAACGCTTAAAAATCTTTAGCTCTGGAACTGCTTATGTTACAACTTTGAAACTCGCTGTGCTTAGTGCTACTATGACCTAAAATTGCTATTGCTCAAGAGAAGTGCCTTGGTCACATGATGTGGCAGCCATCTTGCATTTTGCGAAAATATTCAAACATCTTCTCTTAAACTGCTTAGAGCAATGACGCGCAATTTTGCACATATGCTCCTTGCAAGGTCCTCTACCAAGTTTGTTAAAACTGCGATTTTTCCATAATCAACATGGCTGCTGTGAGACATTAACCTTTTTATCGCCATTTAATTGCAAAATTTTGCACTTTTTACATTAGTTTTACAATATTTAACAATATTACAGTGTAATAGACACATGATTACACATAGTCATAACCCTTAAAGACAATATTGCAGTTAAAATTCGCATTGCGCAATCGCCTTCGTGAAATAAAACATTTGCAAATTTTCATGAAATCTCTTCAAATTGTAAAGGTCTATAGTGAGCATTAGTATGTGCAATTTGAAAGCCATACATTGCATAGTTTGGTGGCCATTTTGTTTCGTATGCGCCATTTTTAAAAACAATAAAAATCTTCTTCTCTGAAACCACTTATGGGACAGACTTGAAATTTTGTTTATAGAGTTATCTTATGACTGACATTCATATTTGTTCAAGAGAAGTTGTCATGTGGTTTGACAGCCATTTTGAATTGTTCAAAATTGCTTAACGATATATTTAAATTAATAATAAAACAAAAACCGTTTTACAAAAATGCTTTATTTTTGCCATGTTTATTGACATCTATAGTGAGCACTATTGTGCATAATATGGAGGCTGTATATCTTACGATCGGGCAGCCATCTTGGTTTACGCAAAAATTTCTAAAGTCTATTTTCTCTGCAACCGCTTATGTAAGAACTGTAAAATTTGCTGTACAGTCTTATATTGTGACCTAGAGTCATAATTGCTCATTAGGAGAGAATCAGTCACATGATGCGGCAGCAATATCGGTTTTATGTTTATTGTAATTATTTGTAACTCAATACTTCTTCTTTTGAGTCAATTGCTCACAAAACACAAATTACTTATGCTAAACTCTTGAAATCAGGTATGCTGGTACAGCCTATTGCAATGCTACATCTCATGCAATATTTAACTCATAGGTCATAAGGTTACGCAGCCATATTGTTTTTTGCGACAAATTTCGAGAACTGCTTAATAATCTTTAGCTCTGGAATTGCTTATGTTGCAACTTTGAAACTTGCTGTGCTTAGTGCTGCTATGACCTAGATTTGCCATTACTCAACAGAAGTGACATGGTCACATGATGTAGCAACCATCTTGCATTTTACAAAAATCTTTAAACATCTTCGTCTCTTAAACCGCTTAGTGCAATAAAGCACAATTTTTCACGTATGCTCCTTGCAAGGTCCTCTACCAAGATTGTTAAAATTGCAAATTTTCCATAATCAGCATGGCTGCTGTGAGACATTAACCTTTTTATTGCCATTTAATTGCGTAATTTTGCAGTTTATACATTAGTTTTACAATATTTAACAATATTACAGTGTAATAGACACATGATTACACATAGTCATAACCCTTAAAGATAATATTGCAGTTAAAATTTGCATTGCGCAGTCGCCTTCGTGAAATAAAACATTTGCAAATTTTCATGAAACTTCTGCAAATTGTAGAGGTCTATAGTGAGCATTAGTATGTGCAATTTGAAAGCCATACATTGCATAGCTTGGCAGCCATTTTGTTTCATATGCGCCATTTTTAAAAACTATAAAAATCTTCTTCTCCAAAACCGCTTATGGGACAGACTTGAAATTTTGTTTATAGAGTTATATTATGACTAATATTCAGATTTGTTCAAGAGAAGTTGATACATCATGTGGTTTGGCAGCCATTTTGAATTGTTCAAAATTGCTTAACGATATATTTAAATTCATAATAAAACAAAAACCGTTTTACAAAAATGCTTTATTTTTGCCATGTCTATTGACATCTATAGTGAGCACTATTGTGCTTAATATAGAGGCTGTATATCTTACGATCGGGCAGCCATCTTGGTTTACACGAAAATTTCGAACGTCTATTTTCTCTGCAACCGCTTACGTAAGAACTGTGAAAATTGCTGTACAGTGTTATATTGTGACCTAGAGTCACAGTTCTTCATGTTGAAGGAATTAGTCACAAGCTGTGGCAGCCATATTGGTTTACGCAAAAATTTTGAAACTGTGTTTTCTTTCCAACCGCTTATGTTAAAGCTGTGTAATTTGCTGTATAACCATATATTGTCACCTAGAGTTACATTTGTTCATGTTGAAAGTATAGGTCATATGGTGTGGCAGCCATTTTAAAAAAATGCAAACATTTCGAAAATGTGTTTTTTTTTCCAAATGCTTATGTTAGAAATGTAAACAGTTGTTGTATAGCTTTAATTTGTGACATAACTACTTATATGGCATTGCAAAAATGATGCACTGGCCACCTCTATTGCTGCTTGCAGCTATATTTTCTACTTTTTATTGTTTATATGTATTTTATTTTAATGTGATCTATTAAATTGTATATTATTTGCACTTATTACAATTGTGTACTCTTCAGCCTTCTGGTGCTTCCATATACACTTCACTAATAGTGCCTTATAGTGTGGTGGAACTGCAATCCAATTTGCAAGTAATACCTCACCATAACATACACTTTAGGGTCAATTTATCAACCCCTTCATCTTTGTCTGACCGTGGAGATTGACAGCTCCTCCCCGTGCGTAATTGGCTGTGCAGGGGCGGGATTGCACGCAAGCGTAAAATAGCGCTCATGTGCAATGCTGAATTCCAGCAATGGAATTTAGCCTGCCAGAGTCGAGCTGCAGCAGACAGGGGCGCACGTTGTTTAAGACTAGGATCATAAATGTTGACCACCATGCACAAGTGAGTAATTGACCTAAAATTATAAGGCTCATCCCACTGTCTTGGCCGTTAACAACAGGACCAGATTTGAGTTACATAGATAAGGTAACAAAATATTAGGTGGTATAGCATAAGAACTCCTGTATCTATAGATATCCTCCTTAGATAGGGTTAAATTCACTTATAGTTTGGTACTAGCATCTGATAATAATATACCAAGGGACTGTTATGTACTGTAGGATGTGTATGCTATATCTAGAGCTAAGGGCCTACATTAGTAAAACAAGGATTCAAGTCAAACAAAATCGACAACTATTCAAATTTCAACAGACAAAATCCTTACATATTATTATAATATTACATATTTTGCCAGGCCTGCTGTGTCATTATTCTCATACGAGAAAAGAGGGTAAATAGAAGTTTAACACTTGTTTCCAAAGGAAAGCTAGCTTGGACATAAGGGAAACTTATAATTATGCAATATAAGCACCACTATGAAACATATGCACATGGACTCTACTGTACAGCTAATAATGAGCAATCATATTGCTCTCCAAGATAATGTTAGTATTCCCAAATTTATTTTGGGCATTGGACTAAAAACCAAAACTTGTGTGGCTAACCCTAGTAATAATAAACAGTACCAACATATTGAATTTGGATTAATTGAATTTGGAGTAATCTGTATGAGCATATTCCAGTAAACAGAAGCTCTAGACAAACTCTCTAGCCTATGGCCATCATACATTATAGAGTTCTGTAGTAGTATACGTAGTAAGGTTCTATGGGTCAATATATATATAATGCAACAACCAAGGGTGTAGAAATAACCAAATGATAAGCCTTAAGGCCTAATTGCACAGCTCACATATTTGAGGTGATTTATGGTTAGAATATACATAGGGGCTAGAAAGATCAACCTGTGGTCTCAAAAGTCCCATAATGGAAATCAGTCACATGGAAATAAGCTTTGTCCCAAAACAAATTAGTATGGTCTCCAGACCTGTTTAGTGGGACAAGTTTTAGCTTGGTATAAATTTAACCTATTCCGGCTTTTAGACAAGTGTACAGAGTTATATACCAATCACCTCTGATAGTATTCCATATTGTGTGCATGTCTTCATAATCCGGAGTCGACCTAGTCAGGATATGCCTGCCGATCAATGAACTCACACAAGCAGCAAATCAGAGCACCATCTCTTCTCTCTCTGTGCAGAGACTGACAGACCAGTCCCCTGCATGCATCGGAATCCCACTGTACAGGACAGTATCTTCTGTACCTTTTCCTTAGCTATTATGCGTGATTCCGGCTCGCATATAAAGATCAAGCCGGCCACTGGTCTCTGTTGTAAGAGCTTCCAATTGTAGGTTATCCATAGTTCAATCCTCCGATTTGTTCCATGCATCTGTGTCTTCGTAGCTTTCCATGTTCTCAGCAAATCTGTGTAGAATGCAGGCGTGTGGTTTGGCCTATAGAGCGGTCTGTGGCTTGTGTACATACTTTTTGTAGAATCCATCTCAACTGCTGTCGTATGCAGCCTAGATGTTCCTCTATCAGCTGTAGAGCCTGGCATTACCAGTTATCAACCCAGTTGTTGCTCTGCAAGGCACATGAGTTACTCAGATTGAAAATAGATAAAATGGCGCGTGCAAATAAAACGGCTTCAATTCAATCTTTCTGGCTCCCTCAGTGGTCTTGGAGGTGAGATGGGTGTTTTAAATGAGTTTCAGGGTATATAGTGTCGAATTGACCCCTAATATTAGTAATAAGAGCCAGTAGCTTCTTCTGAACACGTGGTTGTTTCAGCGGTTGACTCCGCCCCCCCCCTATTTTGCAATATTTTAATGTTTTATTACAGGAAATCTTTAAAGGGACAGTAATGTCAAAATTTAACTTTCATGACTGAGATAGTGCATACAATATAGATATAATAAAAAAATAACTTTCCAATTTACTGCTATTATTTAATTGATATTTTTCTCTTGATATATTTTGTTGTAAAGCATACCGAGTTAGGGCTGTACTGGGATCTAGTCAGTTGATTGGTTGCTGCATATACAAATGCCTCCTTTCCCTGGATCACCCAATGGGCTAGGTTACAAGTGTCGTGCTAATGTTAGCACAGGTCACGATAAGTAGCATCACAAATGCGCTAACTGGCGCAAATATTGCAAGTTTAAAGTAAATGGTTGCCCTTGAGTATACCTAGTGTAAAGTGCAAGGGTTAAAAAAAAGTTGCACAAAACACATCACAAACACATTAAAATAAATGATTACACAAATCTATACACCTTCTGATAAAAAAATAAAAATAAAAATTTGTGTTAAGGGTTAAAAGTGATATGGTATATGACAAGGTATTTAGCTGTGAAGGGTTATTCTATGTATATATTTATGTATATGTGTATTTATGTGTTTATATGTGTAAATATTTATGTATATATATATATATATATTTACAGGGAACACACAGTTCCCATAGACCGCAATGTAAAGGCACTTTTCAGTACTGTTTAATTATTTCTAACACACCACAGCCACCAATGCTTAACCCCTTAAAACGGCCTTGTGCAGTATTTTTTTATGAAAAAAAAAGTTATTTTTGAGGCCAATTGGGGCACTTTTAGAAAATGAACCAGAGATCTGACCTCTGGTTGATTTGCTGAGGACTAATTGCTACAGTGAGCTCGTGGTAGCAACAACCAGACACTTGTAATGGCTGGTTATTTATTGCGAGCCCATCAAACGGGCTAATTTGTCTGTTTGTGGGCGCGTGATAAATTAGCTCCCCACTTGTAATCTAGCCCTAAAATGGGTAAAAGAACACAGACACTGGACAGAGGAAGATTAGAAAAAAGTGTTATGGACAGACATATGTAAGTTTAAATTGTTCGGATCACAGAAAACTTCCATGAGACGCAGACTAAATGAAAATATGCTGGAGGAGCATGGTGAAGGCAATGTGATGGTCTTTGGTGGTGTTAAAGGGACAGTCTAGGCCAAAATTAACTTTCATGATTCAGATAGAGCATGTAATTTTAAACAATTTTCCATTTTACTTTTCTCACATATTTTGCTTTGTTCTCTTGGTATTCTTAGTTGAAAGCTTAACCTAAGAGGTTCATATGCTAATTTCTTACAACTTGAAGCCCACCTCTTTCAGATTGCATTTTAACAGTTTTTCACCACTAGAGGGTGTTAGTTCACGTATTTCATATAGATAACACTGTGCTTGTGCACGAGAAGTTATCTGGGAGCAGGCACTGATTGGCTATACTGCAAGTCTGTCAAAAGATCTGAAAAAAGGGCACAGTCACCAGATCACAACCCTTTTGAGCTGTTGTGGGAACAGCTTTACCATATATTACATAAGAAATGGCCATAAAGCCAATCCAACTTGTGGGAGGTGCTTAAGGAAGCATGGGGTGAACTCTCTTCAGATTACCTTAACAAATTTAAAACTAGAATGGCAAGGGTCTACAAGGCTGTAATTGCTGCGCAGGGAGGATTCTTTAACAAAAGCAAAGTTTGAAGGAAACAATTATTATTTCACTTAAAATTCATTATTTCTAACATTTCTAACATCTGAACACCTATATATATATACCTATATATATATATATATATATATATATGTACACAAGAACTTTAAGATAAGATATGGAACATGTAAATGTATGCACCATGAGAAATGTAGGGAATCAAGCACTCTTTTTATATTAAAGTAGAGCAATTCTGCATGCAATGTAAGTAGTAAATCTCTGACCAGTATAATCATGAACCAAGTGCATTTTATTGAACACAAATAAAAGAAAAAATTAAACAAATTATTTGTTCCATTCTAAAACAAAAAAATCACCAAGGTGTAATTCTATCACAATCAATATGTGATATATAGGCATATGACAATATATTACCCTGAAAGATGTGCACATCTATGAGCAAGAAAATATATATACGTCATTCTATAGTACCCTCCACATACTACGTCCAAGCTGGACACGGTACCCAAGTATATTCAAGGGATATTACCGGACAGGTGAGAATCTGGGTTCTAAGTATTGAGAGGCACTAAGAATGAGCTGAATATCTTATCAAAGCATACAAATATAATGCAGCAACCCAAATATATATAGGTTCATATGCAACGGAAATGACAATCCACAAATGTGCTAAGTACAATGCAGGCATCACCATTTCATGCAAAATTGTACATGTATGAAAATGCAAAAAGCAAGCAAATGAAATGGATGTTAGTAGCAATATAGGCAGTTCTTAATTCTCCATAATTAGCGCAGTATGCAAACAGAGTCAGACCAGGCTGGCCCTCCACTAAATGCGGTATTGCAATTGCAGTTCAGTATGAATTCATGGAATGCAGAGAAGCAAGCAGATGGAATGAATAATGAAACAGAACAACCAGATATTGGTTCAACAAGTAGCGTAGTGTACCCTGCAGTCTAAGCTATTTACAATTCTGAATGATGCCAGAAATGATGGGACTATAACCAATACAGAATTTGGATATTTGATGGTTGATAATCCGGTTATGCCCATTTTTTACTGCATACCAAAAATCCATAAGAACTTAAAAAATCCTCCAGGGCGTCCCATCATTTCTGGCATCGGCAGTCTTGTTGAACATGTAGACCATTATATTGATTTTGCTCTACGTTCTTTTTTAGTGACACTACCCTCATTTATCCTGGATACAACGGATTTTTTGAAAAAAAATTAATGATATGCCAGTTGCCAAGGACTCTCTTTTGGTCACAATGGACGTAGAAGGACTCTATTCCAGTATCCCTCATGATATTGGCATAGAGGCTTGTGAAAGTTTTCTGTCAAGTAGAGGCATCAAATTTACTAAACATACTGAATTAGTTATTGATTTATTGAGATTCATTTTGAACAATAATGTGTTTATGTTCAATAACAAGATCTATAAACAATTGAGGGGAACTGCAATGGGGGCCACATGTGCCCCCACATATGCGTGCTTACATCTTGGAAAATGGGAAATGGACATAGTCTACCAAAATGATTTGTTTGTCAGACACGTAAATTTTGGGCTGAGGTATGTAGACGATGTATTTCTCATTTGGGAAGGTGACTGTTCAGAGTTATTAGAATTTGTCAATGTTCTGAACCAGAATGATCTTAATATATGGCTCACTATGCATTATAGTGAGTCTGATATTGATTTTTTGGATATAAAAGTAAAGAATATAAATAATTTTCTTGTTACTGATAATTACAGGAAAGCTACTGCAACTAATAGCTTGCTTTTGGCTAGCAGCCACCATCCCCAGCATCTCATTGAAGGAATCCCAAAAGGACAATTCCTGCGTTTGCAACGCAACTGTTCCTCAAAAGAGAAGTTTGATGAACATGCAAAAATGATGCAAGACAGATTCCTTGAGCGAGGGTATTCGCAACGTAAAATTAAAAGAGCATTGAATTTTGCGAGGAAAACGAAAAGAGATGATCTCTTGTTCAAAAAGACAAAAAAATCAGAATCATTGATACGTCTTACTACAACATTTAATTGTCACTGGCATACCATTAGGTCCGTCCTCCAAAAACACTGGCCAATTCTGCTCAGTGATGCTAATATAGCTGCAGAGGTAGGGATTTATCCCAGCCTTACAGCCAAAAGAGCAAGAAATATTAAAGACAATCTGGTTGAAAGCCAATTTAAACCCACTAATCAAGAAGGCACCTTGCTCAAAAAACATATACCAAATGGTAACTTTCCCTGTGGAAAGTGTGTTACATGTGAGTACATGAAAAGAACTAAGGTATTTTCTGGCAACTGCACAAAATCATTTCACATCAATCATTTCTTTAACTGTAATACTGAAGGGGTTGTATATCTCTTAGAGTGCTCATGCCCGGCGTTTTACGTGGGCAAAACGAAAAGAGTTTTCAAGGACCGCATTAAAGAACATTGTGATGATATAAAAGGCGAAATTCAAACAAGCAGTATTGCCAGACACTACCAAGAAAAACATAGGAGCAATCCAAGTTGTTTGTGATTTACTGGGATTGATAAAGGGATCCTACATGGAAGAGGAGGAGATAATGATAAACGTCTCCTCCAAAAAGAATGTAAGTAAATCTTTACTCTAAACACACTCTCCCCAGCAGGACTCAATGAGAAGTTAGACATGGCTAGTTTCATCTAAAAACCTCTTGGCTATGTTTACATTCTAGTATTACTGAATTGAATATTATGTGATTTTCTGGTAATACTTGTAATATTCCTTTAATTATTTGTGGTTCTCCTTGACACCACGATTGCGACCCACTATTATGTTACTCTTGTATTTCTAATTATTTATTTTATTTACTTTTTTGTTTGCAAACCATTGCTACATGCTCTCTTTAAAGTAATGCCTAAAACTTTTTTGTGTGCTAGTAACAAATAACATTGCTTGAAAATTGGCAATTTTGTAACTAATTGTTTAGTGTCTTGTATAACTCTTAGAGCACTTTGGTGTATATTTTTTATATGTAAACTATTTGAGTTAGAAATAGTTAATGTGCAGTAGGGGAGGAGTTTTGGTTGTCGTTATATTCCCTCCCAGCAGGGCTATGATCCATCTGCCCTGAGGAAGATTACTAGACATTGTGGGTGAAACGATCAAGATCGTAGGCATTGGATTGTCTTGAGCATGTGACATACCCGGAAGTACAGATGCAGTTGGTCCACGCCAGGCCTATTCGGTGTGTAGAGCACAGTGATGTGTAGCAGCACATTACGAGCAGTAACGGAAAACATTCGTGTTAGAAGCTTCATACTTTTCAGCAGATGGACTTCTGATCTCAGATAAGTGTTCATTGCCCAACACAATATACGGATAGTGACTGAGCCGCTATAGCAATACCGCATTAAGTGGAGGGTCAGCCCGGTCTGACCTTGTTTGCACACTATGCTACTTGTTGAACCAATATCTTGTTGTTCTGTTATCATTATTCATTCCATCTGCTTGCTTCTCTGCATTCCATGAATTCATACTGAACTGCAATTGCAATACCGCATTTAGTGGAGGGCCAGCCTGGTCTGACTCTGTTTGCATACTACGCTAATTATGGAGAATTAAGAACTGCCTATATTGCTACTAACATCCATTTCATTTGCTTGCTTTTTGCATTTTCATACATGTACAATCTTGCATGAAATGGTGATGCCTGCATTGTACTTGTCATTTCCGTTGCATATGAATCTATATATATTTGGGTTGCTGCATTATATTTGTATGCTTCGATAAGATATTCAGCTCGTTCTTAGTGCCTCTCAATACTTAGAACCCAGATTCTCACCTGTCCGGTAATATCCCTTGAATATACTTGGGTACCGTGTCCAGCTTGGACGTAGTATGTGGAGGGTACTATAGAATGACGTATATATATTTTCTTGCTCATAGATGTGCACATCTTTCAGGGTAATATATTGTCATATGCCTATATATCACATATTGATTGTGATAGAATTACACCTTGGTGATTTTTTTGTTTTAGAATGGAACAAATAATTTGTTTAATTTTTTCTTTTATTTGTGTTCAATAAAATGCACTTGGATCATGATTATACTGGTCAGAGATTTACTACTTACATTGCATGCAGAATTGCTCTACTTTAATATAAAAAGAGTGCTTGATTCCCTATCTTTCTCATGGTGCATAAATTTACATGTTCCATATCTTATCTTAAAGTTCTTGTGTACATACAATTCTTTATAGGGTCTGCACCACCTAATTTAGTTGTTTTGTAACGCCAACATTAATTAACTGATGTTGATCTTGATACACAATATATTAACCATTTGTCCTGAGTCCCCCTTGGTTTTATATATATATATATATATATATATATATAGATAGATAGATAGATAGATAGATAGATAGATAGATAGATAGATAGAGAGAGAGAGAGAGTGAGAGAGAGAGAGAGAGAGAGAGAGAGAGAGGCAGTCTCTGGTCTTTTAACAAGTGAAATTTAATAGAACAAGCGTGCCATTTTGTTTTGTAACACTCCACTTTTAATATATATATATATATATATATATATATATATATATATATATATATATATATATATATATATATATAATATATATATAATATATATATATAGATATTTAAAATAAAAAGATAATTTTCTTGTATGTGAAGAACTTTGGAATGTAAAATATTCATAGCTAACTTCGGCTTTAGCGCAGATGGTCTAATGCAGTGTTGGGTTAGCTCCTATTTTTGAACATCATGTCCCATTGAAGTCTTCGGGAGAAGTTAATGCTGTTGCAATATCCAAAGTCCTGAAATTAGCTTGCATCAACCTTTTGCTCGTGCTATAACTTTTTACTTTTAAACTTTTTAAATATGCTTTTGTAATATGCGCGCTAATCCGCCAGAAATACATTTTACTTTGCACGCAGTTGGCGTGCGAGCAAAAATTTTAGTCAGCGCACCACTTCTAATATGGCCCAATGTGTTTAGGTAGCTCCCAATAGTATATTGATGATCTTGAAATACCTAGGTTTTTTCTTTAACAAAGGAACCAAGTGAATAAAGCAAATTTGAAAGAAAAAGTACATTTTGCATTTCATATCCTTTTTAATAAATGGAAAGAAAATTAATGCATTAATAAACAAAATAATAATAAAATGAATAATGAATAAAAATGAGTTCAAGTTTACTTTCCATAACTATCTGAATTAATTTAATCTCTGCAATGTCAAAATTGTGGAGCAAACAAAAACAAAATTATGCCTTTCAGTTATGTACACAGCAAAGTAAATGCTTCTCCCTTCTTGCTGTTAGGCAAAGTTGGTTAGGGTGTGTTACCCAAATATTAACTAATGTGTTTACATATAGAGAGCCATTACAGTGATAACATGACATGTTTTAATTACTATTTTATCCTAGCAGCCCTGCAAAGCCATGTATTTACCCCATGCAAAAATCTTAAACACATAGTTAAAGTACACCACTCAGGGCTGGCAGAGCAGTGCTGTTCCCAAACAGAAACTGCCACTGATCCAATCGGCAGTTCTAGCAGCTGTAAAACTGGTTTTTACAACAAGCAGTGTCGTTAGTGATAAAATGACATGCCCTAACTAATTATGACATGCCATTTTCTCACAATCAGGTAGATTACGAGTTTTGCGTTACGATATTTAACGCTGAAAAAATGGCTATTTCAGCGTAATGGCAGTAACGCACTATTATGAGACGTGTCGGTATAGCTATACCGCAAGCATTATAGCCTGTACCGCAACGTCCATTCCACACTCAAAAAAATGACGTTTTTGTGAGAGATTTTCATAGCATCGGTATTACAGGTTGTGTGGTCCAGCTAAGATGCTTACATTACAGCCTATACCAACACGATCCATAAGCCATCTGAGACCAGTAGTTATGAGTTTTGCGTAACAAAAATGTTTCTCAAGTAAACTGTTACAAAGTACACTAACACCCATAAACTACCTAATAACCCCTAAACCACCGCCCTCCCGCATCGCAAACACTATATTAAACTTATTAACCCCTAATCCGCCGCCCACCCACATTGCGACTATTAACTACATTTATTAATCCCTAATTTGCTGCCCTTTCGACATCGCTGACACTATAATAAAGCTATTAATCCCTAATCCGCCACTCCCCGACATCGCCGACACTATAATAAAGCTATTAACCCATAATCTGCCGCTCTCTGACATCACCGCCACTATAATAAAGTTATTAACCCATAAACCTCCAGCCTATCATATCTCTGCAATTAAAGAAAATTATTAACCCCTAAACCGCCGCCCCCCCCCCAGTAGTTATGAGTTTTGCGTTACAAAAATGTTTCACAAAACTCATAAGTAAACTGTTACAAAGTATACTAACACCCATAAACTACCTAATAACCCCTAAACCACCGCCCTCCCACATCGCAAACACTCTATTAAATTTATTAACCCCTAATCCGCCGCCCACCCACATTGCAACTATTAAATACATTTATTAATCCCTAATTTGCTGCCCTTCCAACATCGCTGACACTATAATAAAGTTATTAATCCCTAATCCGCCACTCCCCGACATCGCCGACACTATAATAAAGCTATTAACCAATAATCAGCCACTCTCTGACATCACCGCCACTATAATAAAGTTATTAACCCATAAACCTCCGGCCTATCATATCTCTGCAATTAAAGAAACTTATTAACCCCTAAACTGCCGGCCCCCCACATTGCAAAATACTAAATTAAACTATTAACCCCTAAACCTAACACCCCCTAACTTTAAATTAAAATTACAATATAACTATCTTTAAATAAATCTGTAAATAAATACAAAGTCCCCCAACAGTAAAATCCACCACGCAACCAACCCCCCAAAATAAAAGAACCTTAATCTAAAAAATAAACTAAGGTACCCGTTGCCCCTAAAAGGGCATTTGTATGGGCATTGCCCTTAAAAGGGCATTCAGCTCTTTTTCATTGCCTTTAAAAGGGCATTTAGCTCTTTTTCAAATTGGCCAAACCCTAATCTGAAAAAAACACCCCCCTCCCCCCAAAAAAAATGCCTAACACTAACCCCACACTATCTACTCATGGTTCCTGAAGTCCGGACATCCATCTCCATCCAAGTGGCGAGAAGTCTTCATCCAGGCGGCGACATATTCATCCATCGCGGGGGCAACTTCTATCTTCATCCTGGCAGCGCAGAGTGGCAAAGACATCCAGCGCAGAGCGTCCTCTTCATGCGGTCCCCGCCGTACACTGAAGCTTCAATGCAAGGTAGCCGTTTCAAAATGTTGTACCTTGCATTCCTATTGGCTGATTTGATTCTTCAAATTCAAATCAGCCAATAGGTTGAGAGCTACTGAAATCCTATTGGCTTATTTGGCTACAGACCATCATGTCCATCAGACATTTAATAAATCTGCGCCTATGTCTGAGGTTTTGAGAGTTTGAATACAAATATAAACATTGGTTTAACATAAACCTTCAATTAAATTATTTAAAAAGAATATGCCTTTAATCTAGTGTTTTTTCTTTCTTCACAATATGGTATTTTAGGAAGGAGGATTTAAAAATGCATTATCCTGAGTTAGTAGTTTAATAACTAATGTTTTATTACCTAAGTGTAGTTGAGCTTTAAGCCAAAATGACAAAAAAAAAAACAACAAAAAACTTTTACCTTAGCACTATCTCAAATATTTATTAAAAACAGAGGGCTATGAGTTTTGCGTTATGAGTGAAAAAGCCTCATAACGCTGCTTTTGCACTAACGCTGCTATTACGAGTCTTGTAGGTATAGGTGTTCCGCACACTTTTTTGGCCGTCACGCAACATAACTACCATACTTTTAAAAAATACCTTTTTCAATGGGACTTCTATAGCGCCGGTATTACGAGTTTGCCTGTCCAGCCAAAAAGTGAGCATTACAGCCCATAACTACAAGATCCGCACCGTAAACTGAAAGTCAGTAGTTATGGGTTTTACGTTACAAATCTGTACCATAAAACTCATAACTAAAGTGTCACAAAGTACACTAACACCCATAAACTACCTATTAACCCCTAAACTGAGGCCCTCCCGCATCACAAACACTAAAATAAACTTATTAACCCCTAATATGACGCTCCAGACATCGCCGCCACAATAATAAACATATTAACCCCTAAACCGCCACACTCCCGCATCGCAAACACTAGTTAAATATTATTAACTCCTAAGCTGCTGTCCCTAACATCGCCGCAACCTACATTACTGTTATTAACCACTAATCTGCTGCCCCAAAAATTGCCGCCACCTAACTACACTTATTAACCCCTAATCTGCTGCCCCCAATGTCGCTGCCACTATACTAAAGTTATTAGCCCCTAAACCTCTGGCCTCCCACATCACTAACACTAAATAAAAATATTAACCCCTAAACCTAACCCTAAGTCTAACCCTAACCCTAACACCCCTAACTTTAATTAAAATAAATCTAAATACAAATTACTATTATTACCTAAATAATACCTATTTAAGACTAAATACTTACTTGTAAAATAAACCCTAAGCTAGCTACAATATAACTAATAGTTACATTGTAGCTATCTTAGGTTTTATTTTTATTTCACGGCTAAGGTTGTATTTATTTTAACTAGGTAGACTAGTTAGTAAATAGTTATTAACTATTTACTAGCTACCTAGTTAAAATAAATACAAAGTTACCTGTAAAATAAAACCTAACCTGTCTTACACTAACACCTAACATTACATGAAAATTAAATAAATTACATTAATTACATACAATTAACTAAAAAAAATAAACACTAAATTACACAAAATAAAAACGAAATTATCAAATATTTAAACTAATTACACCTAATCTAATATCCCTTTTAAAGTAAAAAAGCCCCCCCAAAATAAAAAAAAACCCCTAGCCTACACTAATCTGCCAATGGCCCTTAAAAGGGCATTTTGCAGGGCATTGCCCCAAAGAAATCAGCTCTTTTACCTGTAAAAAAAAATACAAACAACCCCCAACAGTAAAACCCACCACCCACACAACCAACCCCCCCCCCAAAAAAAAAACTACCTAAAAAACATAATCTCCCCATTGCCCTGAAAAGGGCATTTGGATGGGCATTGCCCTTAAAAGGGCATTTAGCTCTTTTACATTGCCCAAAGTCCCTAATCTAGAAATAAAACCCACACAATAAACCCTTAAAAAAAATAACGCTATCCCCCGAAGATCCACTTACAGTTTTTGAAGACCCGACATCCATTCTCATCCAGAGTGCACTATGTAACTGCATTGTTTGGGACACTTACGGCTAGATTTAGAGTTCTGCGGCCAAAAAGGTGCGTTAGCTACGCTGGCTTTTTTTTCCCCCGCACCTTTTAAATACCGCTGGTATTTAGAGTTCACAGAATACCACCTGCAAAAAAGCAGCATTCAGCTCCTAACGCAGCTACATTGTTTCCTATGGGGAAACACTTCCTAAGTCTGCACCTAACACTCTAACATATACCCCGAGTCTAAACACCCCTAACCTTACACTTATTAACCCCTAATCTGCCGCCCCCGCTATCGCTGACCCTGCATATTATTATTAACCCCTAATCTGCCGCTCCGTACACCGCCGCCAGCTACGTTATCCCTATGTACCCCTAATCTGCTGCAACTAACATCGCTGACCACTATGTTATATTTATTAACCCCTAATCTGCCGCCTCCGCTATCGCTGACGTCTGCATATTATTATTAACCCCTAATCTGCCGCTCCGTACACCGCCGCAACATACATTATAGTTATGTACCCCTAATCTGCTGCCCCTAACACCGCCGACCCCTATATTATATTTATTAACCCCTAATCTGCCCCCCACAACGTCGCCGCCAGCTACCTACAATAATAAACCCCTAATCTGCTGACCGGATCTCGCCGCTACTCTAATAAATGGATTAACCCCTAAAGCTAAGTCTAACCCTAGCATTAACACCCCCCTAAGTTAAATATAATTTAAATCTAACTAAATAAATTAACTCTTATTAAATAAATTATTCCTATTTAAAGCTAAATACTTACCTGTAAAATAAATCCTAATATAGCTACAATATAAATTATAATTATATTGTAGCTATTTTAGGAGTAATATTTATTTTACAGGCAACTTTGTATTTATTTTAACCTGGTACAATAGCTATTAAATAGTTAATAACTATTTAATAGCTAAAATTGTTAAAATAATTACAAAATTACCTGTAAAATAAATCCTAACCTAAATTACAATTAAACCTAACGCTACAATATCAATAAATTAATTAAATACAATACCTACAAATAACTACAATTAAATAAACTAACTAAAGTACAAAAAATAAAAAAATATTTACAAACATTAGAAAAATATTACAACAATTTTAAACTAATTACACCTACTCTAAGCCCCCTAATAAAAAAATAAAGACCCCCAAAATAAAAAAAATGCCCTACCCTATTCTAAATTAAAAAAGTTCAAAGCTCCTAAAAAAAGGGCCATTTGTGGGGCATGCCCCAAATAATTCAGCTCTTTTGCCTGTAAAAAATAACATACAATACCCCCCCAACATTTACAACCTACCACCCACATACCCCTAATCTAACCCAAACCCCCCTTAAATAAACCTAACACTAAGCCCCTGAAGATCTTCCTACCTGATCTTCACCATGCCAGGTTCACCGATCCGTCCACAGAAGTCTTGATCCAAGCCTCCGAAATCTTGATCCAAGCCCAAGCGGGGGCTGAAGAGTGACGTTCATCCTCCGGCTGAAGTCTTGATCCAAGCGGGCAGAAGAGGAAATCCGGACCGGCAAACATCTTCATCCAAGCCGCATCTTCTATGTTCTTCAATCCGATGACGACCGGCTAATCTTCAAGACCTCCAGCGCGGATCCATCCATCTTCACCGACGACTTCCCGACGAATGACGAATTCAGATTGGCTGATAGGATTCTATCAGCCAATCGGAATTAAGGTAGGAAAATTCTGGAATCAGCCAATCAGATTCAAGTTCAATCCGATTGGATGATCCGATCAGCCAATCAGATTGAGCTTGCATTCCATCAGCCAATCAGAATTTTCCTACCTTAATTCTGATTGGCTGATAGAATCCTATCAGCCAATCGGAATTCGAGGGACGACATCTTGGATGACGTCTCTTAAAGGAACCGTCATTCGTCGGGAAGTCGTCGGTGAAGATGGATGGATCCGCGCTGGAGGTCTTGAAGATCAGCCGGTCGTCATCGGATTGAAGAACATAGAAGATTCGGCTTGGATGAAGATGTTTGCCGGTCCGGATGTCCTCTTCTGCCCGCTTGGATCAAGACTTCAGCCGGAGGATGGACGTCACTCTTCAGCCCCTGCTTGGGCTTGGATCAAGATTTCGGAGGCTTGGATCAAGACTTCGGTGGACGGATTGGTGAACCTGGCATGGTGAAGATAAGGTAGGGAGATCTTCAGGGGCTTAGTGTTAGGTTTA